>NC_068284.1:41611538-41934753 GCF_025860055.1 Xyrauchen texanus
TTTTTGGCTAGATAATTGGACTTTTAACTGAGTAAAATGTTCACTCAGTATCCATACTTTCACCTAAGTATAATTTCTGAGTACTTTTTACACCCTTGCTCATAGTAGACTTATTTTTGTTGCATTTTTAGTTTACACATCCTACTTGTACTACTTACACTTCAAAATAGTGCAGAAGTGTGCGGTTTGGGACGCACCTAGAGCAACCGGTGTAATATGAAAACAAATGACTCTTATGAACCGATTCTTGTTAGTTATTCAAATGAGACTGTGCATCTAGTACAGTCAAAAATGACTCATATTAACAAGTTCTTTTAATAAATCATTCAAAAAGATACGCAAACTGGCTGACTAATTGGATTGAAGAAGTTTGCCCAAATCATGTAAATATCTTAAACTAATTATTCCTTATACTCAGATTGTTGCAATATTCAGAGTATTGGTGTACATGTAAACGTAGCCATAGAAGTGGGCTGTCAATGCTGAACGCATGGGATTCTCTGTTTTGTGGATATTTCTCGGAAGGATCATGGGTAGTGTAGATATTCACCACAAATTCTGCTATTACATTTTTTATTTTGTTTTAAGGGATAGTTCATCCAAAAATTATTTACTCACTCTCATGCCATCCCAGATGTATGGCATGTGATATAACGTATGTGTACTTGTGTTGTAGAATAAAATATGTTTTGACCTGACAAAGACCTTAATTAAAAGCTCCACTGCCTCATATGTATTCAAACAAATCCTTAACTAGTGACACTGATAATGTACACCTCACATTATTCTTACCTGACGAGCAACATTCATAGTATTATATAAACCTGTGGTGCTCTGGATCTGACAGTCTTTACCTATGTTCGAAATGCCTAGTATAGTGCTAATTACTGTCAGGTTCAGGAATATGAGACCTGAGAGGGGGGCCAGCTTGCACAGAACAATGAAGAAAGCAACCCTCTTACATCAGTTCAATGCCATGTGTGTATGTGTGTGAGATAGGTTTAGAAGAGAATCAACCGTCCATGTAAAAGAAAGAGACAGAAACAGACTAGAACTTTAGAACTCCTTGTTAGTGTCTTATAAAGCTTTAAAAAACGTCTTTTAAAATTCATGTGTGCATTTAGACAAGCAAAAGTTGCCAGGGGCTGTGTTACAAGATCACACTTTTTCTGGCTTACACAGAGCACAATCTATATTTTATTTATGTCACATGACGAGACAGAGAGACTGTCAAAGTATTGTAGAAGGCACAATATTATTTACTCAAACAGGACATGTTCTGGGAGCAACATCCTTTGTTGGTTTTGTGACAACAATTCTGTTGACCAGTCAAATTCTAAACCTAAAGGGGGTTGCACATTAAATACAGCTGGTAGACAGCATACAGCATCCTATAATTTTAAACCATCGTTTTCTATGAATATAAAAACACTGCCGTCATCATTCATCATCCAGCAATGGCACCTTGCAACGACTTCGGGGGCACTCTTCAACATCATTTGATCATCATTTGATGAATTACTGCTGCCATGATTGATTGAAAATGTATACAAAGATCTCTTTTGAATCAAATTCAGTTACTGCCTGATGTCCTCAGGCGGAAATAGTGCAATGTTTATTGCACTGGGAAAACTGCAACGAGTTTTGTGAATAAAGCATAATCTATGAGCCTAATTCTCATATTGCTTTTTCAACACTGATCGTGCCTGCTTAAACTAGATTACGCATGCTTAGTGAATAAGATGCAAAAGTGGCACAAATGTTTAGTGAATTATATATAGAGTAGGGTCCTATTATCGTTTAGCCGAATAACCCTAAACACATACACTGTAGATTGTTGACAAAGCATATCAGAGGTGATTCTAAAGTTGAATCTAAGTGTAAAGTGGTACATTCAACACCAGGAGATTGAACCCAGAGAGTGATGACTCCCTCTAGAACCTGCTGGTTGTGTTTGGCAACCTGTGAAATGCAGCTGTGTGTGTTTTGTAGTCTTGCAGTGTCAGCAAAGGATGGATCTTCAACCACAGAGCAACAGCACCAATACTGATGTATTCGTCCAGCTGTAGAGCTCATCTTGTATATGATATGCTCAATGCTTCGCTTGGTGTATATTGTATAATGAAATGCTGATACACATCCAAATCTGTATCCCCATGTTTACTGGAATAAATTAAGATTATTGGTTGTTAGTGGAATTCATATGCAAGACTATAAGAAATGCTGCCCATTTTTTTTATACATTTAACCAATGACATGCCAAATGACATGTCAAATCATTGCTCTGTTTGTCTGAGCATCCCAACCAGTCTGGCACAGCAACATTGGCTCAACCAATGGTGTGAGTTTGGGGAAGGGCTATCTGTTTTACTGACCGATTCTGTTTGGTCATGCAAAAATGCAGCAAAATTACAAACTTTAGCTTAAAATCAGTTGCTTGTCGACTCTCTTAATTCCAGCATGATAAATGAAGACCTGTTTGGCCCTGCATCTGTCAGTGCAGTTTTCCAACCCAACTGAGAGGCCAGCCTGCAGTATAAAATGAGATTCAGAGCTGTACATAGGCAGATCCATCTTTTCTCTAATTATGCAGAATAGTGTTCATTACTTTGCTTTCACATACCCTCCTATGGCCTAAGGCCTGTGGCCTTTCCCTGGGAAGAATATAAAAAAAAATCTTCTTCCCATTCGTATGTGAACTCTTCTCTCTTCTCCTCCTGCATCTACCAAACATTTTCTTCCGATTTCTAAAAAAATATACTGCCGGCCAAAAATTTGTAATAATGTATGGATTTTGGTCTTATGGAAATAAATTGGCACTTTTTATTCACTAAAGTGGCATTCAACTGATCACAATGTATAGTCAGGACATTAATAATGTGAAAAATGACAATTTGAAAAACTGTTCAGAACTTCTTAATCTACTTCAAAGTTCTCTTAAAAAATCATCCACGTGCAGCAATGAGAGCTTTGCAGATCCTTGGCATTCTCGCTGTCAGTTTGTCCAGATACTCGGTTGACATTTCACCCCACACTTCCTGTAGCACTTGCCATAGATTTGGATGTCTTGTCGGGCACTTCTCACACACCTTAAAGTCTAGCTGATCCCACAAAGCTCAATGGGGCTAAGATCCATAACACTTTTTTCCAATTATCTGTTGTCCAATGTCTGCGTTTCTTTGCCCACTCGAACCTTTTCTTTTTGTTTTACCGTTTCAAAAGTGGCTTTTTCTTTGCAATTCTTCCCATAACCCCCTGAGTCTTCTCTTTACTGTTTTACATGAAACTGGTGTTGAACAGGTAGAATTCAATGAAGCTATCAGCTGAGGACATGTGAGGCATCTATTTCTCAAACTAGAGACTCTGATGTACTTATCCTCTTGTTTAGTTGTACATCTGGCCTTCCACATATCTTTCTGTCCTTGTTAGAGCCAGTTGTCCTTTGTCTTTGAAGACCGCTGTGTACACCTTTGTATGAAATCTTTAGTTTTTTTTGTTAATTTCAAGCATTGTATAGCCTTCATTCCTCAAAATAATGATGACTGATGAGTCTATATAGAAAGTATTTTGTTTTTGTTCATTTGTTTGCCATTTTTGACCTAATATTGACCTTAAGACACGCCAGTCTATTGCATGCTGTGGCAACTCAAAAAAACAAAACACTAAGACAATGTTAAGCTTCATTTTTACATCAGTAATGACCTGACTATACTTTCGGTTGAAAACTGCATTTTTTGTTTTCTAACATTATTGTTTTCCAAAGTATGTCATACTAGAGTCTCAAGTTTTGGTGAAGAAAAAAAAAAAGTTGTTCCAGTGTGGATAAGAGGTGTAAATGTAGCAAAATCAATGTGTTTTCAACTGAAAACATATGGAAGCGGCCTAAGTCTTAGGCTAGCTTACTCAATGCCTTTGGTATGTGTCTAAATTCTTGTAACTCAGACAGTTTTCACACTAATCTGTAGTCTGTTTTCAGTTTCCTAATATCATAATTTTCCAAATTATGCACGTGTTTTCAAAAGTCTTCTTTTTCAGTAGAGGAAAATTAAGTTCTAATGTGGATGAGAGGTAAAATCATAAAAAATATTAGTGTTGACTTGTCCTCAATCATTAATTGCATTCCATCAATAACCTCAACCAATCATGTGTTATTCCACTGATAGCTCCAAAGGCTTTAAGCATATTTCTCGAAGAAAGGCAGATTTGTTTTTGATGAATGGGGCCATACTGGGCGCCAGCACCCTGTCAGTGTAAAAGGGGTGATGTGATAAAGTTCTGTTACTCGCTCTGAAGGAGGAAGAAGGAGCCAGATAACAATCCACGTAAGTCTCTTTATTTTCACAATACTTAGCAGTATCACACACTGTATGCTTTTCAGCAAAACACACCCCAGACAATGGTGCGTGCATCACTCTCCCTCTCATCTGGCATTCCGGACAGCCATTTTATCCATCCCAGCACTCACTGCAAACACAAACAGCTGTTAGAGATAATTTTCCACAGGTGTCAATCCTTACCATTCTTCATCTCTCTGCCTCGCTCTGCACAGACTTCATTCTGCCATGCCTACATCACCACAGGTGAATTTGATCAAATATGAGACATTTTGGCACTTTCAACTTTTTTCAAGCACAACTTCAGACCCAGATTACCCCTATGAACCCAATTACTTTGTTTGGCCAAAAGAGTTTGGCAAGTATTAAAAGGCTGAACTGATATATTCCTTCTCAGTAGATCTATATATTCATTTTTGTCAATATCAAACCTCATTGGTTCTCATTGAGTCTCGTGACCAAACGTGTCATGGCATCATGTTGCAAGAACTAATGAGGTTTGATATTATTGACATAGCTGCCATATTTGATTTCAGCACTATTTTGATGATTTCACATGGTTTCAGTGAATAACAACTTAAATCTTGTTCAGTTCAAATGGTTCAGTTTTTATTTTTTTTATTGATCTTTTCAGACCATCAATATTTACTTTCATAATTATGAAAAATTAACCATGTGAAGACTTTTTAAAACTTATTTTGTGTTCCACAGATAAAAGAAACACATACAGGTATGGAGGGTGAGTAAATAATTACATATTTGAATTTTTTTGATAAATGATTACTTTATTTTTGCATCTCAGATCTACTTCTGCAAATATCATGTTTAATGTGAGTCAGCAGTTGGATTGCAGAGTTTAATATGTCGAATTTCTGATTGATTCACTGAAATTTACCCCCAAAAAATACAATAAAATAATAATAGAAGCTTATCAGCTCACAAGTACATCATGCTCTCTTTGAACTAGCAGCTAATGGTGGAGGTTTTAGGATGAATGTGTTATAAAGAGAAAAGAGTTTATCCTCACATTCTCTAATGTCGTTATTCCATTTTCATTCTCCCGAGCTCCTGCATTTCTCTTTCTTATTCCATCATTGACATTTCTCATTTGTGCTCTCTCGCTCTCTCTCTCTCTCTCTCTCTCTCTCTCTCTCTCTCTCTCTATCTCTCTCCACTTGTCTTCATACAGTCTGTACTCATCCTCCTCTGCATCCCACTCTCTCTCGCCGTCTCGCCACTGTTCTCTCCCTGATTGTTTGCCGTATTGCTGTTATGATAATGGGCCATTCTCTCCATCTCTCCAATTCTACCTCCCACTTTCTCTTTCACAACTGTCTTTGCCGGGCCTAATACAAAGAGAGAAAGTGAGGACTAGACAGACATCTGCTTTTCTTACTGGCAGTTATAATCCAGTGCATTCAAATGTTTGACTTCCTTGTGTATTCAATTTCTGTCACACCGCTAACTGTGGCCTCATGCTGTACTTCATTTTTGCTGGTGAGGGAAGGGCATTCAGAGCCCTGCAGGCAGACGATGACCAGGGTCTCATCCCGCTATTTTACCACTTTCACGATCGCGGCCAACTACCCATGAGAAGAGCAATAAAACAACTGCAAGACATTTACGATGTGAGGGCTTGTTTCTGCTGACAGCAGACATGCATAAATCACCATTAAGAGGGGACAGGTTTTTCGCTTTAGGTAAAGTCAAAGTTTGGCTGCAAAGTCTGCACAGCTACAGTACAGTAAATGCATAGTTCCTCACAAAAATTTACCATTTTAACCAAAATAACGTTCTTATTCAAAACAGAGTTTTTTCCATAATAACATAGTTACTACAGTAATAGGGTTTCCTCCAAATCCAACTGGTAGAGCATGGTGCTTGTATCCTCAAGGTCATGGGTTTGATATCCAGGGAACACACAAACTGATAAAATGCATACCTTAAATGCATTGTATTTGTTGCTCTGGAGTGTGTTTGTTTGATTGATATGATCTTATTTTATGTGATTTTAATTTGGCAAGTCTGCACTGGATGGGATGGAGTTGAGATCACTTTATATAAATGCACTTTTGAGTACGACATCATACAATAAAAAGTGCATTTGTTTAATCAAACTAGCTGTAGCGAGAAGTGTTGCAATATTAATGTCAGTCATTAGTCAGCATGTCTGTTGGAATGTTTTGGTTACAACACATAGCAACCAGCAACATAGTAACAACATGGTTCCAGCATGAGTACTGCATGCATGAGTGCAGACTAATCCCCAAGACACCATTCAGCAGCATTAAAAACTTTTACGTTTATGCCTCTCATCCATTCTTGAATGGCGTTGGAGGAAAACTGTTAAAAAAATTACAAATACTTTGGAAAATGATGATATAGGAAACTGAAGACATAGGTTTCAAACTTAAATGGGTAAGTGTGGACAGGCCTAAGGAAGTACAATTAAAATGTTATGAAGATCAAAGAAATGTATTCCTGTTAGTGTAGTTTATAACAACATCTTGGTTACTTTCTTAATCTCCGTTCCCTGATGGAGGGATCGAGATGTTTTGTCGATAAAGTGACACTAGGGGTTGCCCTTGGGAGCCCCAAACACATCTTATCTTTGAGAAAAGGCCAGTGGGAATTGGCGAGTGGAATTTGCATGCCACTCCCCCAGACATACAGGTATAAAAGGAGCTGGTTTGCAACCACTCATTCATACAAGGTCCAGGCCATTTTAGCAGGTAGTTCAGTGTTGTGGCAGGAGGTACACAATATCTCGTTCCTTCCATCTTGGAACGGAGGTTCTGTCGATGTAGTAACACTAGGGGTCCCTATACCAAATGCCACAACTACTGAACTGTGTTACATGGACTGGCAGTGCGAGACAGGCAGACCTTTGTGTGCCTCGTAGCCAGTGCACCCGGCCATCATGTAACATCCCCCAATGCTCTTACAGGCGTCACATGGTCCCCTGCAACTCGGGGACAGGTCGAAAATTTTTATTTTTTTTTTATTTAACCTTTATTTAACCAGAAGAGCTCTCTGAGATTAAAAATCTCTTTCACAGGAGTGTCCTGGCCAAAATGTGCAGCAGTACAATCAGTTCCATTACAGATAAACATCACACAGACAGACTAAAAACACTTAAAAACAATTGCATATTGTTAGATCAGCTTCTATTCGCCGGATAACTGATTTAAAATGTTCTAGAGTCAGCAGATTTTCTCATTTTAATTTAGATTGGAAAAGATTCCAATCAAACGGCGCTGCGTACATAAAAGACTTCTTACCTAACTCAGTTCGAGTAAAAGGAACAGAAAGAGCATAGAAGTTTTGTGAACGAAGAGAATAATTCTTGATAATTTTCTGCTGCATAAAACAACAGAGATAGGAAGGCAACAACCCCAAGATAGCTTTGTAAATAATTAGGAGTCCGCCACACTCCTAGTAGAGTGGGCTCATAATCCGACACCAAATGTGTTACCCAGCAAGTGAGGGAGCCACCCTTTTGTTGAAAAATTGGGTGAGATCGGTCGCCAAACGCAGCTCTTGCATCAATCTCGGGTCAGAACTACCCTTGTGCACTTGCCTCGCCTCTGCTTGGTGCACTTGCAGGAGAGCCATGGTGTGCAGGGTGGAGGTGGCCTGTCCAGCGGCACTGTAGGCCTTTGTAGCCAGTGACAACGTAAACCTACAGGCCTTGAATGGGAGTCTCGGACAGCTCCGCCAGGTTGCGGCGCTCTGCGGGCACAGGTTTACCGCGCTCATCTTATCCACCTGGGGAATCACCGAGTACCCAATGGCAGCCCCACCATCGAGGGTAGTGAGAGCAGAGAAGCTCAGAGAACGGGTCAGGGCAGTAAAAGGTGCCTGCCGCGACTTTGTGAGCTCCTCGTGCACCTCCGGGAAGAAAGGGACCTGGGTGGGGCACAGCCGTGGGCACATGAGGCAGCAATCATGGCTGTGGCAAGTGAAGAGGTAACGACCACAACCAGGTGCAAGAGGTGGAGAAGCCGCTGTAATGCGCCTTAAATCCAATTGCTTTTGAAGAGGTGAATTGATCGGCAGAGGAATTTAGCTTGCTGAACACAACCGCTCAGCTCCGAAGAAAAAATCTGGATGAGTGGTTGCAAGACAGCTCCTTTTATACCTTTTATACCGGCATACAAATTCTTCTCGCCAATTCTGATTGGCCTTTTCTCAAAGATCAGAGGTGTTTGGGGCTCCCAAGGGCGACCCCTAGTGTCACTACATAGACACAACTTCGAGTGACTGACAGATAGGGAACTATAATTTTCCATAAACATGTTATCAAACACAGAACATAGGGAAATTTTCCTGAACGATTAGATTATATTAATAATCAATGTTTGAATGGCACCTACAGAAATGTTTTCATACTTTAAATTTTTAAGGACCATAGTGGAAGATCACTTCATTTCTCAGAATGCTCTTATTTATCCCAAATTATTTCAAAAGGAGCCAAATATCAATATACTATATAATCAATAGATTTAAAATGTGATGTAATTATCTATTTTTAGAAATATACAAATGTTAATCTTTCTGATGGTTATGTTCTGACAGCACTTAGTTCAGAGAAATGTGTCTGATCCATTGAGAAAAAAAAAAGATTCCACATAATTAATGCAAATGTATTAGCCTACATCATTAATTTTCACTGATTATATGCAAGTTTTTTTTTTTTTATTTGACTAATGGAATTCTTTGCAGACATGTGCAGTAGCAGTGTTAAACACCATACAAAAAATGCAACTGCATGGGGCCTTGGAAGTTAGGGGGGACCCGGTCGGATGGTAAAACACTCAAGGGGTAACACAAGGTGTTTACTTGCGGATACACTGTTTTCAGCTGTTGCGGAGTGGTTCATGTGCCATGTGAAGGCAAAGTGCTGCTGGTTTACCCATTCCCTAAATTCCAAACATTTGGAGTCGCTTAAAGTTATTATACCAATCTAAAAACATGATGCAGTATCACAGACATGGAGTAGGTGACAGCATTTTACCATATTTGTAAGGAGGATCATTGTAAACCATGAAATACATACTGACACTGCAGTGCACTATCATTGTTCATTCAAAATAAAAGTGCCAGTTGAAGTCAATAGGACAGAAATATATTACTATTGTATAAATCAAGTCAATACAAAATACTAATTCAGCATCACATTCTAATTATAAGCTTTCTAGGACAATAATAAATAATATTAAGCTATGTTCCAATATAAGTGAGAAGTACTTTATGCATACCTGTTACAATCTTCCACCGTCTAGGAGCTGGGGAGACAGCAACAAGTTAAAAATACGTTTAAATCAATCGATAAATAGAGTAAGAAATGAATTTCTAGTCTCTGGCCCCAGCACTTCTTACAAACGAATAAACAACGGTCAGTTTAAATATTGAGTTGTCCATTTTGTATAACAATGTCATAGACTTCAGGAGGGGATATTAGCCAAATTAACAAGCATCAATAATCTTCACTTAAGAGGAAAAATATCTTAAATAAAAATAAGCTCAAAAGAAAAACACTCAGGACTTCCCTGTCTCCCTCTATATGAATAAACAGGAGAAAATATGTATTAAATAAATTGGCACCTGCCTCCCTACTAAAGCTCCCAATATAATAAACAAAGATTATAGCAAAAGATAACAAAATTATAACAGATACATGCAGGGCTGGACTGGCAATCTGACATACTGGGCATTTTCCCGGTGGGCAGACGCACTTTGGGGCCGATCAGGGGGCGGACTGGCCAGCGGGAGAACCGAGCAGGCCAGTGGGTCGGCTGCGAAACATGCCGAATGGGCCGCGATAAGCAAAAATGAGCCACCACGTTATACAAAACGGACAACAAAACTGTTTTCACCGCAATATGCAGAAAAGGACTGTGAACCAAACCCCCCAAACAACTTTTGGGCCAATTGCCATGTAAAATCCAGGGCTGATTTCTCTTCCCAGTCCATCCCTGGATATATGAGAGTTTGTGAACAACAGACTAACAGGCAGGAGAGAGGAAATTCTCCCATGGAGGCTTAACACTCAGCTCTATTCTTGCGGTCGCTCACAATGCAACCTCTCTATGCAGCTCACAACCAATGCTGCCAACGCACTCCTCTCTTCTCTCCTTCTGCCTCTCCTTTTTATGTGAGTCACAGCAGGCAGAACTCTGTGATGGTAACAGGAAACAGGTGGCAGTAATTAGTACCTGCTCAGAGGAAAGTGGGAGACAAAATAGGAGAAACTTATTGATAGAACTCACCAAAATAGTGACAATTCACACACCAAAAACAGAGAGATAAATACATCCAGGGATGTAACAATGCCCTATTCATTAGACAAAAAAAACAAAAACATAAACATATATGTATAACATACATATATACATTGATTTTTTGTATTGGTGCATACAATTTAGAATTATTATATTATAAATTAAATACGATTCTTGCTTGTGTAATTTAGTGAATCTAATTGACTAAAATGGTTATTAAGGTGAATAACTAAATATGATTTTAAAACTCTTTCATGTAATTTCTGAGCAAATTAAAATGATCAAGATATGTTTTGAATATCGTCAACAACCTAAACATTTTTGTTTGCCAGCGGCACCTGGTTGGACAGTTACTTGGGCCTCGGAAATCGTAACCCCGCCCCTGTACAGATGTTGAATTTCTTTGAATGAAAATTCATAAAATTTTCCAAGTCAATATTCTGTGGTGTATGGCAAATTTTATCCAAATTCTAAATCATGAACTGACATGGAGGCCATTCTGAAACTCAGTCTCTTGTCCTTAGCTCAAGTATAAATGTTAAACGGCCGACATGAGTCACACCGACATGATTACATGAAGATGTCACAGTGATTTTACATCATTCCACTCTTACAAATGTCTCTCAGTAAATGTGTTATTTTGGAAGACTAATTTGTCCAGGGAACACAAATAGAACCATGACCTTTAAGATGGTAAATGTGCTTCTTTTTTCAATATATTTCTTTATTTATTTTCATGTGAATGCTTAATTTCTAGTGTTTGTTGGTTTACTTTGTTATCCATGTGTCTCTGGGGCTTTAAAATCATACCCCTTATCTGCTCAACACACATTGTAATGCTGCCGACAAGGTCAAAGAGAGTCCTGCTTATATCACAAATACTCTCTCTCTCTCTCTCTCTCTCTCTCTCTCTCTCTCTCTCTTCTTTGATGTATGAAGGACGCAAAAATCCACTGGTTGACGAAGTGAGACCAAATCGATAGGTGCGATATGAAGATGCGGCCTATGGCCGTTTTTTATATGGCTTGTTTTTCATTATTTAATTAACAAGGCTGCTGCTCTTTAGGTTCTCCTCCAACAACATTACTTTGAAAGGCATCTCACGCCAGGCAATTTGGCTTCCATATTTTATCCTGAATTACCTCACTGATGCCTCTAATGAAATGCAGTCTATTGTAGCAGAAAGACAATGAGAGAGAGAGAGAGAGAGAGAGAGAGAGAGAGAGAGAGAGAGAGAGACAGGGATGGTATACAAAAGTTTCCCTGCAATTACAATCAAGCTGGGTTGTTTTTTAACACCACTGATGACCTTGACTCTGTCAGCAAAGATGACAAGCAGCTGCATAGGGAATTAACACCCAATTGCTTCCGTGTGTATTTATATTAACATTTAGGCATACTTGTATGGCAGACACATGTCCCGTTGACTTGAGAAAAAAAAAAGAAAAAAAAATGTTGTTGTGCAATTACCTTGTTGTGCAGGCAGCAAAAGAATGCAGTTCGTGGAAAAGATCAAAAGCAAGATTAAACAAAGTTTTTAGAAGATTCTGAAAAGAATGGCCTAATTCTCTTGTTGAGGAAGTTTTCTGATATAGTATTTGGTCACTAGCATATGTTTTGGATGTTGCTTCCTATCACTGGCTGGGACGATTTCTAACATTATTACATTTGAATTAATTGTGATCATTAAAAAAAATTTATAAATCTAAAATTATTGCATTTTATTCAAACAAATAGTTCACTCACAAATGAAATTTTTCGTTCCAAAAATGTATGCAGGGCTGTAGCTAGTGGGGTGAAAGGTGGTAATGATTCTAGGGGCCCAAAGGTCCAGGGGGGGTCCCCACAACAAATTCTAAATTGAATTTATTAATAGGAAAGGGGCCCAGCGCAATGTATAGTCAGGGGTCCCTGATTATCTGCCCGTATCACTTTTATGCAACTCTTACATCTTATTTTAAGTCTATAACAAAGCATACAAGTTTAAATATTAGGAATTTAAATCATTTCTGAGCAAACATCTTGATGTCCATTTTGCATTCATGCGCCATGACAGAAGTTTGTTTGTAGAATATTTTTTTGTTTGTTAACGCTAAACAGAATAAGTTCTCGCATACACTCAAATCACTCTGAACAGTAGTGGTAGTGATTTAGATTAATTTCAGTGACTCGATTGTTTTGATTCCATTCACCAAAAAGATGCATTCATTGATACGTTCATTTACCATTTCTGCAAGTTTTGTCTTTGTGCCTGTAGATGGTGCCAAATGACTTTTAAGTAACCGCATTGAACCAAAAGCAGTCATTCACAGCCAGAACAAGTCCACTAAGAGTCTTCAGCACTGCAGAGTGTTTAAGCATCAAGCGTTTCCCCACAAATGACAACAAAATCATATCTATCAAACTGTGAACTGCTGTTCATGACTATTTATCAATCTGTACAAAAATACAATACTAGCCTACATAATAATGTTTCAATAATGTCTGCATGTCATTGTAATGTGTGGTCATCACTCAATTTTATTCTAAATTAATCCGGGCCCTTTTCTTGTTGAATGAGATTTACAAACTGAGCGAATGGCATGCAGCTCCTCTCGTTCAGTCAAAGAGCAGATCCTTGTTCACGATGAATGATTCATCTCATTCACAAATGAGTGCACCAGTACATTCAGTTCATTCCCGAACGAAATGACCAACTGGTTCAGTGAGAGGTGTATTAGTTCAGTGAGGCAAAACAATGAAATGCTGCTTTACATTCTGCTCTTGAATGCTATTGCCTCACACTAAAGTCAATCTTTTAAACCACAAATGGAATTTGCACGTCTACAAATGTACGAAGACACTTAACATGTTGTGTTTAAACACAATAACTAATAATTTTATCAAATTCTGGGTTTAACTTTTACCAAGACACAGAAAAAGTTCAAGAAAATACTAAATATATAACACTGTGTACCAAAGCATAACATTTCCATTTGTAATTAATGTCCTTTTAACTGTATTCCCTTTAGTCATTTTTACACATCCATGAAGTTATAAAATTCAAGGAGGATGTTGTCAAATTATTATTTCTTTCTTTTTTTGTGGTGTCATTCCATGTGGTGTAACTATCAAGTAAAAAAGTATTATAATACTTTATTTGCACCTTGAATACATAAGATTAGATCATTCATTTCCCACAAGTTTTCAAACATATTTTTCAAGGTATTTGTTTTATAATTTTTTTATAAATATTATACATTTTTGAGTCAGTAATACCAAGAAGTTTCCTCAGGGTTCCACTATATGACATGAACAAAATGTGACTTCATAAAAATGTCAAAATAAATATCAGATGTTTTTTAAAACTTCACACTCTGTCTTGAGGGTCTAAAGGTGAGAAATGTGACTCTGACCGGCTAATCGCCTTTATTTACAGTCTCTTATTTATCAAAAGTATAAAATGTAATATTTTATCTTCATGTTTCGTTCTAAATAATACATGACACAATTGACCTAAAGGGGATAGTAAAGGGGGATAGTAGTTTTACAAGGGGGGTGCATTTTGATATTTCCTGCAACAAGGGGATGACATCCCCTCACATCCCTCTCAACTCGAGCCCTGTGTATAAACTTGTCTTTGTGCATTTCACCACTTTTTCTCCTTGGTGAACGCAATTTACTCACATGCCAAACTGAACGCACTACATGGCCCCTCTCGTTCAGTCAGTCAGCAGATCTTAGTTCATGAATAAGATGACAGAGTTTACAATACATTCAGTTCATTCATGAACGAGATGTCTAATCTCCTTCAGACTCAAACGACTGACTGGAGTGGTTCAGTGAAAGGCCTTATTAGTTCAGTGGTTGAAAACAATGATATGCTGCCTCACAGCCCACACTCGAATACTAGTGGCTCACGTTATAGTCAATCTTTACAGGCATGAAAATCAGTAGAGCTCATTGGCTTTGAAAGGGAAAGATGTCAGAGAACGTGAAATATGAGTCTGTGTATTGAGGTGAACAAGACAGATTCGTTCACTTAAAAACCAAAACCAATTGTATGTCTTCTGAAGTCTTGGAATATGACACACAAATTGCATGGATTACATTTATGATACATTTAGGTCCTTTTTTAAGCTTTAAAGTGAGACATAATCAATTGCTATTGTACTGAAAAAAACAAAGGGGTGACTTAATTTGTTTTCCACATAAGAAAGTCACACGGGTTTGGAACAACATGAGGGTGAGTAAATGATGACAGAATTGTCATTTTTGGGTGAACTATCTCTTTCAAAATAAAAACTGTTCTGGATGGAAATGTAGAGATTCCATCATTCTATTCTACCATTTCCCATCAATCAAGATGTTTGCTGGAAAAACAGCCATGCATGGCTTCATACTTCATTCCACCTTTTTCTTGCAACTCTCCATCATTTTTTTCTCTATCACTACACATCCATCCTCAATCTGACTGTTATTTGCACAAGGCAGCCGGTGCTGATCTTTGACTGATAGCATTGCTGTCAGCATATCAAAGACACTGATTCATACTGGCAGGCATGACATTGGGTTTGTGGACCAAGCTGAGGCCAGAACACTCACCTAGGCTACAGGATCAGTCCATGCAATTGGACATGGTCCGATGTGAGGCCACCATTCCATATGTATTAATTTTTCTATGTGTGTGCATATAATAGGTTTTTCTTTTACAGTCTGTTTCTCCTCAGAAACAATTGACAACGTCTTACTGATCAATCAACCTCCATGGCTTTGAGGAGACCAAGAGATTGTGATGATGCAAAGAACTTTCCACTTTTTTGAAGATGACATCATCTTCTATAATCTTTCTGTTTACCAAGCCACAATCAGCAAACATAAATAAAAACCCTAGTACTTTACAAAAAAGCTTTTCAATTGCTGCGTGGACCTCTGCTGGAAGTAATTTCTTAATCATGAGCTAACCTTGAATAAGATTGGAACTATCTGAATATAGGTGTGAAATAGATAATGTAAACAGAAACTTGGTTAAATAATCACAGAGATCCCAGTGAGAAGTCAATAATAACATGTATGTCTGTGTTGCCAAAATTAAGAGGATGCTTTCAAATACCAAATCAGAGCAAAATGAACACTGCTTAAATGTATTAATTGGCCACATAAAAAAAAAACAGTAACAAGCATGAAAAGACTTTTTGTGTATTGGCTGTCTGTATATGTATTTTGTAATACTCTGGGGTATTTATAAATGTTTGCTGTGATACTGATTACTGACTGTTGATTTTGTAAGCCTACTAGTTTATGTAAAAAATGCTACATAGAATGCAACAATCTTGTTCCAGAAATGTATTTCCCTAGGGCAAATGATTATAACAGAAAACGTATAAACATTTAAAGACAGACCTACCGTGAGCTCAAAGGTTGTTAATCGATGCTATATGCTTCCGTTGAAGTCATCAGTCCAGATTATTTAACTTCTTTAAAGTGTTTTAAGTCTATTTGCCATCTGTGAAAGCATGCTACAAACTGGCAGGCTGTCTGTAAATGTATGTAACTGTATTATTGCCTGTAGAAATATGCTGTAATTCTATTGGCTCCGAGCTGGCAAACATCCCACAGTAAGCGATGTTGATGTGAGCAGTTGAGCTATTACAGTCTCTCAGCCTGGCTATAAAACAAGCTCACTGTGAAAGTGAAGTTCATGCCCAAAAACTTGCTTTGTAAAGGCCATTTACCATAATGAACCTGGAAACAAGCTGAAAGAGCCTTGCTGCAGCAAAGGAATTAAATGTCAACTTTGGTCTGACAAAATAGACCGGAATTGTCCAAGAGGCATTCACCTCCGAAATGAGCTAATTTAACACAGAGAGGCATCTCAGTGCATGGAAATAAAATCATCCGAGAGCTCAAAATCTCATGACGAGAATGGAAGCAGGAACCAATATTATAATAGTTTAGTTTAATTTAGTTTAGTCCTCTTTAGTTTTCACTCTGTGACTGCATTTAGCTTTACTCTAGTTTTTCATTATATTTTGTTTTATTTTAGTTTTAATTTGAATATGTTATGGCTACCAATTTGATGCATTTACTGATAGAATTCAAATGTGTTTTTAAAAACTAGTAATATAATTAATATATTATTCAAAAACTAAAACTAAAATATGAGGTCATTTTATTTAATTTTAAATGTGAATGTAAATTCAAAAAATGACCAGACAACTCTTGAAAACCAATCATTTTAAATTATCGGCCTCTCTCTGGTTCTGCGTTAAAACATAAACAGAAATGTGCACAATGAAGAAGCCACCAGAATGCCGGTAAGGGTGTTTACATACAATGCAAAATCTGGTTAATAGGCAAAAATTCATCTTTTTCTTTAAATAAGCAAAATTCTGAATTACATTGTGGCACTTACAATGGAAGTGAATGGTGCCCATCCATAAATGATAAAATGCTAACTGTTTCAAATGTATAGCCATAAGACATCATCTATGTGCAACAGCATGTTGTTAATGTGATATAAATTTACAAATACAAGATTTGTAAGAAATTACAAAGAAATCTAATTTTACAACTTTGTTGCCATGACGACATATTGCCATAAAGCCTACTTTGACCATAAAAAGTTGATTTATACATACAGCTAAAATAATACATTCACTTCCATTGTAAGTGCCTCACAGATGTTCTTTTTTTTTTTTTTAAAGGGAGGAGTTACCAAGAAATATTATCATATTAGCCCTTTTTTATCATCGTTACATTGGCTACCTGTTAAATGAATTTTAAAATTATGTTAACTACATACAAAGCTTTGAATGGTCAAGCTCCGCAATCCTTAAGTGTCCTCTGACCTTAAGTGTAGCTCCGCAGTCCTCTACCATGCTATACTCCATCACATTCATTACAATCGCAAAATTCTGGCCTGTTAATAGTTCCTAGAATATCAAAATCCACAAAAGGAGGTAGATCCTTTTCATTTTTGGCTCCTAAACTATGGAATAGTCTCCCAAACTCTGTTCGAGATGCAGACACACTCACTCAGTTTAAGTCTAGACTAAAGACTCATCTATTTAGCCAGGCATACACCTCATTTATCCTCCAACCCACAATTAGGCTGCTTTAGTTTAGTCTGCCAGAACCAGTAACCAGAAACATCGATCGTGATCTTTAACTCTGAAAAAAAATGTAATGGCATCTTTGCTAATATAATTTTATTTGTTTCTCTGTCTCAACCTCGGGACTCCTATCCTGAGGTCACCAGAACCAGCAGGATCCAGCTCTAGTCCTGCTTCGTGTTGGACACCACTGCTACGTGTCGCTGTGTGCCCAGCCAAACATCACTTCAGTCTATTATGATGGACTTCAGAGGATGAACTGATGCCAACTCCAAACATAAGACATTGGATACATCATATGCCATCGTCTGAACCTTGGACATAGGAAATTCTGCAGTTAATACATGATGGACTTCAAAGACATTAGTCATTAATCTTACAGTTCATACAAAATCTATGTTTAAACACTGAACCTTAACACTTACTTAGTTTACTCATTTTAAACCATGATTTTAACTATACATAAGTAATATTTACATTATATTCATGATGTTAGCCATAGGGGAACTGGCCCCCACAGTGAGTCTGGTTTCTCCCAAGGATTTTGTTCTCCCATTAACCAACTTTTTTTGTGTGTGTTCCTTGCCACAGTCGCTTTCAGCTTGCTCACTGGGGTTATAAATACAATTATAATTTAATTACTTATTTTTAACACAATTCACAATAGTATTTTATCTAATTACACAATGATGATTTATAGACATTACAGTTTTATCTTCTGTTAATGCCTGATCTTCTGTAAAGCTGCTTTGAAACGACGTGTGTTGTGAAAGGTGCTATACAAAAAAAATGACTTGAGTGAAAATTTATTGTATTTTTTTTTTTTTTGTTATCAACATGATGCAACAAAAGCTAACCATTTAAGGTGTTTACATCACTGTACACATTGCTGGGTTACTAAGTATAATCGTATAAAGCTCATGTAAACATACTCGTGAAAATACATTTTTAATTCAGCTTTCTTAATTATTATTGCAGTTATGGAAAATGTGTGCATTGAGTTTTTGCTTTACTTTTCACATAATTACTGCCAGGAAGGAAGACAGAGAGAGTCTGTATAGTCTGAATTTGGTGCTTTGCCTCAGAGATCCATCCCCTATTTGAGACTAATTAATGCTCCTTGTAAAATTACCTTTCAACTCAGCCATGTGGTTCAGGGCTGTACAGGCAGGCAGCTTGTTGGCATCCGAGAGAATAAAGGAGGAGAGGATGTGCGTGAGAGGGCAGATAGGTCAGGGAGAGAAAAGGAGGCCGGCTGGGTGGGATGCGCGTGGCTCATAATTTGGGTGGTGCGGTGTGTGAAGATTGCCTGGATCTCAGTGTAATAGAAGGATTATCCAGAGAGAGTTCGAGTTAATACTGTTGTTCAAATGAGGGATAGACAGAATAAGAGGAAAGGAGTGTGTGCCTCATCAGACTAACAAGCAATCCTGTCTTCATTAAGTCCCCTGCAGACCTCAGATCAGTGTCTTGTTAGCGAAAGCAGTGTGGGATTAGTTGAGTTTAAACACTGGGGATGCCAAAGACAACTGCAGCCTGATTACCTCATTTAGATACTCTGGCACCATAGCCATGATTTATAGAGAATAAGAGGAAGGCAGACATGAGAGACTGATAGACAGGTCTAAGGGAAAAAGAGATGAAGTGAAATAAAATATTATAAAGAGATCAACAGAGAAATACTGCACAATGTATCTAGTTCAACAACAAATGTAAATGTTCCAGACTTGTACAATTTGCTGTTACTATTCTAAAAAGGAGTGTTGGTGGCGTAGTGGGCAAAAGCACATAACTGTTAATCAGAAGGTTGCTGGTTCGATCCCCACAGCCACCACCATTGTGTCCTTGAGCAAGGCACTTAACTCCAGGTTGCTCTGTGGGGATTGTCCCTGTAATAAGTGCACTGTAAATCGCTTTGGATAAAAGCGTCTGCCAAATGCATAAATGTAAATGTAAAAACTTGGGTTGGGGTTTGGCCCATTTACATGTGTGATCAGATAGCACTTGTCCACATTAAATGACAGTTGCAAATTCACCCAAAGCACACTGGGATCAAATCAAATCATGATCTGATCACTGAAAACACATTCAGTGGTCAGGGACAGAGAAGATGTAGAAAGAAGGTGTAGATGCAAATGTGTTTTTGCTATCCGGACACAACTACATATGTAGTTAATTATGTGATGAGGTTTACGCTACAGTCTTCCATTGTTAAAGTGCTGTGTCGTGTGTTCTTGCCTTTTTCTGTTTATTCTGCAATTGCAATGTGAATAACACAACAGACACCACCTTGCAAACTTATCACCTGAACAATTAACAATATCCCATGAATTATTCCATGGGAATACACTTGGTTATATCTCATCTCTCTTCACAAATCCCCATTCGCTCGAGTCTCTGTCCTTTTCTTTATTCGCTATGTGGCACTTGTGTGAATACAGGCTTCCCTTGCGCATTTCAAATGAAAAGGGATGATGATGAGAATCATTAAATTTGCTTTGCTGACCCGAAAATGTATTTGGTGGCCGCCAAAATAATGTTCAATGAAGAAAAAAATGCTGACTGTCAAAGTGATGGAAAGCATTAGAATTAACCATAAATATTTTCAAAATTTGCTAAAAGATGGAGAACTATTTACACTCACTGACCACTTTATTTCACAGTGATTTCAACCATGGCCAAATATTTGGTGCCAGACGGTCTGGTTTGTGTATTTCTGTAACTGTTGATCTCCTGGGATTTTCACACACAACAGTCCCTAGAGTTTTCTCAGAATGGTTCCAAAACAAAAAATATCCAGTCAACAGCAGTTCTGTGGATGAAAACGAATTGTTGATGAGAGAGTTCAACGGAATATGGCCAGACTGGTTCGAGCTGAAAGAAAGGCTATGGTAACTCAGATAAGCCTTTCTGTCAGCTCAAACCAATCTGGCCGCTGACCTCTCATCAACAAAACATTTCCATCCACAGAACTGCTGCTCACTGGATGTTTTTGGCACCATTCTGAGTAAACTCTAGGGACTGTCCCAGGAGATCAGCAGTTACAGAAATACTCAAACCAGCCAATCTGGCATAAAAATAAATCATGCAGCGGTTGAAATCATTTCAAATTGGTGAGAAAAGGGGAGAAAATAAAAAAATTATAATAAATAAATGAAACATAAAAATGTATATATATATATATATATATATATACACCATGGCTTTACAACTTGCTTTTGGTGCCCCTCCATGGATATTTCACCCGAAAAATGGAGCTCACACGTGCCCACACGGCCGACAACAGTTTCCACTTTGACCACAGGTGGCGGTGTTTGAATTTTGCTCAATTTAGACCAATTTTATCAAAAGTAATGTCAACCTACTGTTTCCGATTTCACTGTGAGATCAGCCTGAGCCTTCTTACTCTAAAATGTGTTGCATTGTTATCTTCAGTATGTTAGTGTATTAAAAGCATGATAAGGAAACAACAAACACACTAAAAAGATAGGTCAAGTTTGTCTTGACAAACATTGATTTTAGAATGATAAAGCCAGGCCCAAATGTTCAAATAAGTTTTAAAAGGTTGAGGTTTAAAGGTTAAACAGATCAGTCAGCCATCTAATTAGATAGCCAGTCATACAGACAGTCAGATAGACTGTCAGATAAACCATTAGACAGACAGACATTCTATGGGAGTATATGAGGATTTTTTTAATACCACCTGTTTCTCTAGAAACTTTCAATTCTGGATCCTTGATGACATCCAAAGATAACCACAGCTTTACGGAGTCATCCAAGAAGAGGCTTAAAACCACATCTTTGGTACTAAATGGGAAAGTGTTTGCTAGATCTACATTTCCGATAGTGTTTGCTAAATCGAAATTTCCATTGTGAGAAGTTCTAGTTTGAACATGCAAGCCACTGTGAAAGAGCTCCTTCCATAGTGCTCATGACCGTGCAACGGAAATCAAGATTTGCACTGAAAAATTACTTTAAATATAGGTTGCTTCTTACTAAAAGCACTCCCTCCCCACCCACGTTTGTGTTCATTGGAACAACATGGGGGTGAAATAATTATGACAAAATGAAAAAATTTTGGTAAACTATCTCTTTTAATTCCACAATTAATTGTTTCATCTAAAAGTCTCTATACTGGTAAATATACTATATATAACTATAATGTTGCTGGCCGTAATGGCCAATTTGCTCCAAAACATGACCCCACCATGGTTGTTTAGCTGTATCCATTAGCAGATTTTCATATCAGAGGAACAGGGGGAAACTTATTTAATGCTGTGAGGTCTACAGGAGGTATTGGTGGCCTTGACGGATTAATTACTCTTGTTTATTCCTAATAAGGAAGTATAACAGCTGGTGCTGAAACTTCGTTTTTAAAACGAGCCATGCTTAACACAGAGGTGTCAAAATTATTTAGAGATTCAGTGCTTGCCCGATGGCAGTCGACTACTTGACTATAAAACTGATCGTTTGGGACTGAGGTGAATGGGACGGCAGGACTATCCATTACCATAATTAATAGATTTGTTTTCTTGCAGCATGCAGGTTAAATGCACTCTGTATTCTCACAGTATAAACCACAGTAAAAAGCCTTTTTAAACGTTTTCACGGTTGGAATGCAAAACTGCATGCCTGACCTGTTTCCATCATCTTTGTAGGATATGAAGATTGATCTTTTTCATCAGCTCCTAACCAGGTCACTGGATTGTCGATGCATTAATAGCAGATTGGACCACACCTACAGTGGATTATAAGACACACATATATTGACACACACACACACACACACACACACACATACATACACACCTGAGAGAGGAGCCCTGCTGAAAAGACTAGCATTGCATTTTTCTAAGAGATCTGACTTACAATGTTCACCTGGTGTACAATAGAGCTGATCAGCTTGTAGTCCACAAACCCGGAAGAGAATTCACCATGGGTTCCCTTTGGATTTTCCTATGGGTTTTATAATGGGTTTTTTGAACTTATGAGAAAAATAAGGTCTCAGAAAAATATTACTTGATGATACATGGATGTTTTGATCTACAACATTGTAACACAGTTCCTCCACCCTTTATCCGAGGACGATCTCTCTCTCCCGGACGGCCCTCTGCAGTCAGCCTTTAAACCTCACGGAGGCATAATTAGCCTAATACGGGACCGGGTATGTAGGATCACGACCTGGCCCCGCCCTCCGCCCTGCCACAAACATAAATTACACACTTTCATACCTGAAATGTGAATTTTGAAGCCATATTGAATTACATACACTGGCGGCCAAAAGTTTAGAATAATGTACAGATTTTGCTGTTTCGGAAAGGAAATTGGTATTTGAATTCACCAAAGTGGCATTCAACTGATCAAAAAGTATAGTCAGGACATTACTGATGTAAAATAATAGCACAATCACTATTTGAAAAAAAGTAATTTATGATCAAATCTAGACAGGCCCCATTTCCAGCAGCCATCACCTTATCCTTGAGTAATCATGCTAAATTGCTGATTTGGTTCTAGAAAATCACCATTATATACCAAATATAATATTTTTTAAAAGATTATACCAAAATTGCCATTATATCAAACACAGCTGAAAGCTTTTTGGTTTGTTAAATAAAGCTTAACATTGTCTCTGAGTTTGTTTTTGAGCTGCCACAGTATGCAATAGACTGGCATGTCTTAAGATCAATATTAGGTAAAAAAATATAAAAAAAGAAACAGCTTTCTCTAGAAACTCATCAGTAAATCAATGCTTTGAAGAATGAAGGCTATACAGTGCTTGAAATTGCCAAACAAAACTGAAGATTTCAAACAAAGGTGTACACTACAGTCTTCAAAGACAAAGGACAACTGGCTCTAACAAGGACAGAAAGAGATGTGGAAGGCCAGATGTACAACTAAACAAGAGGATAAGTACATCAGAGCCTCTTGTTTGAGAAATAGATGCCTCACATGTCCTTAGCTGACAGCTTCATTGAATTCTACCCGCTAAACACCAGTTTCATGTACAACAGCAAAGAGAAGACTCAGGGGTGCAGGACTCATGGGAATAATTGAAAAGAAAAAGACACTTTTGAAACATAAAATTAAAAATAAAGGAAGATTAGAGTGGGCAAAGAAACACAGACATTGGACAACAGATAATTGGAAAAGAGTGTTATGGATCTTAACCTCATTGAGCTTTTGTGGGATCAGCTTGACTGTAATGTGTGTGAGAAGTGCCCAACAAGACAGCCACATATATGGCAAGTGCTATAGGAAGCGTGGGGTGAAATGTCAACTGAGTATCTAGACAAACTGACAGCTAAAATGCCAAGGATCTGCAAAGCTGCCATTGCTGCACGTGGAGGATTTTTGATGAGAATTCTTTGAAGTAGTATAAGAAGTTCTGAACATTTCTCTCTCTTTTTTTTTTTTTTAATTGTAATAATAATTTTTCACATTATTAATGTCCTGACTATACATTGTGATCAGTTGAATGCCACTTTAGTGAATAAAAAGTACCAATTTCTTTCCATAAGTGCAAAATCTGTACATTATTCCAAACATTTGGCCGCCAGTGTAGATGTTTTTTTTTTAAACACTCTGCGGCTTCAAAATTCACATTTGAGGTATGACTGTGTGTAATTTATTTTGTAGAACAAAATATCCACATATCATCAAGTAATGTTTACCACAGACAAAAGTTCAAAAACACACATTATAAAAACCCATTCAAAAATTCAGAGGGAACCCATGGCAAATTAGACTTCCCGGTTCACCTACAAATTTACATCATTGCTGAACAGCTCTATAAGATGTTCACAGAAATCATATATACTTACATTGAATGAGGGACCAGAATATCATAGAAACTTTATTTTCTGACTTGATTTTTTGACCTGGCAACCACCCAGAACACCCTAGCAAACACCTAGTAATGCCCAAGTAGCCACCCGGAACACCTTAGCAATTGCACAACATGCACCACTCACATTTTCTTCAAAGAAATTTAAAAACAGAGTTCCTTTTGGATATATGTTAACATATGCTATTCTGTTCAGTGTCAACATTCTAAAATCTGTGAAATCAAACTGCAGTACCTGTACCAAATGGCCCTTTCAACACAGCGCATATGCCTGCTGGGAACAGGACTTGTGTCATTAATATACTGTCCTACATGAATTTCTGCCATGACACAGTGTATAATTAATCATGGTTGTAAAACCCATACCTGAAATTAAAAATCTTATTATAGCCATCTATTTCGGCCGACATTTATATACAACCACAAGTGCAACGGGGTGACGCTTTGATGTTCTCATTTCTGAAACATCATAAATAAACATTATTTATGCGCTTAGTTAAGCGGTGGTAGAGCCACTGACCTCAAAGTTGACCATTTACAAAGCATAAACAAAATTAATTAATAAAAATTACATTTAAAGTATTAATACATAAAGAAGATTAAGTGAGCTTTGGTGAAATGTTTAGTCCTCTATGTGCTTGTGACTATTGATAAAAGACTATATAAACATAAAAAGGATGCCAAAATTTGGCCTACACAAAATATTGTTTGTTAAAACACATCCCACAAGCACATTCCAAATTCCACTTGTGATATCCACAAAAAGATTCTATTTTTCACTCTGTTACTGTTACTCGCACACTGCCATATTATGATATCGAAACACTTTTACTCTAATGAATAATTTGAAAAATTATATATTTTAATTAATTTTATTCTAGTGTGATTAACTTCCAGGGTAGCTCACTTGAGAGAGTTCTGGATATTGGACTCGGAGGACTGAGTTTCAAGCCCAGCCAAGCCTGAAAGCTGAAACGAGAGACAAAAGTTTTGTAGAAGCGACACAAAATGGCATGGTTGCTTCAGAAATTTGCTTTTTATGACACATTTGCGGCAAAGACACTATCGGTAAAGTTTAGGTATTGGTTAAGGGTAAGGATGACTGTTTTGTTCACCTCTCTTTTACCTTTTAGGACACTATTGGTTAGGTTTAGGCTAAAGTTATAGGTTAAGGAAGAGTGTTTTAAACATTTAAACCTCCATTTAAAATTTACCTTAAAAACCTTGTCTGAATACAACACAATTTTACTCACATTTGATGGACAGATGGACATTTCACTGGGAAACTGCAGCCAAACATGTAATAGAGCACATCATTTTGTTTTACAAAAATGTTGCCATGAACACATGTATTTCATGAGATCAGGCTGATTTTATCAGCATAACATTTTAAGTGAAAAGCTTAATTGAAAAAAAGCATGAATTCATAGTTTCTTAGTAATTGGTATGACCTACTATAGCTTTAATAATTACTACATGCACTTGAGCTGGCGTGGACACCACAAGTTTGTGCAAAACTTGATGGTCCGTGGAAGCGCAGCGTAGTTCTAGCGGGAAGACTGGCAGCTGTACATCATCACATCATTAGCTGGCTAATTCCTAGCCAATCGCATGTAAGCCATTGCTTTATAAGTTTGCTCACAATCTATCACATTGCTGTTTCGGTGTGCTAACACTGCAACTTCCACCACCCCACCACCACCAGTTGAGCCCTGTCCCGCATGGGGGTAGGCTCCTCGCCCCTGCCTCCTATCTCCGGCAGGAAATGACGGTTCTGGGTACAACTCCCTCAGACCGCCGGACGGGGCCATCGCCAAAGAGAGAGACATCACTTTCTGTTTTACAACTATCAAATAAATGGCATCTTAAACTTCACTCAAGCCTGCGTGTCTTCCCGATAGAAATCTTATTCCTGCATGATTTAAGAATGTTGCAAAGGGCATTTTATTCTTCAGTGAAAACAAAGATATCTGACCTTTTGTACAAAAGAGTTAACATGCTCTGTGTCACAAATTCACTTCAATTTGATATTGACAAAGTACTGCAGAATCTTACATATGTATTATTCAATTTACATAATAACATTTATTTGTTTGACTTTTTTGTATCATTATAAAAAATAAATCCTGGTTTGAATTAGAATGTGGACTGGAATGTCACACTTTTGAAGTGCATTGTAAATACTAGCTTGGTTGTTTTTTCTCTCATGTGAGAGCATATTTGTTAAACGGTAATGAGAGATCTGCTGCTTGCGTCACCTCAAGCTTTTGTTTGCGGGAGAAGATTAGCACGGTAACCACAGAAAAGGTGCACGAAACCAGATGAGGTTCTCCCATGCATGGCATTATAAATTGGGATGAACTGTCAAAGTCTCAGTGATTTATAGCATAATTAATTAACAATAAGCTGACAGATTAACACTGTTCTATTTGTTTGCTGAAAACGTTTTGAGTTAACATTTTGCATTTTATGAGGCGTAACAAAGCTTGACTTCAATATTAGCATCATTCTGTCCTTCTGCCACATTCAAACAAAGGCAAAGGAATGAATATATCAAGGTGAAAACCAGTGTTGTGAAAGTTATAAGCTCCTTAAAATTTAAAGCTAAAGTATGTAACTTTGTCAGTGTTAAAATGCTTTGTTCTATCTTAAAGGGCAAGTTCATCCCAAAATGAAAATTCACACATCTTTTACTCACTTTTATGCCATCAAGGATGTGTATGACTTTCTCTCTTCTGCAGAACACAAAAAAAGATTTTTAGAAGAATATTCAGCTCTGTAGGTCCTTTCAATGCAAGTGAATGGTTTTCAGACCTTTTGAAGCTCCCCAAATCACATCAAATACAGAATAAAAGTAATCCATATGACTCCAGTCATTTAATATATGTCTTCTGAAGCTGTGCAATTAGTTTTGGGGAACAAACAGATCAATATTTAAATATTTGTCCTATAAATCTCCACTTTCACTTTCACTATACGAATGTGAAAGTGAAAGTGGAGATTCATGGTAAAAATAAAATAAAATAAAAAAACACTTAAAAATGTATCTTTTTCTCACCCAGACCTATTATTTAACTTCAGAAGACATTGACTGGAGCACTATGGATTACTTTAATTCTGCTTTCATGGTATTTTTGGAGCTTGAAAGGTCTTGAAGGGTGGACTATCCCTTTAATATGCAAGACAAATACAAGTAAGCCATTGATAGGTTCATTTTCTTGAAAATGGTAAACACTGTGTCTATGTGGTTCTGTAAATATAAAAATTTTTTGTGGGATTTGAGACCATGTCCTCCAAAGACACCCTATTACATGCATTTTCTTAAAGCAACAGAAGTTTGGACTAATTAATGATGTGACGTGCATCCTGTTATTTCTCATCCAATTTGGGTTCTGGCCATGCTCTCGGTGCAATTCAAGCATTCCATTCATCTCCCCCTGTGAACGCTGAATGGAAACTGTTTCCGAGAGTGTGTGTGTGTGTGTGCATATGAAATATCAAAGACTGATTTGGGTCTGTTGTGAAAGGATTAGAAATTCCAAAGACATTGTAAAGGAGGCAAAGACCTTTAATCAGTGCCGTGAAACGAGAGAGAGAGAGAGCTTCCATCCATCCATCCATCCATCCATCCATCCATCCATCTATCTATCTGACAGCTACAAGCTTGTATTTGGAATGAAGAGTTGGCTTTTAACTGCACAGAAACTCTTTTAGTGCTTCTTTTGTTTTGTTTTGTTTTGCTCTGTTCTCTCTCTATCCTTTCAAGCTGACCTCTCAGTATGGACACATCTCTCAGGTGGAGCAGTCTAACTCTCCACCGTCTCATGGGCCCGTTTCTCTTTGGCTGGCTATCTGACTCAACCGGCTGACTATAATCAATAGCTTCTCCCGACATTTCTCATGAGATCCAACTACTGGAGCATTGACCTTCCTCATTCTGTCTCTTTCTTTTGCCATCCTCTCCTACCTCATTAAATTCTAAGCTGCGAGGTCGACCCTAACGATTCCAGCATGAGAGAAAAGGATGAAAGCCAGAGACAAAATAGATGAGAACTATTCTGGGCTTGATATCCAGGAATGACCCAAAGGCTTTAGTGTGATTCCACTCTGATGGAAAAAGGGGGCTCTGTATTCACCAAAGTGCATAAATATGAAGACCATTGAAGCACATAATTAATTATCCAACATGACAATGAAAAGTCAAATGACTCTCCGGTGACTCTTTGAGTTTTGGAAAACAAAAGTTAGGTGACTATACAAAGTTGATGTAGAATTCACTGGGGTGCCATCGTAGGAAACTCAGAGAGAAGTTCGTACTAGGTTTGTTCCAATTGACGAATAGTGCAGTGTGTATCATGATGCTGCAGCACTTGTCAAATGAACAAAATTGTATCAAATGAAGTGAACTTCTGAACAGTAAACACTTTGTAGTAGGCCTGCTAGCCAACTAGAGACCAACAGCACCTGACAAACCATGGGGTTTGGGGCCTGGTTCCGGTCCAGGCTCTGATCCGTTTTTCAAGCATAACTTAATTTTTGGGTCAGGATCAGGTTTTTTATTCATGAAAAATATACTAGATATAAAAATAATAGAAAAACAAGGACATTTTGATTTTGTTATATATTTAATATTTAATGCATGTTTAAATTAATAAATGTTTATGTATTTTTTAATGTTTGAATATTTATTACATTTGGTCTGTCACAGTTTGACGTTTGTTGTTTTTGTTGACTAAAATGATATGCCATTTTATTCAGAGCAAAACAAGCTAAAATTAATAAATATGACATGACAAAGTATTGACTATATTTCTACATTTCAAAAGACTAACACTGAATAAAATAAATAAATCATATAAATATATATATTTTTTTAAATTAACACTGCTCCCTACCCTAAACCTTTCCCTAACCGAAAAAGTATTTAAAAAAAGCAATAGAGCACAACATTGCCCGCCCACTTTTTCAGCCATCTGGGTTCCAGAAATATTTTTCCCATACATTTCATCCATAGACTTTTTATAAAATTCTTCATAAAAGAGTTGTAAGCCATAAATCAAACCAACCAGCTCTGAGGTGAATCACAACACCACTACTATGGGAATATAAAAACCTACTGATTTTAAGTTGTGATCATAAGTATAGAAACAATATATGCTATACGTTTAAAGCAAAAGTTTCAATTTGCAAAAAGTGTGGAGGGAGACAGACTCAATTACGTCATTCACAGTGCATCACGGGAGTAAGCAGTCACTACAAGGCACGCTTCACGGGTATCATGGATGCTGTTCTCTGATTGGTGGATTCTCTGCTGAACCATGAGTAATGCAGTTGTTTAACATAATTTCCGCTATCAAATACGATTTTTAAACAATGAAGTTTAAAGGTTTATACGTTTTATCGGGAAGACACACAGGCTTGAGTGAGGTTTAAGAGGTTTAACAAAAATTGTCCTCATCTTTGAGAAACTTTGCATTCAGAATTCTGAGATTGTGTCTTTTCATTAAGTCATGGCTTTGTTAGGTAATGTCTTTTTAATGTAGTATTTAATGACGTATGTGTGTGTGTGTTTGTTCCTTGGAGTAAGGTTATCCTAATTAGGTAGTAACTTTCAAATGGTGGACTGCTGAGTTAGCACATTGCAGGGAAGTCATTTAAATAGTTAAAATGTTATGTTGAGCTCTCATCTTCTTACTACCACTGATGTGAAAATGTTCTATGTATAAACACACACAGAGGATTAAAGAGACGAAAGAAAATAATCATAATGCATTAAAGAAGAAAGAGTGTGACATTTCTGGGTTATCTCTGTTTTAATTAAATTGTTGAGTCTTTCTAAGCCCTTTTTTATTTTTTTACAAATTTTTACTTAACTGCATTTTTAATCCAGAATCATTCCATTTAAGCCAAACACCTTTGATGCTGCCTAAAAATTAAATAAATGTATGAAAGACCATACTGTGCGAAGTACAGTGTCGTTTACTCAGCTTTGCACTGTGGCTCAACTGGTTTGGTTCACAGTGGTTGGCATATGTCAGGTAGCACAAACTAAGAGGTGTGTTCATGCTGCAGTGTATCAACCTACAAATGTTTTCACTACATTTAAAGTTTGGATAGTAGATAGTATTTTAACATAAAAAATACACACTTTCACTTTAAAGGGATAGTTCACCAAAAATGTAAATTCTCTCATAATTTACTCACTTTCATGCCATCCAATATGTATATGACTTTCTTCTGCAGAACACAAATGAATATTTTTAGAAAAGTATTTCAGCTCTGTAGGTCCATAAATGCAAGTAATGGTGACCAGAACTTTGAAGCTCCAAAATCACATATAGGCAGCATAAAAGCAGCATTAGGTGTAATCCAATTACAAAGTAATTAGTTACTGTAATCTAGTTACTTTTTTAGTATAAAAGTAGTGTTAGTTAGTTATTTAGTGATTTTACATCATGCCAGCTTCCAAGGCTACTTACTTGAAAAAATATATTAAAAGGTAGTGTGATTAAAAAATAATACAAAAAAAAAAAAAACTGTATAAGGTCTTTAACATAAATTTTCGATAAGAACTCTAAAACTGATTCTGGGTTGACTTGGTGACAATGGTGGATCTTCTGATCATCTGATATTATGAACATATGTGTGAGTCTGGAATGTTCTATTCGGCAACTGGTGTAAATAATCAGATCCAGTGATTATTTAAATTAATATGTGTCTTTTGCCCACAATAGGGTTGATTTCATGCAATGTTTTTGTAATGCATTGATCCCAATCAGTTTACCATGTGTTGATTATGGTAGGTTTCAGATCTGAGGGTGGTACGTAGCATTTTTAAGATCTGTATAAAAAGCTTCTTTTGCAGTCGAGTACTTGTTAGGTACCTAGCAAAAGTAAATATAAAAATTCTGTGCCTCCAGTGCTGAAAATTTGGTTAAAATCTTTACCAGGGCTGGGTGGTCATTTATTAGTGATGCAAGAGCTTGAAGGCGTGCTTTTGAATCTGTTGTTATTAAGAAATGTCTCTGTTTTGAGGTCTTAATGTGATCCAGTGCTAGAATAATAGCATCGGACACTGCTGTAAAAATGTTATTCTGATTGGGGATCCTTATTCTGGTTGGATCGATCCATCTATATTTACATTTATGCATTTGGCAGATGCTTTTATCCAAAGCGACTTACAGTGCACTTATTACAGGGACAGTCCACCCGGAACAACCTGGAGTTAAAGTGCCTTGCTCAAGGACACAATGGTGGTGGCTGTGGGGATTGAACCAGTGACCTTCTGATTAACAGTTATGTGCTTTAGCCCACTACACCACTCCCATATATATATAGATGTGTGTGATGGAAAGATCTCTTTGATATCCAAGAGTTATTGAAGGTATTCATTCAGATGGTTTTCAGATTTTTTGTTTCTTTTTATATACAGAATTGTAATTTTTATTTATAATTTTTTTTTTTCAGGGCGGGATATTGCAGAAGTATGTCTGATCCAGTATGCTTAAGTCGACTTGTATGTTTTCTAGCTTTTCTAGCAAAAGTCGGATATATGATTTCCTGACTGATCCATACACAATCCATAGTCTAAGTGTGATCTGATCAAAATTCTGTAAAGGTTTAGGAGAACTGAGCTCTCTGCTCCCCATAGTATTTGGTAAAACCTTTAAAATATCCATGGCTTTAAAACATTTATGTTTTAAAATCTTTATGTGAGGTATAAAAGACAATTTATTGTCAAAGGTAATTCCAAGAAAATTGGTCTCCTTGACAACTTTGATAGGATCGTTATCCATAGATAGCTCTGGGTCATGATGGAAAGAGCATAAGTAGCAGAAATGCATACAGACTGTTTCACTCTTTGAGAACTTAAACCCGTTGGACACAGACCAGATCTGAACCTTATTAATTGTCAGCTGGATTTTCCATTCAGTACTGTTCATTAATTTGCCTCTGTAGCAAAAAAAAAAAAAAAAATGTCATCATGGAGTGGTGGTGGTGTAGTGGGCTAAAGCACATAACTGTTAATCAGAAGGTCACTGGTTCAATCCCCACAGCCACCACCATTGTGTCCTTGAGCAAGGCACTTAACTCCAGGTTGCTCTGGGGGGATTGTCCCTGTAATAAGTGCTCTGTAAGTCACTTTGGATAAAAGTGTCTGCCAAATGCGTAAATGTAAATGTAAATTTCATCAACATAAAGACTACAATGTATATTTGATCCGATGAATTTTGCAATGCTGTTTATTCTGATACTAAAAAGGGTCACTGATAAGATGCTTCCTTGAGGTACTCCTAACTCTTGTCTGTGTGAGTCTGATAGGGTATTACCTACCCTGACTTTAAAATGTCTATTTGACAAACAGTTTACAAAAAAAAAAATATATATATGGGTAGATGTCCTCTAAAACCGTAGATCTTTTAAAATACTGTATAACTTCCAGGTTGTGTCATATGCTTTCTCCAAGTCAAGTCAACAGCATGCTCTTTTATGATAAAAGCACCACGTATATAACTTTCAAGGCTGATTAGGTGATCAATAGTGCTTTTTCCTTTTCTAAATCCACCTTGAGCATTACTTCTAAGACGTTGAGGCTCCAGCATCCATAAAAGTCATTCATTAACCATTCTCTCCATGGTTTTACATAAACAATTCATCCGGGCAATAGGTCAGTAAATGTAGTGTAATGCATTACATTTAAATTTGTTGTAATTGCATTACAGTTACTGACTTTCAATTTATTTGATTACTTTTAAAAGTATATTATAGAGTTATGCTTATTTGTAATATATTATTCATGTAGAATACATGAATTATGGCCCTGTAATGAGTTATTGTGAAGGAGAAATGTGAGGTGTTGAGTGTTTGACTTGTGTGGAATAATGAACAAGAAACATATAGACATTATTTTTAATTTATTGAGCAGAAAAGTGTATTAGAATGTAACTTAGTGTAAAGTGATAAGTAATGTGATAACGTTTTCAATGAAGTAAATAGTAAATTAATCTGATTAGAATATTAGATAAATAATTAGTCATTTGTAGTGACTTATCTTTAAGTTACTTACCCAATACTGCATAAAAGTAATCAATACAACTCAAATAGTTTAATGATAAAAAATATTTTTCTTCTATAAATCTTCACTTTCACTTTCAAAATGTGAAAAGTGAAAGTGTAGATTTATAGTAAAAGAAGGATTTAAATATTGATCTATTTCTAAACCCACACCTATTATATTGCTTCTGAAGAAATGTATTTAACCACTGGAGTCATATATAGATTACTTTTATGCTGTCTTGGTGATTTTTGGAGCGTGAAATTTCTGGTCAACATTCACTTGCATTGAATGGACCTACAGATCTGAAATATTCTTCTAAAAATCTTAATTTGTGTTCTGCAGAACAAATAAAATCTACACGTCTAGAGAGAATTTTCATTTTGGGGTGAACTATCCCTTTAAGTAACTGTCAGGATTAGGGTCAGAAAACATGTATGTTTCTCAGGAAGTGTCTTAGTCCATTAGGTTCATTTGAAATACAAGCAATGGCATCAAAGTACAGTTTTTCTGCAGTCCTTCTACTTTGAATAAAAATTGGCTAGTCAAAATGAATGTTGCTGATAAGAATCAAAAGCTCCAGAAACACTTTTGAAATGTGTTTGTATTCTGTATGTCTTGTATCTTATATACGGGTATATTCTGAGTGTTGTGCATAATTGCTTTTCTGTGTTGTAATTCTCACCATTATCATCTTTTTACATTTGCTACGGAAACACAAGTACACTTGTGATGCTAATACAGCCTCTTTGAATTGTATCCTGCATTTTAGTGAGGTAAAAGTGTGTGGTAAAGAGAATGAAGGTTTCTGTAAAATTATACTCAAAAGAGGTTTGTTGCAGGTTCTAGGACTAGAACCTGCAAGTAGAGGCATTCATTTTGGCTTTACTATGTAATATTTAGAGGTTCCATGCCCATTCAGACTGAAAGGTCATGCACTCACTTAGATATTTGAGACAAGAGGATTTTTAATGGATTATTTGAAATTCCATAAACATATCTTTAATATTGGTTGACCGATATATTGCCAAGGCCAATAAATTGGCCGATATTTAGAATTTTTTTAATTATCAGCATTGGCTGATACATTTTCCTGTTTGGGCAATTTGTTTCTTAGGGCAACTGAGTATAACCTGCTTGCATGTGAAGTGACTGACATTTCTAATGATAAAAGGCAAATATCAATAATTCTTATATCATATACCATCTGCAAATATGCTGATATCTTGTGTAAACAGATGTAATTGATCTCGCGAATATCCAGTGTTTTCTTCCTGTCGAGCGTTTATCTAATATCTTCCTCTGAAGTGCGTATTTCATCAGCCAGAATCACAAACTTCAGGATCAGAATCAAAAGTTCCTCTGATTCACAAATCATGATGACCAGTCCATGACAAACTAAGAGGGCAATCCAGGCCATTTAAACTATCAGGAGATTGCAGCTCGTGCTGGATCCACACAAGCACATGAGAGCAAATTAAAAGAAAAAGTGCTTCACATGTGCATAAGTAAATATCTTATGCACTATGTGCAATGGGTTTGATTCTGTATTTTTGGAGAAAATGCGATTGCAAACATGAACTTGCCATCCATGGATGCTGGACTACTGTGTGTACTGTTATTTCCTTCTTCCTAATATATTAACAATTCTTCATATGAAATTGATATTACTCAAATTTGATGACTAAACAGAAATCAGAATAAACTATTAAAATACAAAAAAATATATAATTTAAAATACAAAATAATTTTTTAAGAATATTTTTTTACAAAGTTGGTATGAAAATAGGTAAACATAATTCTAAATAAGAGTAAAAAAGCAATTTTATGTGTATGTTATTTAATATATTAAATTGTGTGATATCTCAGCATTGTATCGGCCTATCGACTACCCTGCTCTCTAGATATTGGCGTTGACATCGGCCATTAAAAAACCCATATCGGTCGATCACTAATCACTGTATCGGTCACTGTTAATTTCCTTTGACGCTGAAATGCATTTCAAAGCTTTTGTGGCATCTTTACACACTTTTTATCTTATTTCAGTGTGAATCCTCTCCTTTCTAGTCATTATAAAAACTTTAAGTAACAAAAGGTGGTTTTACATGGGGCTTTGACCTTGGTGCCCCCCTCGCAATATTTTATAGATTATATTATATAAGTGTGATGGTATCCTCCATTTCCACCATCTGGGACACTTTTCTTCATCTTTCTGGAGATTCCAACAAATCATCTTTAGAGAGCATAGTCTAAGCAAATCCTGTTAAAACAGCAGGTAAAATAGCAGCTGGTGAGTTTCTAACGGCTAAGGACAAAACTCCTCAGAGTCTTCAGGCTTGTATACATTTCTGCACTGACTCTTGACTACTCATTATCTGTAAAATGACTGCTCTGAGCCTAAGAGCAACATCACACCTGCTTTACAATCCCTAGCGGTCAGGATATCTATTCCCTTTACATGCGTCATAACACTCACCTAGTCTCAAAGGTAAGAGACGCTCAAACTCATCCATATTGAATAGGAATTCTTTCCTACTATTTTCAATACTCTGCAATTTCCCAATCTCTACCTCTCTCTCTGATAAATATTGTGAATTCATAAGGACGCCTACAAACTAGAGTTTACGCTGTTTCTGAGAATGCAGCGAATCAGTATTCACTGGGGATGTTGTCACAAGGATGGAGAGGAAAAATGCAGACTCCCACCATGTAAATAAAAGTTGTAACTTCTGTACGCTGTAGGCATCCATTGACCAATGAGAATTTAAGACAGGAGAGACAAGCTTTTTTTTTAAATCTAATTTGCTGTATTTCCAATTCGATTCAAACTAACTCGATGCAGAGGATACCACCATAAAATGCACTTTAATATAACATTAACATATTATTGTTAATGCAACAAAACTTTAATTAAAATTATTTTATAAGTATAAGTATAATTTTAAAAAAAATGCTAGTGACCTTGTGGCCAAACATAACACAAAATATGCACAGTACACAAAAAAAAAAAAAACAATTTGATGACGGGCCCAAGCACCATGGGCCATTTCCACCCATTGATTTTCGAAAAACAGTGCAAAATGAACATGCATTTGGTTAAGTAAACAAGTGGTGTTGTTTTTTTCAAAGTCTATTTGAAAAGTAATATCTATTGTTGTCAGCTTGTTGTCCCTATGACCATCACCCACCATATCCACATTCATGTCATAATCGTGATTAAACATATGTATGAGTGTGTCAAATACACCAGAATAAACTACTATATGATGCCATTTGATCTGTTTCCATGACAATACTATTTAAGATATCAAGAATCCCTTCACCAATTTACATCTGCTGTGTCTTGACATTATCTTAAAACCTTTGAAGGGTTTCGGACAAAAATAACAGGACTATTTAAAAGTTTGTTGTAAATGCCACACTCCCTGCTGCCAGTTGGTGGCATGACTGTGACCCACAATATCCATGTCCATGTGATCAGTCCCATTACCAAACATAGACCTCAATTTTGATGCATTCTGACGATATGAGTCACTTCCTGTTTCTCATATTTTGGCAGTAATTTAATTCCTCACCATGGCACCGTTCAATAGATCAAAAATCTGTTCGCAATTCAGCATCTTCAATGTCTTGGCATAGTGTTGCCTCAATTTGGTGCCAGTCACGTGAATTCCCAAGGTGGAGTATTTAAAAGTTCAGAGCCTACAATTTAAAATCCTAATTCAATCCAAAATGTCTGACTTCCTGTTGGGCAGAGCTAAAGACTGCAATCTTCAAAGTTTTTAATGATAACTTAATGATAACAATATACACCAATCAGCCACAACATTAAAACCACCTGTCTAATATTATGTTGGCCCCCCTCATGCTGCCAAAATAGCACCAACCAGCATCTCAGAACAGCATTTTCAGATGCTATCCTTCTAACTATAATTTTACAGGGCAGTTATCTGAGTTACCATAGACTTTGTCAGTTCGAAATAGTCTGGCCATCATCTGTTGACCTCTCTCATCAACAAGGCATTTCCGTCGACAGAACTGCGGCTGATTGATTGTGACTGTGGGTGAAAATGACCCCACCACTTTAGTCAAAAAGTCACATTCTAAAAAGAAAATCAATGCTAGGGTAACCACTATGGAAATAACTTTAAAACTATATTAAAACAATAACAATATTGCATATACATATACATATACATAACAGCTAATATTATATGAAAATTCCAGGTTCAATGCAACATAAGCTCAGTTGATAGCATTTGTGGCATAATGTTGTTGATAACCACAAAAATGTATTTCGACTCATCTCTTCATTTCTTAAACAAAAAGCACAAATTGAGTTTACAGTGAGGCACTTCCAATGTAAGTGAATAATGTACATTTTTAAAAGGTTTAAAGGTAGAAATGTGAAGCATATAATTTTATACAAGCACTTACAGTACATGAATTCTTCTGTTAAAACATTTACTTGTAAAAGGTGTATTATTTGGGCTGTAAAGTTGTTTAAATTGCCGTTTTAGGGTCATTTGAGGGTTGACAGGGCTTGGTCGGCATGGCAACATAGTTTTAAAATTTGATATAATTATACACAGACAAGGATATTAAGCTATTTTATCACACTAAAATCATGTTAAATCACATATCGTTTACGTCTTGCAGCTTTACTTTTAAAACACTGAGTATTTTAACATTTATGGATTTGGCCCCCATTCACTTCCATTGTAAGTGTCTCAGTGTAACCCAGATTTTTGCTTTTTTTTAAAGAAGGGAGGGACTAGTCATAATAATCTTTTGTGGAAATCAACATTATGAGACAAATGCTGTATAATGTGCTTAACTTGTATTGAGCCTGGAATATTCCATAAATAAAAATAAATGAATAATAATTAAAAAAAGAACGAAATGCTATTTACCATGTGGTAAAGCAAAACAAAAACAAAGCAAATTCAAAACTGGTAAGACTACCAATAGCATGAAAAGCACTTCAAATCATTTGCGATTCAGAGCAGAGAACCCTGATACTCGAGCCTCTCACACTGTATCTAAACTGCAATCGAGTGACACAACAATACAAAAACAATCCCATTCTCAGAGTAGACTAAGTATCAGTACATAGGAGAGAGACAATCTCTCTCACACCCACCCACACACCTTTCTCAGAACAGAGCTTGCGTTTAACTCACATTCTGAAGTGTGATGGCAAACTGAGAGTCCCATCCTGAGGGTGTTAGCATGTGTGTGTGCACTAGAAAAATAGACAGGGAGAGAAAGAGACGGCTCAGCAGGGTGTCAGCAGTCACCCAAAGGCTTCTCCATCATTAGTGTAGTCCTTCCTTTTCCTGCCACTTCTCTCTTTCACACACACATACAAGTATCCCTGTACCTTTGTTCTAAATCTACTAATCCAAGCAACTGGCAGCAGTCTGCATCTCCTGACAGTAGAGTACAACACCAAGAAGACAAGCCTTGTGTCTTCCATTATCTTCGAATGGACTCTCATTTAAAATAATATTCAATAAGGGTTCAAGTTAAGCTCATTCGACAGAATTTGTGTAATAATGTTGATTACCACAAAAATTTATTTAGACTTTTTCCTGATATTCTTTAAAAAAGCTAAAATGTGGATTACAGTGAGGCCAATCCGTAAACATTACTCACTTTTTCTAAAGTTCAGCCACAAGACCTAAAACATATGCATGTTAACATGATTTTAGTTTGATAAAATTGCTTACCTTTTCTGTGAAAATGTATATCCAATTTTACAACTTTGTAGCCATGGCGCCTTTGGTTCCATATTTTCAGTGGGAGAAAGGCAGAGGGCGGCTGAGCGGATGGAGACAGCAGCTCTGGTCAAGCTTGTTCACATGACATCAACTGCATTGTTTGCATGACTGCTTACAGCACACACTGCATGCAAGATAAAAATATTAGATTTTTCGTGGCTGCTGCGTGTCATTGACCAATCTGAGAGAGAACTTTAATCAGACGGCATTTAGCTTTTATTTATTTGGTTCCTTTAATCACAGTCTGATCTGATCGATCGCTCTCTGTTTCCTATATAATGCACTGTGTGACGATCACTATATAGGGTATAGTGAACAAGTAAGCAATTTCACATTTAGGCTAAGTTCTTTTCGTGGTTAAACTATTTTATGGAGAAATAACATACTCATGGATCATTTTCTTACACTGAACACGGAATACAATATTTACAGTAATTGCCCTATTCAGAGATTGGCTACATGTTTTCACTCTCTGTTGAGCTGAAGCAGTTGTGGGCATCATTGTGATTGTGTTGGCCCTTTTCAGGCCACCATTTGTATGGAAAATGCCTGCACAAAAGAGGTGGCAAGATTGCAAAAAGTCTTAAAAGTAAAACTGCCTGAATATGTCCGACATGCACTCCACCTCATAAAATGTAACATTTATTAACAAACAGCACCAAGCTTATTTGTTTTATTAAAAATATTATGCTATGTTGTAACAGTTTTTTTTTTTTGTGGTTATCAACATTATGCCACAAATACAATATGTTGATTGAACTTCATTTGTATTGAACCAGGAATATTCCCCGAAGATGTTCAATAAAACTATTTTTAAAAATGCAAAAAGACTTTAGTAAAGTAAAAGCCTCTTAATTGATTACCTGTAAGTTACCTTGCTCTATTTGTTGAAAAAATATACTTAAGACAATATATATCATTCTACATTATTAATATAAATGTGTATATTCTGTATTAATAGCAGTAAAATATGACCTCATAATTAATGGTTAAAATATTGTACTTAACAATATTTTACCTCACTTAAGCTTCAACATACATTTCTTGTTATGTAAAAAGTATGAATCACTTTATAATAATAAAAAAAATTATCATGTGGAATTTGATCATGTAATTTTACCACCTTCAATATTAAAGCTGTCATGATTACATATTAAAATACCAAGCAGATTCTATATATCAACATATTAATTTATTGATTTTTTAATGCCACGTCCACACCAATTTGTTTAAGTTTGAAATCTAAATTTTCAGTTTACATGTCATCTTTTTCGAAAGCATGCAACTATTTTTTAAAGCCTCCATTTTCAGTGGATTGTGTGCACCATTGTGTGTCAAAAATCAATGTGTTTTCAAACTAAAACTGTTGTAGGATTTGGCCTACAATACCAGTACATAAATGGCTTTGGGAAGTATTAAACAAGAATTCTCTAAACTAGAGAATAAAAAGATTTTTGAGCAACTTAAAAAGATTTTCCTACACCAATAGGCTGAAAAAACCCTTGTAGGTTCTAAATGGACCCTTTATTTACATTTACATTTATGCATTTGGCAGATGCTTTTATCCAAAGCGACTTACAGTGCAATTATTACAGGGACAATCCCCCCAGAGCAACCTGGAGTTAAGTGCCTTGCTCAAGGACACAATGGTGGTGGCTTTGGGGATCGAACCAGCAACCTTCTGATTACCAGTTATGTGCTTTAACCCACTATGCCACCACCACAATTTCTTAATACAAGCCAAATTATAGTATAGTGTTTTACAAACAACTTGATTTGTAGGGTCAGCAGTGACCAGCAATCTTAGACTCAGCCGTCTATAATATCTCATAATACATTGTATTTCACTATGGCATAAACAGTGTGACAATGCATTTAAAACCTCACTAAATATGCCTGTCTTAGTATTTTCCAAAAGCAATGGTTGTCTTTACAGCAACCCTGAACAGAATAACAAAAACAGACAACTCTGAGCCTCTGCTGGAGTCAGAGCAGGAATCACACACCAGCCTGATCAAATGTGAGCATAGAATGGATAACCATCTGGAGGGGATATTACCCATGGGATATGTCTCACCACATCTCTGCTACTTTTCAGCTACAGCTGCACCCCAAGATTTCATCCCAAAACAATCTTCCACACAGAGTTGATTGAGAAGAGGCTAAAGGTTGTTCTCTACAAGCAATCTGTGATATTTTCTGGTACCATTTATACAATGAATACAGATTTAAGGATCAGTTATTCTATAATAGCTGAATAACCTTAGGACCAAATTAGGACAGAAAAAGTGGCAGCAGCCAGGTCACGTAGAGGGCTGCATTCACCAAAGAAAACAAAATGTAGATAGAATAAAATATATACAGTATATTAAAATAGTTCAGATGGAAAACTTGTCCTGTGTTTGCTAACAGGACAGATATACAGGATCGCTGTCACTGCTGGAATTTTGATTAAAAATTGTGGTTGTAACCACCATTAGCCAGGTGTCTGGAACATCAGCTATGTCAACAGGTTAAATCTATGGCATTTCATTCAATTCTGCATCCCAGTTCAACAACAAACAGTAATTGTTGTGCAGCCATGTGGACGAGTCACCGGACGAGGTTACCAAGGAAATGATACAGATTCTCGCATAGTGACAGATGTTTGGTGACATTCAGAGGACTGTTGCCTAGGACACCATATTTGGCGGTCAAACCTGCCACAATGATCTGTTATTGAGTTACCACCACAGAGACCTTGGAATGTAGCGATAAGGACAAAAATCGTTAGATAAACAATGGTTGAATACCATCAGTGCTATGCCATGCAATACAAATTGAAATAAACAGATCCATCACCTTGATCTAAAGAAAAGGAAAGGCTTAGAATTAGGGGGGGAGGGGGTTGTGTTGTGAAGGTTTATTTTTTTAAACATTTTTATCAAGTTATCAGGGGTTTCATCAGGGGTTATCGTGACTGTAAGTCTTTCATAATCAGACAAAAATCTGAAGTCCCCCCTCTGTTGTGTCACGAAATCCCCCTCTAGCGTAGACGGTGGTGTCACGTGGTGCATGTTACTTTCTCAACGCTGCCAAGGATGGTCCAATCACAGTAGTTAATTATTATTAGTCCTTGTCCTGCTGCATTACCCAAATTCTACTGAGCATCAGCTTGCGCACAACCACCCTGACCACCAAAAAGGCCCCAATTCATGATGCTGCCTCTACTGTACTTCACCGTTGGGATGATGTTTTCATGTTGGTATGCGGTGCGGGTGCCCTGTTTACACCATTAGAGATGCAAGGTGTTATTCCCAAACAATTCAACCTTAGTTTCATCAGTCCACAAAAATGTTCCCAGTAGCGTTGTGGAGCGTCAAAGTGGTCTTTGGCAAACTACAGGGGCACAGCTGTTTTTGATGTAAAGCAGCAGCTTCATACGTGGTGTCCTGCCATGGACACCATGCCTGTTTGATGTTTTCCGTATTGTATACTCATGAACAGAGATTTTAACCAGTTCTAATGATTCATTTTTAGCTGTCACTCTTGGCTTCTTTTTACCTCATTGAGCATTCTGCAGTGTCCCCTTTGACCTGGACAAGTGGACAAGTGTTTATGTGGAGCCCTGTCAAAATTGTTTAATAATAGAAAAAGGATCTCTTTGACTATGATCTTTTAGAAGAAACATCTCAGACAGAGTTAATGTGACGTAATGAAGCTAGGAAGCAAGTTGCAAGTTGACAATTAGTTTATTGACAGTCAAATTGAGAAGATAGGGGAAAAGTCCGGGGTGATGGTCTAGTGGCGCAGAGTCTCCAATGGTCAGATGATCGTGGTGAGAAGAGTGAAGAGAAGTGTTGAACAGACACGGCGAATCCGGGTAACAGCAAACAGGACATGAAACAGGGACAACGAGAGAACTGGACTGGAACTCTGAAGAGCGAACAACACCGGACATCACAAACACGATCTGACAAGGAGATGAGAGAGTGGTGAGAATTTAAAGGGAATGGGAATGAGTAACAGCTGGTGAGAGGAGTGATTGCGGCAGAGCGCTAATCATGGTACAAACAACACGCCCACACATTCACGCACCCACACAACACACACTAAGAACAAGGCACGAGACAAGGAAGAGACATAGGATTAAATACCGTGACAGTTAATACTTAATGGAGTTCTCAGCTCTGTTTTGTTTAAGTCTCATTAGCTTTGAAGGAGCAACCTCTCAGCAATTCATTTTTCCTGTGGGTTGTTTAACTGCCACACTGCTCATGGAACTGCAGATGAGCTGAGCTCAGATATATCAGTTCAGTTTTGGAGCAATTTTTGCTACCGAGTCACCCCAGAAGACTACAAAGACTCAGTCCAGATCCAATTCCACTTCCCTTGCTGGTGCCAGAGTGACTCACTGACCACCAGCCAAAGACTGCTCACATTCCAATGGTAGAATTACACATTTCTTTCTTTTTTAATGAAGTCTTTGAAAGTGAGACAGATTTCTTGTTCAGAGGAGAAAAATAATATGCAGCTGTGTGTGTGGTAGTGTAAATGTTTAATGCATGCTCTAGGGGCTATTTCCAGCTATCAGGAACAGGCAAAGTAATGTAGTTCTAGGACAGTAAATGAGGGAAAGAGAGAAAAGAGAGAGAGAGAGAGAGAGAGATAGAGAGAGAGAGAGGTGTGAGTTGAGCTTTGCAAGCAGTGCAGCTACTGATCTAACACAACATCTAACATGTAGAGCTTTCTGTTTTTACTTCCCCGCCAGCTTAATGAACATTGCAATAGGAAAGAATGAAAGAAATCAAAAAGGGAATGAGGAGTGAATGAGAAGCAAAAGTACAAAAGAAAGTGCAAAAGAAAACGTTCAAAACAAGTTAGAGTGAAAAGCAAGATAATGTGTGAAATAGCAAATGAGATTGAAGAAAAATTAAACTGCTAGGACGAAAGTGCAAATGAAATAAGATGAAAAAGTATGAAAGAAAAAAGAGAGCAAAATAAATTGTGAATGAAATAAGACAGAAGGAAAGAGCTTTAGAAATAAGAGCAAAATAAACTGTGCTAAGTGTGAAAGAAATCAAAGTAAAAGCAAGTGTAAGACGGTAGCTGGGCAGAAGAAATAAGAGTAAAATAATGTGTTCAAAAGAAAGTGTGCAAAAGAATATACGAAAGAAATAAGAGCAAACAAAAGTGTGCAAAATCTGAAAGAAATAAGAGCAAAAGAATGTGTGCAAAAATGTGAAACAAATAAAAACAAAAGTGCATAAAAGTGTGTAGTAAATAAGTGCAACGGAAGGAGTGAAAGAAATAAGATCAAAAGAAAGTGCACCAAAGTGTGAAAGAAATGAGAGCAAACAAAAGTGTGTAAAAAAAACAAACACCTCTAACAATGAGATTGCTCTGGCAAACGGGAGCGCCAATAACGAGGTTGGCGTGCAAGTCCCTAACATACTGCAGCCTTTCCTTCATCAGCAACAGCGATCTCACCTAGGGTGCCAAAATGGTCATAAGCGGTGCAGTCATTACACGTACTAGCTACCAGAAAAACAATCCAATGTTAAACATTTATCACCTTTTTATTTAGTATGGCCTATTTGTTCATAGTGGATTTACAAGAGTGCAAATTTTGTGATGAGTCTGAGGGGTGAAACATACTTTATTTTTGTAATTCCATTTGGTGCCACTAGTTGTACAGAAATTACACACTTCACCTTTAAGAAATAAGAACAAAAATAAGTGTGCAAAAGAAAGTGTGTAATTAATAAAAGCAAAAAAGAGTGAAAAAAACATTCATCCATCCATCCATCCATCTTCAACCGCTTATCCGAAGTCGGGTCGCGGGGGCAGCTGCTCCAGCAGGGGGCCCCAAACTTCCCTATCCCGAGCCACATTAACCAGCTCTGACTGGGCGACCCGAGCGTTCCCAGGCCAGTGTGGAGATGTAATCTCTCCACCTAGTCCTGGGTCTTCCCCGAGGCCTCCTCCCAGCTGGACGTGCCTGAAACACCTCCCTAGGGAGGCGGCCAGGAGGCATCCTTACCAGATGCCCAAACCACCTCAACTGACTCCTTTCAACGCAAAGGAGCAGCGGCTCTACTCCGAGCTCCTCACGGATGACTGAGCTCCTCACCCTATCTCTAAGGGAGAAGCCCGCCACCCTTCTGATGAAGCCCATTTCGGCCGCTTGTACTCGCGACCTAGTTCTTTCGGTCATGACCCAACCTTCATGACCATAGGTGAGGGTAGGAACAAAAATTGACCGGTAGATCGAGAGCTTTGCCTTTCGGCTCAGCTCTCTTTTCGTGACTAACGGTGCGATAGAGCGAGTGCAATACCGCCCCTGCTGCCCCGACTCTCCGGCCAACCTCCGCTCCATTGTCCCCTCACTCGTGAACAAGACCCGAGGTACTTGAACTCCTTCACTTGGGGCAAAACCTCATTCCCTACCTGGAGTACGCACTCCATCGGTTTCCTGCTGAGAACCATGGCCTCAGATTTAGAGGTGCTAATCCTCATCCCAGCTGCTTCACACTCGACTGCCAAGCGATCCAGTGAGAGCTGAAGGTCACGGACCGATGATGACATGAAGACAACATCATCTGCAAAAAGCAGCGATGAGATCCCCAGCCCACCGAACCGCACACCTTCCCCACCCGACTACGCCTCGATATCCTGTCCATGAATATCACAAACAGGATTGGTGACAAAGCGCAGCCTTGGCGGAGACCAACCCCACATGGAATGAACTCGACTTTGTGCCGAGGACCCGGACACAGCCCTCGCTTTGGACGTACAGGGACTGGATCAGCCCTAAGAAGGACCCCCCACCCCGTACTCCCGCAGCACCTCCCACAGTCTCTCCGGGGACCCGGTCATACGCCTTCTCCAGATCCACAAAACACATGTAGACCGGATGGGCATACTCCCAGGCCCCCTCCAGGATCCTTGCGAGAGTAAAGATCTGGTCCGTCGTTCCACGGCCAGGACGAAACCCGCATTGTTCCTCTTCAATCTGAGGTTCGACAATCATGATTAAGAAATTACAACAATAGAAAGTGTGCTAAATAACGTGTGCTAAAGCAAACAAAATAGCATTTTTGGCTAAAAATAGCATTTTAGCTTAGCGTAAAGCTGACAATTTACACAAGGTTTATTTCTATTTCTTGTGCGCCAAACTTACTTCAATCTTACTTCTCTGTCTGCTCGTATGAATGTAACGCATCATAAGAAAGTGTTTCAACATTGTTCAAATGCACTTTGGATGACATCATTTATATCAAGGTTTTCCATCTGAAAGGACTAAATATTAAATCAAACAAAAGACAATAAAATGCAAAGTAATCTCTTCAGTAATCAAAATACTTTTTGAATGTAACTCTATTCTAATTACCAATGATTAAAATTGTAACTGTAGTTGAATACAGTTACTTATATTTTGTATTTTAAATATGTAATCCCATTACATGTATTCCGTTTCTCCCCAACCCCGTGTATGGGATAATGTTGATTACCACAAAAACATTATTTCGACTCGTTCCTCCTTTACTTTTTAAAAAGCAAAAATCGAGGTTCCAGTGAGGCACTTACAATGGAAGTGAATGGGGGCCAATTTATTTTTACATTAACATACTCACTTTTAAAAACATAAACCACAAGACTTAAAGGATGCGTGTGTAAAAATTATTTTACTAACGAATGAATCGGATAATAAAATTTTCTGTGTAAAGTTATAGCCACTTTTACAACTTCGTTACCATGTCGATGTAGTCAACAAACCCTAAAACCCTAATACGACTGTAAAAATTACAATGTAAACAACTTTACAGCCCAAATAATACATCATTTTTGTCTGTTTAAACCCTCCAAAAATTGGTCACATTCACTTACTGTAACTTCGATTTTTGCTTTTTTAAAGAAAAGGAGGAACGAATAAAATAGTATTTTTGTGGAAATCAACATAATGCACAAAAGCTGTCGATTTAGCTTAACTTGTGTTGAACCTGGAACATTCCGTTAAGAAAAAGAACAAAAGCAAGTGTGCAAAATAAAGTGTGTACTAATAATCACACACAAAATAATAATAATAAAAAAACATTCTTAAAAAATAAGAGCATAATAAAGTGTGCTAAAGAAATTGTGAAAGAAATGAGAGCAAACAAAATTGTGCGAAAGTTTGAAACAAATAAGAGCAAAAGAAAGTATGAAAATGTGCAAGAAATAATAGCAAAAGAAAATGTGCAAAAGAAATAAGAGCAAATGTAAGTGTGAAGGTTTGAAAGAAATGTGACTTAAAGATTGCATGAAAGATTGGCCCATTTACTTCCATACTGTAGTAAGTGCCTCACTGCAAACCAGCTTTTTGTTTTTTATTTTATTTTTTTAAATCAAAATAAATGTTTGTGGTATTCAGCATAAAAAAGAGTGAAAGACAATGAAGAAAGCGCGATAGAAAGAAATAATAAATATAATTTTGATGTTACACAGCTCAACTATGACCATTTTCAGTATAGTAAATATGCATTGTTAAAGCATTCTACTTCAAAAGTCTTGAAAACAAGCAGCTTTGATAATGTTTCACTGGTGGCTATTACATTGGAGAAGTCTCGATGTCCTCTAATTTACAAATAACAGATTTGTTGTCACATCCAATATTTACTGTAATAAAAAAATACTAGTCAATAGCTCAAAATCAACAATGACATTTCAATGTCTTTTTTTACAACTCCTCTAAATGTGCTTTGACAGATTTGACAGGAATGCTGCACAGACTCCTTGAAAGAGAATCATGCGGAGCACACAAATCCAGACAAAGTCCTGGATTCTCACAAGAGTAACTAGTTTTTAATTCCTGGTCAAGGACAGGTCGCATAATCACTTTTCACTGACAGGCATAATACAGTTTACTCTATTCATCTGAAAAGCCTATAGAGTCCACACTGCAAACATATTGGATGGCAAATTACCCCAAAGAAAGAAGTCAAAGCTTTTTGACTGATCTAATAAACTAAAACGACTCAAGTTCTGTCAGCATGCACAAAAGCATGCTTGGATGCAGTGCCCTGTCAAGCGGTGTTAAGGTGATGTCATGTGCTCGTCAACGTAAGGACTTATCGATCTTGGCAGGACTTGAGAAGAAAAGGAATATTACAGAAAACCATAGCCTCATCAATATTTTCAGTGCTGTATCTTGTGGACCTCTGGGAGCTGATGCATAGGAGCAGTCAGCCATTGTTTGCAGAGGCTGCATCAGTGAACATGCCCAAGATCAGTAACTATATGCAGGACATGCTTCATAAATGTCTGATGGCTGCATAGTGGAAAGATCTATGGTAATTTGTATCTTGTAGTGTTGTGCGTCATCATAAACTACACAGCCAATAAGTATGTAAGTTAACATTTTGGCTATTTCAGATACACCCGTTACAAACTGCAGGGATGGATTATGACTTGCAAAGGCCCCGGGGACAATTATCTCCAGGGGTCCCCTACAAAATTTGTTGAGAAGGGGGGGGGTTACTTTTTCATTGTTCAGTTCAGTTCAATGGGGCCAGTTCCCTGGGCATTGGCCCAGTCATTAATCCATCCATGACTAACAGGTGCATACAATCACGCATACAACCATGCAATCTGCTCAGACAGATATTTTTAGAAGGAAAACCTTTTCCAGCAGGGCAATGTTTTTCTGCCCAAAGTGAGGACCATAAAGTAAGTCAGTGTTAAGAGTAAACTAAAAGTAGCGACGCTACTAACTTAACTACATTTTTCAGAAATGTAACAGTACAGTAGTTCAGCTATTTTACAATAGTGTATCTTTTTACAGTAACTAGCGAGTAGCACTGTAGCGTCACCAAAAGCTACTTACATTTGTCACATTGTATTGCAATCTGAACAATGTAGTCGCTGGAGGGAGTATTCAAACACCTCAATCGTCCTGTGAATCGGTTCTGTGAAACACTACATGTAAATGAACTGGTTAAAATAAACGATTCCCTTATATTTAGCATTTGGAACACTGTATTTTCGGATGGATGATGTAAAAGAATTAGTTGACATAAATGTAAATACAGAGATTTGATTTAATTGAGCCCCTGCACAGCCTTAAAAGCGACTTTGCCTTCTTTTATATGTTGTGCATTGCTGGTATTTATCACTATATTTTGATTCAGTTATATAATATATGGTGTTTTCTAGTTTATTAGTGTATATTAAGTATACATTTATATTAAATTTAATCTTCTCACCCTATTGTTTAACCCTGGTTTTACTATAGTAGTATTTTATCCATAACTGTAGCAAACTTTTTGTTTTTGGTGGAAACCATGGTTCTTTCCAACACTTATGAGGATTTGTAGAAAACATCCAGGCTCAGCAGATCCTTGGAATGGAAGTGGATGATGATTAGATAATTGTAGGTCCAAAATACACAGATAGTGAACATCTCCAGCAGTGACATTAATGTTTTCTAAAGCGAACCGATCACTTTGTGTGTGAAAAAGAACTATATTTAAGCACTTAACTATAAAAAGATCGTGTCTAGTCTGTCCGGGTTTGTGTAGGGATTTTTTACATTTACATTTATGCATTTGGCAGACGCTTTTATCCAAAGCGACTTACAGTGCACTTATTACAGGGACAACCCCCCCGGAGCAACCTGGAGTTAAGTGCCTTGCTCAAGGGCCCAACAGTGGCATCTTGGTGGTGCTGGGGCTTGAACCCCCGACCTTCTGGTCAGTAACCCTGAGCCTCAACCACTGAGCCACCACTGCCCCAAAAAGAATGAGTCAAAAGAGAAGATCCAAATGCAGAACTTCATTTTTTTTCAAAATAAACAAAAGAAGAAAACACAACGAAGAAGGTAAACATAAACTCAACAGTAGTACGCTGGCTTACAATGGTTCTAAATACAAACAAGAACAGACAAAGGAGCAAGAGGGCATATATACACACAAGGGCTAAAAAGAGGACGAGGAACACCCGTGGTACAATTAGGGCAATGGATGGGAAGAAAGACATAAGAGGAAGACATAAAACTTCAATTTATAATATTACAATAATACATTTCAAAATAAGAGTCCTCGGGGGGGGGGGAACACAAGAATGACATAACACAGTCAGGCGTTGACGAATGGATGAATTTACCCAAGTGCTCCTGTGACGCAAGCGTGTTGGCACGTTCTTTTGACTCATTGGTTGTGTGTATGTCACACGTCAGTTAACGTGACATCACGCTTGAATCACGGGAGCACTCTGGTAAATTTTTCCATTCATCAACGCCTGACAGGCTTAAAATATCGTTCTTTTTCGCACACAAAGTGATGGACTCACTTTTGAAGACATTGATGTCACTGATAATATGTGAGACAGAAACAGAAAAAAAAAAAGTTGTGTCCACAAAATAAAAGTCCTGTGGTGTAACCAACATGTATTTGTTGTTTCTGTTGACCATAAAACCCTAAAACAGAGTGGACACCTGACCCTCAAGACAGCGTTAAGTTTAAAAAAAAAAAAAAATAAATAAAAAAAATATAAAATATATATATATATATATATATATATATATATATATTTTTTTTTTTATTATTATTTTTTTTATTTTTTTATTTTATGAAAAGGCACATTTTGTTCTGGTCATGTAGAGTAACCCTGAGAAAATGCAGTGATATTTTTGACACACAAAAAAATAATCATATGTATAATTATTACTATTTTCTTTACCTAGAACATTTTTAAAACTATTTTTTATTTTATTTATTTATGTATTGCTTTTTTAATGATTAAGTTGTTTATCCTCTCATGTAGTCAAGGTGCAAAGACAGTATTACATTACCTTTTATTCTAATGGTTCGAGTAAATTATTCTTTCTTTTTTTTTCTCCCTAATTTTGTCATGCTCAATTCCCACTACTTACTAGGTCTTCGTGGTGGCACTGTTACTCACCTCAATCCAGGTGGGGGAGGACAAGTCCCAGATGCCTCCACTTCTGAGACAGTCAATCTGCGCATTTTATCACGTGGCTCACTGTGCATGACACCGCAGAGACTCACAGCATGTGGAGATTCGTGCTACTCCCGCGACATCCACACACAAATTACTACGCGTTCCACTGAGAGTGTGAACCACTAATCACGAGCACTAGGAGGTTACCTCATGTGACTCTACCCTCCCTAGCAACTGGGCCAATTTGGTTTCTTAGAGACCTGGCTGGAGTCACTCAGCACACCCTGGATTTGAACTCGCAACTCCAGAGGTGGTAGTCAGCGTCAATACTCGTTAAGTTACCCAGGCCCCCTAAGATTACGCCACCATCCCCTTTTGAAATATTTTACAAATCGACCACTGATCGTACCTTAATACACAACTCTGTGGTATACTTTTTATTTTATTTTATTTTATTTTATTTGTTTATTTAACAGGGACAATACATGTAACAATGCATGCCTAGTGCATTGTTACATTCTGGAGTACTGCTTTAATACAGAACAACTGAGTGATCAGGAACTCAATGCAAAGTATGTTCAAGCTCTGCTGCCAACAGTGTGATTCACAGACTGTTTCTCTTCAGACTTTTTTTTTTTTTTTTTAATTTAAGGTGTCATGTCGGCTCACAATGGTATTGGCAATACAATGCTAAACTGCAGAAGAGAGAATGTTAGAGAGAGAGAAAAAGAGAGGTTTAGGTAAAAAAAATGAAGAAATTGGAAAGAGGTAGCTGTGACAGGCCGGTATACAAAAACATCCACAACAGGGTTAAATTACTGGAAAAAGAGAAGAAACAGTGCCCTCTACTGACATGTTACTCCTCTGAGTGTGTAAAAATGGAGGATAATTAGTTTCAGAACTGTGAAATGAAACAACATATCCTGTGAAATATTAGACTGAGCTCTTTGACTTTAAAATATTCCTACAGAATATTTATTATATTTCAGTTGAATAAAGTTCAGATAATACCTCTGGCTAAAGTCATCCTGCCTTAAAATTTACTTTTTTGCAATTTTGAGAAGGTTTTATTGGTGAGTACATAGTGCAAGATTAAGAGTCTGTGACCTTTACATATTCCTTAGCAACTCACTAATTTTGGCAATGGTTAAAAGCAACTGAAAAGGATTACACTCACTGTAGTGTAAATGGCTGGTAGGTGGAATTTAATAGCGTTTAACAATCCCATGAGACCTACCTGGAGTTCAAAAGGTTTACTGACCTATTTGTAATCTCACTTTGACTGATTGTGCTTTGGTCCACTCATTGGCATGAGTTATCTTAACCATAATTCAGTTTAAGTAAAGGCAATAGACACGATGGGTGTCAGAAAAATAAAAGTGAGCTATGTGAAACTGCTCCTGCCTTTTCTAATGAGAAAAAAAAACGAAAACATAATACAAATAAAAACATGCTACCTATCACAAGGGCTCAGGAGTGCCTAGAGGTCACCTTGAGTCCACATGAGGGATTTAGACATAACCACTTACAAGTGAAATTGCTTAGAGAGATAGGGGGATAGAGAGAGAGAGGGGGGAGTCTGAAATGGTAAGAATGGGTTTACAGAGCAAAATTATCATTATTGCTGTTACAGTGTGTCAAAAAGTTTTGAGAGAAAGAACATAAAGAAAAGATGACTGAAGCAATATTGCAAGCACAGCCTGTACTCTCACTCTCTAAAGGTGCTTTGTGCTCTTCTTATCTTACAACCACCAACTGTAAGGTGCGTTACCAACAACAACAAAAAAAAGTTAAATGTTGCCAGTTTTAGCCACAAAAACTGCCAAAAATGTACATGTCATTTTTATACACTTGTAAATTAATACTGTAAAAATGATATATATATATATATATAAATATATATATATATATATATATATATATATATATATATATATATATACACTGTATATATATATATATATATACTGTATATACACCGATAAAGCCACAACATTAAAACCACCTGCCTAATATTGTGTAGGTCCCCCTCGTGCCACCAAAACAGTGCCAACCCGTATGAGATGCTATTCTTCTCAACATAATTGCACAGAGTGGTTATCTGAGTTACCATAGACTTTGTCAGTTCAAACCGGTCTGACCATTCTCTGTTGAACTCTCTCATCAACAAAGCGTTTCCATCCGCAGAAATGCTGCTCACTGGATGTTTTATGTTTTTGGCACCATTCTGAGTAAATTCTAGTGACTGTTGTGCATGAAAATCCCAGTAGATCAGCAGTTACAGAAATACTCAAACCAGCCCATCTGGCACCAACTATCATGCCATGGTCCAAATCACTGAGATCAAATTTTTTTCTCCATTCTGATGGTTGATGTGAACTTTAACTGAAGCTCCTGGCTCGTATCTGCATGATTTTATGCACTACACTGCTGCAACACGATTGGCTGATTAGATAATCACATGGATGATTGTTGGCGCCAGACGGCTGGTTTGAGTATTTCTGTAACTGCTGATCTCCTGGGATTTTCACGCACAACAGTCTCTAGAGTTTACTCAGAAAGGTGCCAAAGACAAAAAAAACATCCAGTGAGTGGCAGTTCTGTGGACAGAAATGCCTTGTTTATGAAAGAGGTCAACAGAGAATGGCCAGACTGGTCAAATGGTAATTCAGATAAACTAGCTTCTCAGAGTACAGCACAACACATCGTACCTTGAGGCGGATGGGCTACAACAGCAGAAGACCAGGTCAGGCACACTATGGAATACTTTGGTCCTAATAAAGTGCTCAGTGAGTGTACTCTTAAATCTATTAAGGTTAGGCAATTTTCTGTTGCTAAATTAAACAAAACTATGATATTTTTGTAAGACTTGTTTAAATCCTATGAAAAACATTCTACAGCTTGCATACACTATTTTACATTTGCAGCCTCATACACACACATTTACTCACAAACATGCATGCACACTTGCATAAACAGACATTTTCCTGTATACATATGTTCAGAAGCAGATGTATGTGAACCAAATTCTTCCTGAAAATCCCCTTGCACCATATTTCTTGACCTTCGTAGCAGTGTGACACATTTGATCAGAGGGGATTTTTGTCCCTAGGGGGCTGCCACATGCACACTAACATATGCCCTATTAATAATAGTTTTTTAGTGTCCACTTTCCAGTACATCTTTCCTCTTTTGCACATCTTCAAATATGTACTGTTTTATAACAACCATATTTCCCTTCATGCAATAGTCCTCAAATACTGTAATCTGGAAGCTCTCTTACACACACACACACACACACACACAGTCTCTATGACCTGTGATGACCAGTAGAATGCAGGGGATATAGAGAGCTGGTGTCCTACTGAGCCAAAAGACATATTCAGGCCAATTGAGAGAGAGAGAGCGCGTGAGTGAAGCAACTTCGAGTTGCCCAGAACCTGTGGTTAGGGAACTAGTATTCAGAAATAAACATTGATGGAGTCAGGTGCCCTGTACAGAAGGCTGCACTATAATCATTCCCCCAGTGTTTTTTGAGCTCTCACTGGGTTAAATGTACAACTGTATAACAACTGAAGCATTATACCTGGCAGATATCATTCTGTTGTTATTATTATTAAGTGTATTCACCAAGTTGTTTTGTATGTGTTGATTGTGTCTACTGCTGCAATTACACTAAATGCAGACTGTGTGCATGTCTGTTGACTTCTTTCAAGGTGAAATAGGTGTATGGTATAGCATCTATACGAGATGGTTACTGAAACTTTTACTGCAACATTTACCCGACAGAGATGCTCAAATGCACACAAATAAAATTCAAAGAGATTACAAACTGTAAAAGTGACAAGGAACGTGTAGCCTCTCTCTTCTCCAAATGTCCTATAGGTGCTTGTGTTCGAACCATGTGAGGCAGATGGGAAGAGGTTTGTTGAGGAGTGTAGGGCCAGCATTTCTGCCAGCAAATACTGGCAGCATGTAGATTTAATTACAATCACAGTATGGCAACACTAAATGGCCACAGGCTACATACACACTCTGTTTCACCAACTCTTTCTCTCTTTCTTTTATTTTCTCTCTCACAGATGGAGACGCCCTCTCTTGCTCACTGCCTCCCTCTCCTCCTTTTAATGTCCTGTGGAGAGGGCCAATATATGGAAGAAAAATTATCACAGACATCCAATGTAATATCTGGTTCTGTTCCTCATAGAATAAAAAAAAAAAAAAAAAACAAGTTGGCTTTTATACTCTAGGAATAGCAGCTAAAAATAATCCAGTAACAAGAGTGTTATAGTTCAGTTCCACCCAGCCAGCTTTCCCAGCATGGGTGATGGTAAATGTCAAAAGCTGGGGACACTTTAACATGTAAATCAGTACTGCATGGGGCCCCCTCTTCAGCCTACATTTATGTGTCTGTGTGCGCACAGGGTCTTGAAATAACCTTTTAGATGGATACACTAATTAGAGCTGTGAAAACCCTGTGTGAAAACTCTCAGATTAAGTGATCAGTCCAACATTGTGGCAGTGTTATGATGCTTACAAAACCTCACTACCACAATGCTATAGTTAAGAGATACTATCAGATCGTAATACTATGGCATGTTACTGTTTGATTTTCATGTTCATATACCATGGTACACAAATGTAAGATATTTCAAGAAAAAACATGGTATTGTCATCATGGAATAGTGTAAAAAATAATGGAACTTGCTTTCCCAAAATATTTTTTTATGGTAATACCATAGTACTTCTTTGTAGTAGAATGGGCTTAGGTGGGTGTAGGACTTACTGGACCTCGGATGGATGAATGGATGGATGGATGGATGGATGGATGGATGGATGGATGGATGGATGGATGGATGGATGGGTGGATGGGTGGGTGGATGGATGGATGGATGGGTGGGTGGATGGGTGGATGGATGGGTGGGTGGATGGGTGGATGGATGGGTGGGTGGATGGGTGGATGGATGGGTGGGTGGATGAATGGTGTATTATGGCAATGTATTTCTGATAAGGAGGTGTAGGAAGGTCTATATCATTGTCTAACCATTCAAAACTTCTATCACTGCTGGATGACACAGGACAACAATTGCTTCCTATAAAAGCTAACAAGAGCTCTACAATACAAGGCGCCTTTACTGTGAATCTCTTGTCTCTAACAGCCACCCAAGATGATCAGACGAGATGTAAAAATACCATCCAATTCTGGCCGAACAAAACAACATCCCTAACTGTGATGTGAAATGTGTTGCATTGCGACACTGTCTCTGTTCTGTAAGTGCCCCTAATTTACAACTACTCTGGTACTTTTAGCTCCATATCTTTAGCCCAAGGTCTCATTATACAGACTGGGCCTCGCTGGAAACTTGAAAACCCAAATGATTGGTCTTTTCTGCTTGTAAGTAAGCAAGCCAGAATAATACAGACACACTAGCCAACGACAGCCAACGCACCTGTCACTCTCGTCATGCCAACATGGGCCTTTTAGATGCTAACAAGCTGGCATTTGCCAGCATTTACATTAATTTAACTTTCCCACTGCATGCTGGGAGTTACAATTATGGGAAGTATGAAGGGGCCACACTCGAACACTACTGCAGGTGACAGCACTAGAAACTAAAACGTTGGTGTTTTAGCACGAAAATGAGATGTAATTGGATCTAATTTGAACCAGGATGTGAAGACTGGATGGGAGAGGCTAAAAGAGACAGTTATATACATGCTGGTATAAGATCCATTTGGAAAAAAAAATATCTAGACCAGTTGGTTCAGCTGGTCATCACACAAGGCTGTGGCTCAGTTGGTAGAGCGGGTCGGCCACTAATCGCAGGATTGGTGGTTCGCATCCCGGGCCCACACGACTCCACATGCCGAAGTGTCCTTGGGCAAGACACTGAACCACAGGTTGCTTCCAATGGCAGGCTAGCACCTTGCATGGCAGCTCTGCCGCCATTGGTGAATGAAAGGGGGAATGAGACACAGTGTAAAGTAAGTCCATTAGTTGATATGCTATTTTATATATATATAAACATGTACATATTTTACTAGTGGGACTGTTTCCAGACTTGCCAGCCAGGATTCAGAGTATTGAAATTTGAAATATGTCATAATAGGCAAGTTTTAGTTACATTTAAATGCTGTTTCGGCTGAAGCAGGCATTTAAATTGTATACTGTATGATATAAATATGATATGTAATATGATATAAAAATAATATGAATGTTTAGATTATATTTTATCTAGTGTTTATGCTGCCTCATTATAATCAACAAAGCTTGTGCTTGCAAATATCTGTTGAGGTTAAATTAGTAAAATGCACTTTAAATATGCAAAATTTGCATATTATAATGATTTCTGAAGGATCATGTGACACTGATGACTGTAGTAATAATGCTGAAAATTCAGCTTTGATCACAAATAGCATTTTACAATATATTCAAATAGAAAACTTTTCTTTTAAATTGTAAAAAAAAGAGTTCACAATATCACTGTTTTTACTGTATTTTGGATCATATAAATGCAGCCTTGGTGAGCAGAAGAGACTTCTTTTAAATGGTAGTGTAGGTCTAAAATTTAAGTATTTATGTAAATAAAATGTATAGTCAGATTACTTCTTTTAACTTAAAACTTGATTTTGATCATTAAGTCTTTCTGTCACATTCCTCAGTGATAGGCCCAGGGGAGGGGTATTTGTCTCCTCAGGTGTGAAACACATCAATATTCATGATAGTTCACGCCTCCTTGCATATGACCTTTCTAACACTAAAAGTGTCTTACAAAAGTTAAATTACTATATTGTTTTGTATGAATGAGTGATCAGGATGGTTTTCACATCCTTTTGTAGCAAAAACTCTAGGCTACAAGATCCAGTTCTCAAAAGTCTTGTGGACAAATGTTTAGTATGTGTTATATGGCCTTATTTCAATGACTTCAAATTTATTATTTTCAAAAACCATGCTTAAACGTTATTTTCTCAAAAAACATGTAAACACATGTTGCTCACATATTATTGTAGCCCAGTTTGTGTTGAATACAGTGTTATCAGACTTTAGCCATTCATATGTTTTTAAGCAACTGAAAAAAGCACAAATGTCAAGGCATGTCAAAACTTCTCCAGGGCCCAAAACACCCTCAGACCCCAGAGACTTAAGCTGGTCCAAATTGGTCTTAGCTTTTTGTTTTACAGCATGCAATCACCTAGCAATGCCCTAGCAATCATAACAAACTACTTTGAACAGCTTAGCATCCACAAAGCACTTGGAGGTAAGCACTTACAAACACCATTCACACCATTATCATCTTTAATAAATGTTAAAATGTAGTTAGTAATAATTAATACATCTGTCATTGTCTTCTGTCATGTTTCTTTAGTCAACTTTTCAGAAAAGCATTAATGCACTCGGGGTCATGTGGTACAGTGATTTAACCACAGTAAAAGGGTGTGTAACGAGCTATTTGACAGTGCTCTCCAAATCAGATTTTAATGCCGGAACTATCAGTTTTATGATACTGGTTATAAGTATTATCTTTTCTATTTTGTGCAATTCAATCATGTGTTTGTTTATACATTCATCATTAGTGCTTTTCCTGGAGGCAAATACAACATGCTGTAATTCTAAACTATTTTATAACACACAAAACCATGCTGCAAGCCCGGCACGTCAAAGTACATTAAAATGAAGTGCCATCAAACATAACTGACTAACATATCAAAGGTAAGTCACACTACTCAAACACTGTTAAACAACATCCTCTCTCCCTTCCACAGGGTAAAATTCTTCACATGTTTTTTGTGGAGGTGAGTTATTGATCTGAAGGTGTTATAAACCACAGAGTGGTATGTGTGTGTGTCAAAGGTGAGTCTAAACCATCACCACATGACCTGCCCCGCCCTCCTCCTCCTCTCCCTCAAACAATAAACATCAGCATCTGCTCATCGTTCATTTCGCTTTCTCCTGACACACTATAATTTTTTTTAAAATTTTTTTAGATAGCACAAATGAAGTGTAGGAACCAGGAGGACCAGGCTGGAACGGCAAACCAATGGCGTGATTTTGGGCGGGGCAGAATTTTGGTTTAAAAAACTTGGGGAAGTGTTCGGAAAAACTTGAGAGAAAAGAGGGATGCCGATTTAACATATTAATTCAATGCAATTAATTATTTATATATAAAAAAATTAACCTGTTAAAAAAATGTACGCAAATAAGATTACTGAGTAATTCAAGCTTGAAGTACCACCTGTTTTCTTACACAGAGAACAAATCGGGGCCGGATGGAGTCATGGGTAGGGCCCACCCAAACTTGAGTCTTGCCCAGCCAATCAAAAATTTTGGAAACAAAAACAAAAAAAAAATCCCAATTTGTGCATTGGTTAAAAGCAATAAGGGGGTGGGCTGTGTGTTGCAAACATTGAGGGCGGGCAATAGACTGCCCAACCAATCCCAAAATAGCCCTATAAATGTGTAGTGTTTTTCAATTTTTGTCATTGGCCATAAGCAGCGACACTCTCAAGAAGGGGCTGCTGCAATCCAGAGAGTCCAAGAAGTTATGTGAGCGAGAATGGTAATAAGAGATATTTTAGTGCAATGTATAGGTTTTTAGTGCCCTTATAGAAGCCTGCTGCTGTTCATGTATCACAGGCTCCTTCTTATAAAACATCTCCCTCTTCCTCCACATCAGCTATCCAAAATAGCACTGCAGATGTTCGTGAAGTTCTGGACCTGAATAATAAAGCAGAAGTCTGTGCGGGATGGATTTTTCAGACGTGCTCCAGAGAGATTCTGTCCCACTCCTGCAAAAAAAATTATAATATTTTGTCCTGCTCCCGCCTGCAACTTTCAAGTTTTGTCCCGCTCCTGAACGCAAAAGCCCGCAGGTGGTGGTCTGCGTGAATTTTTAAGTCCCACTCCCGTAAGATACTGTTCCTTTTATCATAGGATAATTTATTATAATTCCCATCCGAAAAAAAAGAAAAGAAAATGGGTAGAGAGAGAGAGAAAAAAATATTTCTTTACACTAACATTGCCAAATATCTGCTTGACATTTGGTTGCTTTCAAAAGTTTTGTTTGTACCTTTCTTTAATAAAGCGTTAACATCCATAGCACTCTGGGACTTTCTGCTGCATGGAGCACAAGGAAGAAGATTGTATGAATCAACACTGAGCCTGTAAATTGTAATTTTTTTGTTGCTCTTGCACAATAGATGGATAACACAAATAACAATCTGTACCTTAAATACATTAAATAAATCTATTTTATTTTTTAAATAGATTTATATTTTGTGGGAGTCACACAGGTAATTTCTTTCTCCTGTTCCCGCACTCACATCATACCGCCCACACCTGCACTCAGCAATCAAATCTTGTCCCGCACCGCACTGTTTTGGGATGCGTGCTTCTGTTTTCCCTGTTGTTTATTCTTGTGAGAGATTGTGTTTGTCTCCACGTGTCTTACATCTCTTATACAACTTTTTACTTTTTTTTGTGATAGTTTTTTGCGTATTGTTTGTCATTGCTTTTTAAACTACTTTTGCCATGAAAATAACCATTGGTGCTTACGTGACATTACTTTCCATCCATCCATCCATCCATCCAAATTCCTGTGTTCCCTAAATTACTTTACACATACAGTATAGTTTGACTGGTAAAAATATCAATACCCTTTGCTACCCCACAAAGGCCATACTCATTAACTAACATTGAAACTGAGAAAAATGGCTTGAATGATTTTTATGTGGATTTTGTTGCTACTGCATTTTCACACAATGGTTTCTCTGAATTTCAGAATATGAGACAAACTCGTCTGTCAACAGACAAATCATAAGAGACCTGTTTCAGTCAGAACTCAATTTTACATTTTGCCTTTGTAGGATAGTATAATTGCTTATTACATTTCTGTCAAACAGAAAGAATTGTCATCATTTAATATTATATAATTACTTCTTTAAATAGTTCCCATCTGTATCAAATTTTAGGATCTCAAACGTATATGTTATTGATCTCTCCATCTAATAGATTTCCTTTCACTCCATCCTTATTTTCCTCCTTGATATTATTTGTCTCCACTCCATCCTTGCATTCGTGGGGACTCCAATTTTTCTTTGTAATTTGCTTTAAGGCTGTAATTCTAATTTATCTAAAAGTGTATTGCATTCATTTGCTTCTTAATAATGGTATACTACCTCCATTACTTCAATCTTATGAGTCAAATCAAGTCAAATGTATTTGTTCAGCACTTTTTTACAACAGCCATTGTTTCAAAGCAGCAATGAAATTATGCTATAAGAGAAAAGTAATTCATATAATGTGAATATTAGTTATGTTTAGAACTATTAGTGGTTAAATTAGTAAATTAACTAAGTGCGTATGATTATATACAATGTTTATCAGTTTATTTATTTCAATATATTTTTAATTTAGGGAAAAAGTGTAAAATAAAGTTATTATGATCTTGGCAATTACGCTATGATAAGCCAATTAAAGACATAAAATTAGTAGACTGAGTAAACCGTCCTCCATCCCAAATTCCCACCTATGATATCCCTCAGCTTACCCTAGCAAAGCTGTCAGAAGCTGGGCCTGGAACAAACCAACCCTTCAGCAGACAGTACAACATGAGGATGTGTTATTGCATTCAAAACACAGCTTGATGGAGTACAAACTCAAACTTAGGATCTCAAGACGTGTTTTTCTAAGTTTCAAACTGACACAGCAGCCTAAAAATGTTATGTTTATGACGTGCCGCAACCAAAGTGAGACGCTCCAAAAGCATCCGTCTGACGCATTGATGGGACCTTAGGCAAGCCCTCATAAAACATTTCGGACTGGTTGACAAATGCATTTGGAAAATGGATTGCTGTGAGCTGTTGCCCAATGATTGGCTTATGTTCAATAATATGTAAATAAACAATACATTGGATTATAAAGCCACTTTTTGTCAAATAAAATTAAAGATATGCACAAACTTGTAACTCTAAATACAACCAAGAAAGCATCAGCTTATTATACAGTGATGAACAGCAGCACGTTACTATAAATTGTAATCCGAAATAGAAGCCTTGCAGGTATGCATTCAATTGAATCAGTGAATCTTATATGAACCGGAAACGTATTCACAAAAATGTATCTGTCCAACAAGTGGCATACTGGGAATGTCTGGGAATCCAGTCTTAAAACTGCCATTATTTTTGTCATTCAGTGATGTGAAGCTAGAGGCACAGAAATGAAACACTTGAGCTATTACCATGTCAACAGCATATGCCTCAACAGCTCTAGCAGATCTTTCCCAATGAAGAAAATCATCAGGTTTTCATATGCACAATTTAATGTTTAATGAATGTCTTCATGTTTACTGTTTTCGACAAATTGCTTCCTCTGCCACTCTTAACTGCTTTCTTTGTCTCGTGGTCTCTCTTCTTTCATGGCCTTAACCCCCATTTTCTCCCCAGAATAACAATATTTCTGATTCAAGAGAAAATATGGCCCAGCGCAGGTGAAGATGACTGCACCCTGGGTCTTTGGGATGTGAGTCTTCTATCTGTCTGAGTGTGTAGGAGAGGAAGACCAAAGGAAGGGGAGAAAGAGAGAAAATGAGAGTATAAGGATCTTGTCACCTTTGTCAGTCATGTTTATTGTGGTGACGGGATCGTGACACTTATGTTCTGTGTCTTTGTGTGAGCGCACAGCTTTGGTTGTTTCCTTTGCCATGTGCTCTTTTGTCTAGTCTGTGTTCTATGTTCAGAGCATGGTGTCTGGATTCTGACTCTTCTGTCACCCTGCCCTGTCTAATAATACCATATTACCAAATACCATCACATGCCTATTGGTAGCTGAAAAAATCAAACCAAAATATTTAATAAACAAACATAAATGTGTGGGGAATGGGATATATTTGTAAATGGCAGATTTTCCAATCCTGAGGAATTCTGTGGAGTTCTGCACATGCAGGATTGTCTAGGCCTGGTTATAAGTTATTAATATGAGAGCAGAGCTGTAGCATGGAGCAATATGAAAATACAAAGCAATACATGTCCCATGTTTATGGCTGCCGTTGAGTCTTTTGTTATTAACTTAAGTGTTACATGATGTGATGCTGTTTTTGCAATTATGCAAGTCTAATCATTTGTTATGAATAATCTCAGATATGGGTTTTCTCACAAAAGACAAGACCAGACATGAGCAGATGGCAAGAGAGCCGAAACCGAACATGAAGTCATGCACTCACAAATACAAGTCAAGTGTCTGGATCCCGACTCACAAACAAGACCGAAACTGACCAAAGAGTCAGGATCCAGACACCACACTCTGAACATGGAACACAGTCAAGAAAGAAGAGCACACGGCAAGGAACACAACCAAAGCTGTATGCTCACACAGAGACACAGAACATAAGTGTCAGCAACCGCTCACCACAATAAACATGACTGACAAAGGTGACAGGATCCTAACATTACCTCCCCTCCCAAAAAAGGGACACCACCTGGCATCCCAACAAAAAACAAAAAACACAGACACAAAAACAAACTAAGACAAGAAGAAAACACAGAACAAGGAAGTAGACAGAACTAACCAACGGCGGGATGGTGGGGGGAAAAATGGAGGTGGCACAAAGTAAGGGGCAGAGTCCAGATGCCTTTGAAGATGGTAATGGTAGGGGGTTGGGTCCAGAGTCCTAGGATGTGACACCAGGTTGGGGGTGGGGTCTGGAGGTCTGGGAAAAGGGTCAAGGTAGGGGGCAAGGTCTGGAGGCCAGGGATGTAGCACCAGGTAGGGAACAGGGACCGGCAGCCTGAGAGGAGGGTTCTGGAATGGGTCAGACCATGTAGGGTCCCCGAAGGTCTGAACTGAATAGGCAGGGGTCCCAGAGAGCAAGGCAGTCTGGGCATTGGTTGCCCGAGGGGTTTGGCCAGACAAGTCGCTGGTGGCCACAGGGAGTTGGGCAAACTGATCTTTGATGAATGCAGGATATTAGAAAGTTGGTGCGGCAGCAGAGAGGGATCAAGATGGGCAGCGGCCACTGGACAGGGGTCAGAAGACTGGCCAGTGTCCACTTGGGATTGGACAGACTGGACAGTAGCCAGTCTGGGTTTTTTTATTATTCTGAAGTTTTACATAATGTGATGCTGTTTTGCAATAATACAAGTCTAACAATTTGGTATGAATAATCTTAGATTTTGGTTTACTGTCTTTCTGATGTGGAACAGAAAAGGATATGTTTTTACGAATATCAAAAGTTCACGGTGGCTTGCATGTTCATGCAAGTACTGGCATTTTTTGGAGCTAAAAACAACATTCTCACAACTGAAAACAATCTTTTCTTTTAGCGCTAAAACAGATGTCAAGAATTTTGCAAAATAAAATGTTTTTTATCTCACCAAAACCTGTCCTGTGTCTTCAGAATACCTGGAATTTGATGCATGCATCACATGGACTACTTTTATTATACATTTGTGCCCTTTGTGAAGCTTAAATGTGAGTCACCATCAACTGCCAATGTGTAAAAAATGGATATTAATTTAAACTTTTCCATTTGTGTTATTCTGCATTAGAAAGAAAGTAATAAGAGTTTGGAATGACAAGAGTAAATTATTGCATTTATTTCTTTTCTCTTTTTTTTTACTTTCTCTTTATTTTGTAACTATTCCTTTAATTTGCTGCTTTATCCAAGATAGACCTTTTGCAACTGGTTATTATGAATTCGAATATTTGGAACAGCTTAAGATTGCTTTCTTTTTCTTCTTTTGCCAAAGGAAACATTTACAGCTTAACTTTATATTCATTTCACCTAACAGAAAACAATCCCATTATGCTGATCTTTAAGCAGTGCAGTCCATCCATCCATGTCTCCTGCTATCCTCTTTCTGCCTTCATTTGTAATATATAAACAAAGCTTTACAGCTTTCCTTTATCTTCAAGCTTTGGTAACTGATAGACATGTCCTTCATTACGATACACAGACGCTTGCAGCTAAACAAACACAGCATGGGTTTGGATGCTGAAAAATCACACATTAGGTTAGTATTATTTATTTGCCCAGAGCTTATCATGCAGCATATAGATGACAAAAATACCTCAGCCTAATGTCAATAAACCAACATATAGAAAGAGACTGTGGTGGAACAACCCAGAGGTACAGTATACACATGCTTTTGATTACAGTGTGTGATTTGACAGGGGTAATGTTGTTCGCTTTACATCCAAAGAATGAGTTTGATTTGCAGAAATTCATTATTAAAAACATAAGAAATCTCCTCTAGTACTGCGCAGTGCGGTCTCACAGAAAATGTTGCTTTAGCGACATTTATTAGTGCACTACCAAAATAGGTTTTATCTTGTTTAGGTGGTCTCCATCATTCAGTCTTGGTGATTGCTGGATGTCATCACATGTTTGAATGACTGATACTGAAGATTGTGGCAGGGCGGAGGGTGGGGCCGGGTTGTGATTATACACACCCGGTCCCTTATCAGGCTTATTAAGCATCCGAGAGGGATAAAGGCCGATGGCAGAGTGGTGCGACAAGAGAGAGATAGTTTACGGACATGTCCATTGTGTGTGTGTTTGTCTTTTGGTTTAAGCTATTCATTAAAATATTATTTATATTGCCAAGCCGGTTCTCGACTCCTCCTTTTCATTGAACTCCTTTACAAAGATACTGAAGAAACAACCAGTGTTGAGTAAGTTACTCAAAAAAGTAATTGACTACAAATTACTAATTACTTATCTAAAATAGTAATAAGATTACTGACTTAACAGATTACCTAATAAAAAAATCACATTACTAATTACTTTTAAGTTACTATCTAACACTAACATTATAGTAATTTATTACTTTGTTACCAGATTACACCCAACACTGGTAGAAACAATCGCCCACCCAAATTCACGGCATTTGCATTTTAAGTCAATGTGTCTTACTGGTCGGGATGTAAATAGAAATGTTTTGATAGTGCTAAAGAGCCACAGTATTTAAGGTTTTCAGAAAATCAACCTATGACTGGCTTACTTACGGTTGTCTCTGCATATACAGTACATCTGGGATAGGTGAAAATATTTGATCATCCCCTTCAAAATTTCTTAAAATGGAAATTTCACAGCAGTGAACGAAATCCTCTGAAGCAAGGTTTAAACATCTTCAGCGACACTTTCACTAATAAATATTGCTAAAGAGACTTTTCTTTGTGAGAGTGTGTTGTATTGCATGTTAAAACATGACATTGTAGTGCAGTTTTTTTTTTTTTTTTCAGAAGTTGTCATGTTTCTTTACTATGGCACACATGCAGTATGGCATGTAACCTTTAGGAAATATGCCAATAACAAAATGTTAGAATAATTTTGTGTAATTTCAATTATTACATGGAAAGGGCATATGTGCGTTTGAAGACTCTTGAGATCTGAGTTGATTTTTATAACATGGGTGGGTGAATTGGAGCTCTCAGGTCTGACCACAATAACGTTCTTAATGCATTTGTAACCATAGAATATTACTGTGATGAGGAGGAGGTAAGGGCCGGGCCATGAGGACACACGGGCGGCCCTCAATCAGGCTAATCAGCCAGGAGGGGTATAAAGACAAGCCGGAGGTGCCAATTTGAGTGAGAGAGAGAGAGAGAGAGAGAGAGAGAGAGAGAGATGCACTCAGCCGCGTTGTGTGTGTCTGTGTGTCTTTAAGTTTTACAAGTTAATTTATATCATTAGACTTTACGTTGACTGTTCAGCCTCCTCCTTGCCCATCCCTTACCCTGTTACAGTTACATGGTTAAATGGAGGGCCAATTTATAAGCATGTATTATCTTGTGGTAATTCACTTCCAAAAAAAGGGCCTCTGCTATGTCGTAATAAAATAGAAAATTGGAGCTTGAATTGCAAATGATAAAGAATGTATCTAAATGTTTGGCAGGCAAAATTCCAAACTAAAAGGATAAAAAGAACTCCCTCAGTAAAGAGGCCTAGTTCCACTTAATGCTTAGCAACTGACAGAGTGAAAAAGAGCTACATTAAGCTTTACAGTACCTGAAAATGAATAAATTGTAACAGAACCTGTCCCATCTGAAAAAAAGGTAATTTATGGGCCCTTGGAGCATTAGCCTGTCCAATCTAATTTACCAAGTAAGTTTGCATTTCTAATGAGGACTCCTGGTTTTGTACTACCCAATATATCTCTGTAAAACTCATGCATTAGTGAAACGAGACAATTACTGCTGGCGTATTATAGTAAGGTTGGAGATGATAAGATCAGTTCTTTCACACGTGTTAATACAGGTATTCATACAGGCATGTTTAACAAGGCAAGACACCAATTACAAGTAATAAATGACAAGGCAAAGTACCTATGACTTTAAAATGGCATCAACTGCCTCGACACCGCCCAGCCCCCACCTCCAGCCTCCAACTTCTGACACATAGCTGAGGAAGATGTAGAGGCCCACAAATGAGGCAGAGTGACTAACACAACTTCATATCTGCCTCATACATCTTGCAGTGGATATCAGTGCTCACAATTGATGCCCTACGTGTGGTTTCTGTGATATGAAGCAATCGTCTGACCGGGGGGTTCAAGTGACATGAGCCAAAATCGATCATCTGAGTTCCGCAACTGGTTTTGGGTCCTGGAATAACTTACAACGAGTAAGAGCAAGTATAGAGTATAGAGCAATTTATTCAAAATTTGAATAAATTAGTGAAATAATAACTAATTATTGTCTGTAAGTTGTTGAAATGCTCAAAAACCACAAAAACACACCTTTTTTGTCTTTGCCCTTGCTTTGCACCAGCCTGTGAGATACCGTGCCTCTGGGAAAAGCCGCCAACCACGCCTTCCAGATCGGGAAAGGCGTGCGTGCGCCCAGCTGCCCCCCTTCTCTGCACTGCCCAACCTATAGTGAGCCTCCCGATCTCTATGAGAACACTGCATTAACTTCCAGTGATATAACACTCCTCTTATACACTTTATTTACACCTTTTGTGTTAATTGTTATTTAAAATAAAAGAAATGTTTCCTATGTCGTATACTGCTACTGTCTATCTTCGATTACATAAGGGGAAAATAGAGAAATTGGCAAAAGAGGACTTGAACCAGTATCGCCCACGCAACTGTTCATCTGTCTTATTAAAACCTGTTAACGTTTTTCAGGGTGCCCATGCTCTGAAGCATACTTTGTTTACATTTGTTAAAAGTTACTCTAAAATTTTCATGAAAAGAACGTTGTGACAGGGCGGAGGGCGGGGCAGGGTCGTGATAATATACACCTGGTCCCTTATCAAGCTGATTAAGCCTCCGAGAGGGATAAAGGAAGGTGGTGCGGCGCGAGAGATTGTTTATGGTCAGCTGACCGTCATGTGTGTTTGTGTCTTTGGTTTCAGTTTTTCATTAAACTATTATTTATATTGTCAAGCCGGTTCACTCTCTTGCCGGTTCATCTCCCTTTACAAACGTAATTCATCTTGAAAAACTATATATCATTTAAAAAGTTCTAAGCCTCAGGCAATGATGGAAGACCACTGTTTTACAGTAGAAATGTACTGCCAGAGTAATTTCTTAATGTATGTCAATATGTCAAAATCTCAAAGCGAGCATTTTGAAAATGAATGCATTATGAAAAACATACTCTTTGTTTTTGTTCTGTTATGTCACAAACAGACTTCCGTGAACAACTTCCAATTTTAAAAATGTTGTCCAAAAGTGTGCACATTTACAGAAATATTGATGGATTCTCATGTTTACTTCATGACAAATTATTATTTATTTCAATTTTCCACTAAATTGTGGGAAATTATGCGCTGACACGCTTTACAATCCTTCAGGAAGCACAAGTTAATTTCTCATTCCAAATATGGGCAAGAGAAGAAGACACTATGACATCATGCCTAAACCAGTGCCAACATGACAAGGGACTTCCCCATACCATCCATAGTAGGATAAATTATGTATAAAGCATTACAAATATTGAGTTAGAGGTGCAAGTTTTTGTTAATAAAAAAAGTTTTACACATAACCAACTGAATAGCATTTTTATAAAATATGTTGAAAATTATATACACTCACATAAGATGTAGACTCGAGTCATATTAGAAACCCTACAAAAGCTGTTTAAGTTTTTCATGGAGTGGGTCACCCCTCGTGGGCACTGCCATGTTGACAACACATGCCACTGTGTTATGCAGTGGTACAAATGATGGTACGGTATTGATAAATACAGGAGTGTGATCCACCAGACAGTCCAACCAGAATGAGTAAAAGTGGAAAGATAAAATGTCCAAATGAGGGGTCCATGCTGTGACCTGCAGCTCTCATGGCACGGATCACGGATAAGCAGCTTGACATCAAATGGCAAGCATGAGCACAAGGCAGTATTCAGCCAACCAAGAGCTCACAAGTCGCGGCTGTCCAGTCACAATCCGGTGCGCAAAAATGTGCAAACATTCGTTTGGATTGGATAGAAGAATGTCCATTATAGGAATATGTGTAATATGAGACTGATAAAAACACAGACTTAAAGTAACAAAACAAAAGATTAACAAACACTTTTGTGTGAAGCGACAACACTTCAGGATGATGGGTGTCAATATAGACCTTTTCACAGACTGTGATGACATGTTTATTACTGCTACTGAGAGAGTGATAGTAAATTTGGCATATTCTCTTTGCATATAGTCTTAATCCACCGCTATCTATGTTTTTCCTCTTCTGGAAAGTCATTCAAACATAATAGTGGATTTTTTTCTTTTGGTCTTGCAGCAAATGGGTAAGTGACAATAATATTTGCTGTGATCTCCAATTCACCGCTGTTTACCCTGCAAACGTTTATTTCCACGTTCCATAATCCGGAGTGTTAAAAAGGTCTATAGAGTCCAAAACCGCAAGTACTTCTAGGACTGAGTAAAAGATACATCCTTGCTAAAATCTTACTTAGTGCACCTTTAACTGTTCAGACTTGTTGTAAATATATAGACAAATGCAAAAAAATATGATTTGTCTATTATTTCCATGCAGTCTCTGATATGATGTATATGTTTATTGACAGTTTTGTAACTGTCAGTGCAGAAGAACTGCACATCTGCTATCAGTTGCAGTCTAGAAATAATCTGTAATATGCCTCTTTATATGAATGTAATCCACATGACATCAGTAAAATGCACTGCTATAACAACTCGATTATGATTGGAAATAAGAAATATGCACGATATGATGTGTATTTTTACCTGTTTACCATTCTGCATTTAGGCGCTAATGCTAACTGCTAATACTACATGTGGTCATAATCATAAGACATGGTGTTGGAAAATGTTTCATATAACTCAGAGATTTAAAGTTTTCATCATCAAATTTGAAATAGAAGGTCATCAGACTTGTGGCTTTAGCTAAATTGTGTTTATATACCCAAAGAAGGTCAGTATCATATATTATTTTATATCAATGTTATGGAAATAATTTTTCGATATTTTTACAATAAATGTGAGCTATTCTAACTATTTTTCCTCATGAATTTTATTCATTCTTACTGTTGGACAACAAACGTTCATGTGACTTCTTTCAAAAGAGACCACAATTATGGTTGTAATACAAAGGAGAAATGGGTTATGAACTAGAGCCCTTGAATTTTGAGTAGGACTTTTTGGCTTGTAGTCAAAACAATGGGGCTCAGATTAACAGGCTAATGTAACCAGATCTCAGGATGTGGATGGTCAAATTCACATACTTATTTCTCCATGTCTGTTCTTCAAAGCTTCTGGAATATATTTAATAGTTTTGGCAGGTTCCATAAGAGGAGAAGACGAATGGTAAGGATTGACACCTGTGGAAATGTATCTCTAATAGCTGTTCTGTGTTGCAGTGAGAGCTGGAGAGGGATAAAAAGGGCATCCAGACCACCGGAGATGAGAGAGAGAGACACATACGAAGCTGAACTGTGTGTGCTTTTATTAAGCTGAAAAGTGTGAAAATAAAGTCTTATTTTGGATTGTTTGCTAGGCTCCCAATTCATCCTTCAAAGAGAGAACTAGAGACTTACTACAATCACTTAATAATAGACACAAACTTTTCCAAGCACTTACCATCCATGTTCATATTTTGAACATCTTGTAAAAAAGCATACAGAAAGTTACTCTCTATATCTGATCTATTTCCATAATTGTGAGGAGGCTCTAGTTTAAGCATTTCTAATCTGCTTCAAAGCTAATTATACTAATTATTCTAATAGTGTATTATTCCATTTTTCTTCTTAATAAAATATGACTATATAATTACCCCATTCTTCTTTCCATTTCTGCCACATCCACCTCACTAACACTGCTAAATTACTAAACACTGTAAATTACATCTGTGAGAAGTCTTTGTAGATAAACTGTGGGCAACCTGTAGTGTTAAATTGTTTGGTCTAAACAACAGAAATAAACACAGAGTACTAATTCTTATTCAGTTAGTCTCAATGAGCCATGATTCTTTATAAAACATGAAAAAGGGCTACATACTGTATAGTATCTTTGTCAAACTGATAACACCCTTCCCATTTCAAGATGCATTTTGTCCTAAAGCTATATGTTGCATTATGGCACATTCCACGGCAAGGTCTGCACGTGTCAGTTTGACTCTCCACACACCTGACATAAAGCGATGTTGACAGAGCAATCACGCATATTTCACCATGAGCATTTTGCTGCAGGGGTCACTAATGAACTCTATTGTGAGATTAACACATAAAGCAAAAATAGATTTAATTACACAGAATGCATTTGTGTGGGAGTTAATGCATGTTTATGCAAATGAAGCACTGAAACATGTAAATGAGCAATGTGCCGGTCAAATGCCCCACACCAAAGTTTGAAGGATCAAAAACAAGACATAAAATAAACAGAGCATGTCTGTCCAGCTCTGTTCAAAGATGTTTGTTTAAAAGTGAAAATGTTGAAATCTGTGCCATTTTGAGTGGTTACTATGGATGGCTCTCCAATTCCTATCCAAGAATGAACACTCAACAATAAAACCTGACCTATACTTTGAAATGCTTAACTTGTTACATAAGTTAAATGTGCACAAATATTGACTGTCGCACTGGTATGCTTATGGTCCTCCGTACTAAGCTAACAGAAAGCACCAAACTTAACTTGAAAGAACTAAGAATGACATAAGCACTACATAATTTACCAAAATGCAGATCAACTGGATGAGCTTAATACATTTTACTGGATGTGCTTAATACATTTAATGCTAGTTTCGAGGAAAATAAAACCACCCTCGCGGAGAGACCACTCGAGGCCGACAGGTGAACATTCATAAAGCCGCAGGTCCAGACGGCATTCCGGGCCGCGTCATCAGTATGTGCGCGAACCAACTGGCTGGTGTATTTACGGACATTTTCAACCTGTCTCTCTCCTTGTCTGTAGTCCCCACATGCTTTAAAACATCCACCATTGTGCCTGTAACAAAGCAATCAAAAATTACTTGTATAAATGACTGGCGTCCTGTTGCTCTTACAATACACACTGCTCTCTCCCACCTGGAAAAAAGGAACACATATGTGAGAATGCTGATTTTAGACTACAGCTCAGCATTCAACACCATAGTGCCCTCCAAGCTTGATGAGAAACTCCGGGCTCTGGGCTTAAACAGCTTGCTGTGCAGCTGGATCCTGGACTTCCTGTCATGCAGACGTCAGGTGGTTTGAATGGATAGCAACATCTTCTCATCACTGACCCTCAACACTGGAGCCCTGCAGGGCTGTGTTCTCAGCCCACTCCTGTATTCCCTATACACACATGACTGTGTGGTAACACGTAGCTCCAATGCCATCATTAAGTTTGCTGACGATACGATGGTGGTAGGTCTGATCACTGACAATGATGAAATAGCCTACAAAGAGGAGGTGCACACTCTGACACGCAGGAGCACAACCACTCCCTTAACGTCAGTATGGCCAAGGAGCTTGTAGTGGACTTCAGGAGGAAAGGCAGAGTACACAGCCCCATCACCATTAATGGAGCACCGGTGGAGAGAGTCAGTAGCTTCAAGTTTCTCGGTGTCTACATCACTGAGGAACTCACATGGTCCGTCCACACTGAGGCCGTTGTGAAGAAGGCTCACCAGCACCTCTTCTTCCTGTGATGGCTGAGGAAGTTTGGAATGAACCAGCACATCCTCATACGGTTCTACACCAGCACCAGCATCCTGACTGGCTGCATCACGGCCTGGTATGGCAATAGCACCGCCCACAACTGCAAAGCCCTGCAAAGGGTGGTGCGAACTACCAAACACATCATCGGAGGTGAGCTTCCCTCCCTCCAGGACATCTATACCAGGCGGTTTGTGAAAAAAGCTTGGAGGATCATCAGGCAGGTGGTATCGCAGCATCAGGACCCGCACTAGCAGACTACATAACAGCTTCTTCCCCAAAGCAATCAGACTTTTGAACACTTCTCTCACGATCAATATACATCAGCACTGCACTTTATTAATCTTATTATCTCACACTGGACTGTCATAATTATATTCTCCACAATGCAACTACTGAATATATATTTTTTATATACTTTTTATTTTTATTGTATGTTCATTCTATATTGTGTGTATTGTTTACTGTACATTGTATATTATTATTGTGTTGTGTAATTATGTGTACATTTGATATGTAAATGATGTTGTGTAAATATGTTGTTTATTGTAAATTGGTATGGCTCGTCACTGTCATGACTGCTATGTTGCTCGGAACTGCACCCAAGACTTTCACCCACTGTTGCGCTTGTGTATATTGTTGTGAGAGGCAGACCCATCCTTGTCGTTGCTGTGTCCCGTGCATGCATTGTACTTGGACCACACACAGAGCTTTAGACCCTTTGAGCAGCTCTTTGTCTGCTTTGGAGGACAGCGAATGGGTGAGCTGTCTCCAAACAGAGGATCGCCCACTGGGTCGTGGATGCCATCACTTTAGCGTACCAGGCCCAGGACATGCCACTCCCTTTGGGACTACGAGCACACTCCTGGGCCTTAAACAACAGCGCCTCTCTACCAGACATATTTACAGCAGCGGGCTGGGCAACACCCAATACCTTCGCAGATTTTATAATCTCCAGTTTGGGCATGGTTTAATCCTGTGTGTTGTCAGGTACAAACAGGTAAGTATGTGGGGCAGCTGGCCGGGTGTACCACTTGCATACAGTGGTGTGGCTTAGTGGGCTAAAGCACATAACCATTAATCAGAAGGTTGCTGGTTCGATCCCCACGGCCACCACCATTGTGTCCTTGAGCAAGGCACTTAACTCCAGGTTTCTCTGGGGGACTGTCCCTGTAATAAGTGCACTGTAAATCGCTTTGGATAAAAGCCTCTGCCAAATGCATAAATGTAAATATACAGCGTCTTTTCCCTCCCGGAGGGGAAGACGTGCATTTTTTACCCCATGTGAGTTCACGAGTCGGTGAACCCAGGATGTATTTCCACCGCAGCCCTGTAGCAGGCGAATTCAACTGAGAGGGTGATTGGAGCCTTACAATACACGTGGCACTGGGGTAGGTTACGTGGGGGCCATGTGCACTTGCTACGAGGCATGCAGTGGTCTGTCTGCACCTGCACCGCCAGTCCACGTAACATAGTTCAGCTGGATGTGGCATTTCGTTTAGGGACCCCTAGTGTCACTAAATCAACACAACGTTGAGTGAGTGACAGATAGGGAACGTCTTGGTTACTGTCGTAACCTTCATTCCCTAATGGAGAGAATGAGGCATTGTGTCCCTCTTGTGACAACTCCTGCTGAAATGGCCGGGACCCTGTCTCGGCTCCTCAGTGCAAAACGTGAATGAGTAGTTGCGAAGGGGGAATAGTGTTGATGTTCATGATATCCATTACAGATGAATGACGTTTTTCAAGACAGTGACATTTGAGGGATCAGAGATCATGCGCATTCAGAAGTAATTTCCGTCTTGCCCTTTACGCACCAAGATTTGACCAGATTTCTTGAATCTTTTAACTATATTGTGCACTGTAGGGGGAGAATGCCCCAAATCCTTTCAATTTATCTTTAAAGAACATTGTTCTCAAAGTGCTGGATTATTTGCTGAAGCAAATGTTGGCAAATTGACATGTCTTGAACGATACTACTTGTTTTTGGAGGCTCCTTATACAGTATACAGTACTATGACACATTTGTCTCACCTCTTTAACATCTCCTGTTTCACATTGACTTATTTCAACTCATCAAATTGTTTAGTCTTAAATTGCCCATCTCAACTTTTTTGGAGTGTTCTGCAATAATCTGATTTGAAATTACTGTATATTTAAAAAAAACTAAATAATAAAAACAGCAATTCACAAGGTAAATCATCATATTACGTGTAATTGTGGTGCTTTCAATATAGCAAATGGTGAATATAATTTACAGATCACTCCTTTTTGTTTTTATGCTCATACTGTCCCAACTTTTTCGGAAGTGGGGTTGTATTTAAACACTAATGGGTGGAATGAAGTTTGGTGCTTAACCTTAAAACAGAGTAACCAGCATAATTTCTGAGTACTCCCCAAGACGAAACTTGACACAATTTCCGGGAACATAATATAAAGTTGAACACAGGGAATACCTGTATAAGTATTGACAGATTCGATATTTTAGTCATGTAAGTCTTGTTTCAAACACTTTTAATCTGCTAGCATGTGTGCTACAACATGATGGATAGATTTTTCCTATTTTACAATTTATCTAAAGGGGATGTCTGTAATATTACATGCCTCTAATTGATCATATATAAATTGCATATGCAACAATAGCTTTGATTCTCATTTTCATGCTATATTGTCTGCTGATTTCTTGTTGGCCCTGTTCAAAATAGAAGAAAACATGTATCCATTTTTGCATTTTGCTTTAGAACTAGACACATCTGATTAGTGGCCCTGACATACATTCCCTTTCTAGAACTGTGACAATGGGAAATGGCATAAGTGTCCTTAATAACTATCTTTAGAGCAGAGTATTAGATCTGAATATTTAAAAGGTTTCTCTCTAAGAGAGCAGAAGGGGGAACTTCATCTCTGTCCTGTGATTCAACTGTTCCTATTGTCTTTCAAATACTGGATGAAATGCCTTAAAGACAGAGTCTGTGTTGGCTGTTAATTGCCAGGATATCTCCGAAGTGTGACAGTCTCATTTGCAATACAAAAATTTAACACTGCAGTCAGCCAGATTGCAAAAAGGCAAAACGAGACAAGTCCAAGATGAAAGGACTTTAGCTGGCGGGAAGAAAAAGAGGGAAATACGGTGGTGCTTGGGGAGAGTGTTTGGAAAGAACGTATTGGATTAAAAGGCAAGGTCATGCTAAACTCCATCAGCAATGCTCTAATGCAGATCCACTAGAACTCTGCATGAGACAATTTATGTAAGCCACATTAGATCAGAGAGAGAAAATGAGGACATGGGTAAAAATGTGAGTAATAAATATGGTAGGTAAGTGCCATGAATGCTGAAAAGGAAATTGGAAATAAGTACGAGTGACAAACAACTGGAAACTTTGTAAAGTTATTTTACAATAAAAAAAATCCCTATGACTTCACTTACAGATATAAACCATTCAGGACCAGCAAGGAATTTCATGATGGTTTCAGATGGTCTTTTCAGCAGTGACTCTTTTGCTTATCATCTTCTCTGTCTTGCACAGTGATTCTCTCTTCTTATTTCAGTGCCATGTGACCCCAGCCATCACCACGGCAACGTGGCCAATGTGATGTTCAAGGTTTTGCAGAACAGCGGTAGATGGATTCAGCGCTGCAGGGTTTCCAGCAAATCCATCATGCTAAACGGAGCCAACATATAGTCACCATCAGAAAAAAGAGCCTTCAAAGGACCTGATGGATCAGAGGTTTGATGTAAGATTCATCATTGATTCAGTACAGGCACCATTCAACAGATTGGCTAAAGTTCATAGAGTTTTTCAGCAATTAATTTCTGTGATTGTCCGAGAATTCCTTTAAACAAATTTACAGAGCTCACACTCATAAAGAGCATTTTGTAGCCAATTAAGTATTTTAGATTAGAGTATAACTAGAAAAATATATATAAACTAAACTAACTAAATACATATTTTCAAATTCTGCAATATTGCTCCCAAAGCTGCTCAAAATACTAATCAAACAGTGAAATGTATTTGAAAAAAATAAATAACTAAGCTCAAAACTGCATTTGCAACAAAAAAAGGTCAAATTATTTATTATAAAAGCTGAAATAAATTAGCCCTCTATGGAATTTCACCCCATTTTTTGGGAGCTTGGGGGTCCCTGATAATATATCCATCATAAAATGTGAAACCAGATTTGGTTTGTTGCCTCAGGGCAACAAGCAATATATGCATTAGAAAAAGTTTTATTTTGACAAACATCAACCACGAATGGTTCCAACAATCACAAGCATCAGACAATCAAATAAACAAACTACTACTAATAACAACTAACACCTCATGTATAAATGTTTCTCACATTTTATATAAACATATGAACGAACGTGTGTGTGTGTGTGTGTAAGCGTGTATTTATCACTTTGTGGGGACCAAATGTCTCCATAAGGATAGTAAAACCCAAAATTTTTGACCTTGTGAGGACATTTTGTCGGTCCCCATGAGGAAAACAGCTTATAAATCATACTAAATTATGTTTTTTGAAAATGTAAAAATGCATTATGTCTATGGAAAGTCCCCATAAAACATGGAAACACAACATGTGTGTGTGTGTGTGTGTGTGTGTGATATATGTGCGTTCTAACAAAGCACACTCTTTCCACTTTTACATAGGCCTTCAGTGATGTATGACTTGAAAGTATGCAGCTTCATATGTTCCTTCTTTTTCATACCAGTGCCTTCACAATATCTTCGGTAGAGCAGCCAGGTAACAATGATCATATCCAGTAAGTTCCACCAGCCGGTGATACCACTTCTTTGATCTGATTTTGTTCCGGTACAGTGCAATCAGTGAGTCAAGCATATCCACCCAGCCATATTCTTGTGTATTCTTTCTCGACAGCAGGGCAGGGGACTTTGGTGATCATCTTTCACTTGCAATCCCACCTGTCAACCTCAGTGACTGGGTGGACTCCAGTATAATCACTCAGAAGGATCACTGAGCAGTTATCGTACCACTTCACAACATGCAAGGTGGTTTCTCCAACCATGGCCATCTTCTGTTCAAAAGTGCCATGCCCTGCTCTCTTCAGCTCAGCATCGCACATCAAGTTGATGCCTGGTAGTCTGTTGCCAAGAACAGTATTGAATTCCCTGCTGAGCCAGTGTAAGCACAAGAGGGACACTTGTAACCCAGTTGTTGAAGAATAGCTTGTAGTTCTGTGTGGAACTACAAGTGGTGGTGGCGTAGTGGGCTAAAGCACATAACTGTTAATCACTTAATACATTTTATGCTCGTTTCGAGGACTACACCACCGCCCTCGCGGAGAGAGCACTCGCGGCTGATGCTACAGAGGTTGGTTCACTCTCCGTCTCTGTTGTGGATGTAACCCGATCCTTCCGACGGGTGAACATCCGTAAAGCCGCGGGTCCAGACGGCATTCCGGGCCGCGTCATTAGAGCGTGCGCGAATCAACTGGCTGGTGTTTTTACGGACATTTTCAATCTGTCCATCTCCCTGTCTGTAGTCCCCACATGCTTTAAAACATCAACCATTGTGCCTGTACCAAAGCAAGCCACAATCACTTGCTTAAATGACTGGCGTCCTGTTGCTCTGACCCCAATCATCAGCAAATGCTTTCAAAGGTTAATCAGAGATTACATCTGCTCTGTTCTGCCCCCCTCTTTGGACCCATTGCAGTTTGCCTACCGCAACAACCGCTCCACCGATGATGCCATTGCATCTACAATACACACTGCTCTCTCCCATCTGGAAAAAAGGAACACATATGTGAGAATGCTGTTTGTTGACTACAGCTCAGCATTCAACACCATAGTGCCCTCCAAGCTTGATGAGAAACTCCGGGCTCTGGGCTTAAACAGCTTGCTGTGCAGCTGGATCCTGGATTTCCTGTCAGGCAGACGTCAGGTGGTTAGAATGGGCAGCAACACCTCGTCATCACTGACCCTCAACACTGGAGCCCCGCAGGGCTGTGTTCTCAGCCCACTCCTGTATTCCCTGTACACACATGACTGTGTGGCAACACATAGCTCCAATGTCATCATTAAGTTTGCTGATGATACGACGGTGGTAGGTCTGATCACTGACAATGATGAAAGAGCCTACAGAGAGGAGGTGCACACTCTGACACGCTGGTGTCAAGAGCATAACCTCTCCCTCAACGTCAGTAAAACCAAGGAGCTTGTTGTGGACTTCAGGAAGAAAGACGGAGAACACAGCCCCATCACCATCAATGGAGCACCGGTGGAGAGAGTCAGCAGCTTCAAGTTCCTCGGTGTCCACATCACTGAGGAACTCACATGGTCCATCCACACTGAGGCCGTTGTGAAGAAGGCTCACCAGCGCCTCTTCTTCCTGAGACGGCTGAGGAAGTTTGGAATGAACCACCACATCCTCACACGGTTCTACACCAGCACTGTAGAGAGCATCCTGACTGGCTGCATCACCGCCTGGTATGGCAATAGCAACTCACACAACTGCAAAGCCCTGCAAAGGGTGGTGCGAATTGCCAGGAACATCATCGGAGGTGAGCTTCCCTCCCTCCAGGACATATACACTAGGCGGTGTGTGAAAAAAGCTCGGAGGATCATCAGAGACTCCAGTCACCCGAGTCATGGGCTGTTCTCACTGCTACCATCAGGCAGGCGGTATCGCAGCATCAGGACCCGCACCAGCCGACTACATGATAGCTTTTTCCCCCCAAGCAATCAGACTGTTGAACACTTGATCTATCAGGATCAATAATTAGCACTGCACTTTATTCAGCTATAATCTCACACTGGACTGTCAACATATTCTCCTCAATATACTACTTCATATATATATATATATATATATATATATTTCATTTACTCCTTACTTATTGTATTGCATATTGTGTATTCTATATTGTATTCTATATTGTGTGTATTGTATATAATTATCGTGTTGTGTAAGTATGTGTACACTTGATATGTAAATTGTTTTGTGTATGTTGTTTATTGTAATTGGTATATGTCTCGTCACTGTCATGACTGCTATGTTGCTCGGAACTGCACACAAGAATGTCACCTACTGTTGCACTTGTGTACATGGTAGTGTGACAATAAAGTGATTTGATTTGATTTGATTTTGATTTGAGAAGGTCGCTGGTTCGATCCCCACAGCCACCGCCATTGTGTCCTTGAGCAAGGCACTTAACTCCGGGTTGCTCCGGGGGGATTGTCCCTGTAATAAATGCACTGTAAGTCGCTATGGCATCTGCCAAATGTATAAATGGAAAAGTAGTTATCTAGGCTGGGCCAGGCGGAGGACACTTGCTTCCACATCTGCTAGCTCAGGGAATTGTACAACTCTCCCTGTGTATATTTCTAAGTTGTGCAGGATACCATCAGAGCCAGCCAAGACGAGTATCTTGTAGCCCCATTTCTTTGGTTTTGATGGCAGGTATTGCTTCAATCTATTTCTTCCCTTGAATGAGACCATCTGCTCATCTACAGCCAGCTTCTCACCCATTGTGATTGATGTCAAATTTGAAGTTAGATGAGTGACCAGTGGTCAGATCTTGTGGAGTGGATCATCATTTTCCTCCTATTTCTCTTCATTGTTATTGAAGTGCAGGGATTTTTTGATCTCCTCCCATCAATTCAGTATCATGGTGTCAGTTTGTATGCATTTTAGTGTACTGTTAATGAAGAAGAGAGATAAAGTTTGCCAGAAAACACATTTACACTCATTTAGCATTTATGATCTGATAGACTTCAGAGACCAAACTACATTTCCTATCATTCTCTGTGGCATTATAAGAATAATAAAAAAAAATTATTCATCAATTACACACATAATGTGCAATCTTTTCTCTTAATGTTGGTGCAGTAGCATTAAAAAGCTTCCTGTATTTGTCAGTAAGTAGGAAAAAAAAAAAATATATTAAATTGCCCAGTGTGGCAGGGGGAGCAAGAGACAGACACAGTGTGTGTCGTGTCAAGCCTCGGAGAGGCATTTGTTGGAAATAATAATGATCGTAAAATGTCCAAAAGGGCTAGTAAAGTGTCTAAGGGGGGATATTGTTCATAATAAAGGGGGAATCTGGCATCCTCACGGTGAACAGGGCTCTGTGAAAGGGTGGGGTAGTGTCCAAAGGAAGGCCCAGGCACGAGCTGGTTCAATTGGCCACTCACGCTCCCCTCGAAGGTCCACGGAGTGAGGGGCGGTGGCATCACTGGTGGCCAGGCTTCCCAGGCAAGCGTGAGGGGAAGGTGGCCCGGCATCTAGCCCATCGGCAGCAACGTGAGCATTTCATCCCCGGTGACTGTTCAACTCGTCCGGGGGTTCTGAAGAACGGGTCCAGCAGCAGACCATCTCATCAGTTCTGAACTGCATCCGAGCACATCTCCAAACTTTAGCATGATACTGCCTGAACAAAAGTGGTCTAACTGCACAATGTTGTCCTGAGGCAACAAACCAAAAAAAACACAGTTTTAGAATATAAAGGAAAAATTAAATTTGTCTTTAAACAACCATTCTTCTTTATATACTCTTTATATATATATAAAGTTATTTCAAATGGAACAAAGTCATATTTCTCAGACCAATTGGTTGCACTGTGTCCTATGTGGCTTTGCTTTCTGAAAGGTCTGCTCCACCCCCAGACAAAAGGCCACAGCCACTTCAGCCCCTCATTTCAATAAACACAAACATGTCAGGTGATATTAAATATATCTAAATAAAAAAATAAAAAAATAAAGATGCGGTGTGAAGTCCAAAAACGTAGTTGAGGGCAACACCATGCCATAGAGGATTTAATTGTAAATAAATTTGCATGTATCACAGAGACGCTGAACGCTGCACTCAAAAGCAGTGCTTTTCCATTTCATATGCTATCAATCACGTCTATCACTGCTTCAATTATTGAAAGTTTGCTTCGGAGTCCCACCCATTTGAGAGCTTGATCATCATATAGAAAAAAAATATATATCGATTAAAAGCCCAATGTACCTTAAATGGTCTGCACTTATAAAGTGCCTTTTTAAACTTAGTGGTATTCAAAGCGCTTTACACTGCATCTCATTCACCCATTCACACAACAAAATGCATGCCATTGGGAGAAACTTGGGGTTCACTGTCTTGCCCAAGGACAAATTGGCAGTTGCGTACCATCTATGCCCCGGTAGCCCTACCTCCTGGCGTGGCCGCCCCGTACTCCCATCCAAGCCCTGTAGGACAACATCCTCGCTCAACGCGAAGGCCTACAGTGCGGCTGGACGCGCTGCCTCCGCCCTGCATGCGATGGCCCTCCTGCAAGTCCACCAGGCCAAAGCACTCAGAAGCATGCACGGGGGTGGACCTGATCCTGATGTTCTGCAGGAACTGCGCTCAGCGACCGACCTCGCCCTGAGAGCGACGAAGGCCACAGCGCAGGCACTCGGACAGGCGACGGCCACCCTAGTGGTCCAGGAACGCCATCTCTGGCTCAATCTGGTCAAGATGTGTGAGGCTGACAAGAACCGCTTCATGGACGCACCTGTCTCCCAGATTGGCCTTTTCGGCGACACCGTCGAGGACTTCGCCCAACAGTTCTCCGTGGTGAAGAAGCAGACGGAGGCCATCTCTCACATCATGCCCCGCCGCACACCTGCCGCTACGGGCCCTGCCCCGTCTGCTCGCCGAGGGCGTCCCCCTGCGGCGAGGAAACCAGCTCCTGCTCCGCCCCAACCCGGGCCCAGCTCTCAGCCCCAGCGTCGAGCACCCCGCAGGCGGCGTACGCCCCCTGTCTCACGAACCCCCTCTAGGACCCGGAAGGCTCCCAAGCGTTCCTGAGACAGCCGACCCAGAGCCGAAGACGTTAGCTCCGGAGGTGGTAAGACTGCTCCGTCCCCCGGTGGAGGGCCGGGTGGAGAATCCTTTGTTTTTTCATTTGCCACACCCCCTGACGGGTGCTGTGGTACCCACATTCTCAATAAAAGAGCTATTTCCTTTGCCTCTGGGTCACCTGGCCCGCAAATGCCGTTCTCACGGCAATGTGCTTTCAGATTACGACAGTCCCGGTACACCGGATGCGGCGATCCCGCCTTCCGCCTGCCCACGACTGTCCCGCGGCCGGCCGATTCAGACGAGTCCAGAGGACGCCGACGTCGGACCTCCTCCTCAGTCACGAACCCGCCCCCTGCCGGGCGCGCGGAGCAAGGTAAGTGCTTTGAGTCTATTCTCAGCACCTCAGCCTCAGGCCGCAACGAAGCCGCCCGACACTGCATTACCTGTTCTGCCCCGCTGCGAGGCCCCGCCGGGTACGTCCAAAATACTCGTCCCTTTGGTGCCCCTAGCGCAGAGCTGGGAAGCGTGGCTTTCGCTTTTACAACCTCCGCATTGAGTCGGTTGCGTCTCGTGTTTTCTCAGGTCCGAGCCCGTAGAACTCGGTCACATGTAGACCGACCGGCCGGGTGGATCGCTTGCGCCCAGCGCCCTTTTCCTGACGTCAAGGTAAAGTAGTGCGCCTTCTTCCCAGGGCGTCCCACTCCGAGTTGGGACCCTGGTCGATTCCTCCCCAGCCCTCCGGGTCCACGGTTCAGCGGAGGAACTTCGCCGACCCAAGCCACTGCGGGTACCCTGATGGCCACCCCGTACTGGTATAGGGGCTCCACAGGTAAAATAAGAAGGCCTCCGGTTCGGACTCCCCTGTGTGTAATTCCACGGTTCTGTCCCCTTACGAGCGGACCCCGTGTCTCCCTTAGGCAGTTACAGCTGCCCGGTCGCCGTGCTGTAGCAACTCCCCCTTTCGAGGCTGGATCTACCACCGCACCATACTTTACACACGAGCCCTAAGACGGCCGTGTGACGTGTCTACCACTTTTCCTCCCCAAGAAAAAGGGCAGGTGTGGTCTCCGCAGGGTCTGGGTAAGACCCCTTCCCTATATGCGTGTAAGGGCCCCGGCCGTGATTGCTCTATGCGAGAAACATAGAGAGAAAAGAGGCCCAGCCAGGCTGGCCCGTTCCCATGTTGGCAAACATCGCCTTGTTCCCCTCCCAGGGTAACTAGAAGGATCCCGATGTTCTTATGGGGCATTGGGGAAGGGTACGTGCAGCCAGGTACAGACGATGCGCGGCACTGGATGAAATCCCTGCCCGCCTCTGTATCGGCGGTTCACGTACACGGTTCAGCGCATGGCAAGATTGGAATGGGTCCCCTAGTGTCGCTTCTCCGACACAACGTGTTGTTCCCTCCCTCGGGGAACGGAGGTTACATACGTAACCAAACGTTTCTCACCCAAACCTATCATATCGCTTCTGAATATATGGTTTTATCCACAGGAGATTGGATTACATTTATGCTACATTTATGTGCTTTTGGAGATTTTAAATTGTAGTACCCATTAACTTGCATTGTGAAGACCTAAATGTTCTTCTAAAAATCTTTGTTTGTGTTCAGCAGAAGAAAGAAAGCATACACATCTGGCATGGCATGAGGGTTGGTAAATGATGAAAGATTTGCAGTTTTGTCAGTGAACTATTCCTTTAAGAATTAATGCATCTCAAAACCTTGTTTACTGATTGATGGCTGTGGTGGTGACCAGTGAGTGACTTTGAGTCATGTTCCAACATGATCACACAGTTGGCATTTTGATTTTGAGTTCCGATACCATATGATCGGCCACATTATGCAGACTCACCGACAAGCGTTTGTTTACCTTCCCCTGTGCCATGACCGGAAGTGTGTTGTGTCAGCAGCGTGGGAGATTTTTCCATTAAACATTGCATTTTTAGGTCTGGGGTTTAGGTATACAGTTTATAAAATATGAATTCCTCTTCACAGCCTGTACAGCTGAAAACAGATCACTTCTGGCTTGCTTTTTTGGCACCCCTCAATACATCTGAAAAATCTCACCCAATGTGCCCAAACGCCAAACAACACTTACCGCTTTGGCCACTGGGGGCAGTGTTTCTAATTTCGGTTAACTTAGACCAATAAAAAAAATCTGGTGATTCTTACACACAGATCAGTAGTCATTCTCTCCCAAAGAATATGTAGGGTAGATATGCATTGCTATGACCACAGCACAAGCACACACACAATTACTTGTAGGTCACTAATCAAATAAGAAAATGTGTTAAATTGATTGTAGACTATTGCAGGTTTCCTTGATTCCATTGAAGCACACAATGTGCTCTTTTTTTTGTTTAAAGCGTGGATTGTCAGGTTTTGCACAAACGTGCGAAATGTATGCCAGCTTGAGTACATGTTGTTATTAAAGCAAAAAGGGACATACTAAACTTGTATAATATGCAATACAATAATATTTAATTAGAAAAATGCTAAATATACACATTTTTACTAGTGATCGCAGACTGTTGGTCCCTACTGTATATAATTTAATTTTATTGATTGATCTATTTTTTAATTCATTTATTTACTGTTTAAAATTGCAGAATAACTTTTACAATTGCATTTGTTTCATCATGCAGGCTTCTGTAATTCTTAATACCACCCATCCACCCCCTCTGTTTATAATTTTTTGTTCCAAATGTGTGTACTAGTGAGTTGGCAGGCAGAATTAATACCAAACATGCTGAGACTGAGAGAATAGAATAAAGCCCTGCTAATGTGTTTTGTAATGCATTGGTTTTACTTCACAGTCAGAAAAAAAAAAAAAGATAGAGATTTTCACCACTTTCAGTCATAAGATTCTACATTTGGCCTAAAATTGGATTTATTTTCTGCTGACAGAATTTGTTATGGTTTCCGCCTTCATTCTGTTCATCATTTATTTATTTTGGCAAACAAGAACCCTTTCGGAGAGGAGTACAATGCACACATTTTGAAAGATTCAACAGTGACAGGTTGTAAGGCTGGATATAATGTATGGACTAAAGCAGATGGGATCTTTTCAATTAATCATTTGAATCAGTTCACAAACTGATCCATTAATCAAACTGAATTGATCCGAGTAAATGAGAATTTGACTGATGGAGTGAATTTTTTTTTATTTAACAGCCATATAATAAAAATATACTGGAAATATTTTCATGACTTATATGACAACTAAATCAAAGCAGTTTGGATTTTAATAAGTAGCGTTTTATTCAAAATAGTATTTATCTAAAGTCTTAAACCAGCCTAAGATGGTTTGCTAGTCTTAGCTAATTTAATATGGCCTTAGCTGGTTTAAACTAGTCTCACAGCCTGTTTTAGCTGGTCAGTAGGTTGGTCTCCCTGTCTGACCACCTAAAAAGTGCTCAAAACCCTTTAAAACCAACCAAGAGACCAGCCTCACCAGGCAGGGATGCTAGTTTAGACCAGCAAACCAGCTTAAGATGTTTTAACACATTTTTTTTATTATTATTTTGTGTCTTTAATATCTTTTTAATATATTGTTCAATGGCTTAATAAAAGACAAGCCCAGGAGTTTAATTGAGGGGGAAAAAATACATTTTTAAAACACTTAAATGTAACTAAATTTCTCTTTCATCTCTTAGCACATTTTTTAAGGATTTTCATAAAGGATTATAAGACCTATTTCACCATGAGCTAATCTTTGAATGAATCTGTTCAGTAAATGACTTGCTCAAAAGACACAAAAAGACATTTACTAGTCACCACCTACTGGTGTAATGATGTAAACCTGGGGTTTTCAAAGTGGGGGGCACTAGAGCATGTCAGGGGAGGCACGGAGGGTGGTAATTTTTTTTTTATTAAATAATGAATTATTCGAGAATTTGTCAAATTAAATGTAAAGGCCACTGAAGCTTCATATCAAGTTGCCAAGGTGGGCAAAGCACATAACAACGGAGAGACATTGATTCCTGCAGGCAGCCAAAGATATGTGTTCCTTGATGGTAGGAGAAGCAGCAGCTTCTAAGCTTGATTCTAGTCCACTCACTGACAACACAGTGAGTCAGCATATCTGTGACATGAGGATGTGAAGGAGTAAGTGTTAGACAGCATCAGGCAAAGCCCATTTTTTGCACTCCACACCGGCGATTCCACTGATGTGGCCATCTTAACATATGTGAGGTACGTGAAAAACATGGAAATTTTTGCTAGAAACTAGCATATTTTCTCCACAATTGTGAAAATTATATAATATAAAAAGTTGTATATTCAATGTCAAAATTCAGTTAATAACTTATAAATGATAGAAATGAATAAATAATGTCAAACATTTGTCTGACAGTCTGTTCAGATGTGTTTGGGGGAGGGGGGGGCATCGTGTATATTGTGTCACTGTCTTTGAGTTTGAAAACCCCTGATGCAACCAACGCAAAAGGTCATTAAACGAATCAATTAACAATAATTTATTTTTTTATTATTATTCGAAGCGCTGAGATATAACAAAATTACCACGTCTAGCATGGACAGACAGCATTATGAGTCCATAATTTAAATAAATTGAACACTACACAGTGAAAGAAAGCCAGACAGAAAAAAGTGGATAAGAGAAAAAATAGAGTTGCAGGATGAGTGCGGGAGCAATTCATCCGTCTTTCAAAAGCGATTAGTCTAGCAGAGAGCATCAAACTGACAGAGAAAAAGACATCTGTGTTCAACTGCTGTCAGCTAATGAAAAGGTGTCATTGATGGAGAGTGAACAAGTTAGATGCTGTGGCTCGTCCCTTTCTTTCACAATGAGATGACCATCGATCATTCTGAGACAGAGACTGAAGCAAATTGGAATCCAGCTCAGTGATTCTGGTGGGTCACGTGCAGCCAAGCTGGTGACATTTGCATGTGGAGAGTCACAGTCGTTGGTGTGTAAAAGTGCCTGATAATTTCTTAGCAGTGACTGACAGCATGTGCTAAAGATTTGCACCTACAATCTGACTGGCAAATCTCTGACCCTTTTCATAATCTAGTGAATAGAAGCAAATTGGTAAACAATATATGCCTGTATTGAATATCTTAGGCTGTTTTAGCTGGTTAGTGCTAGTATGGTGCTGCTCTAGCAGGTGGACCAACCATGCTGTTTTGCAACCAAAAGTGGCAGTTAAAACCAGTCAGCATGTTATTTCTGGTGAAGATTGCTGACTAAAATTTCTTGCTGATGTAACCGGCCCATTTCTGACCACTGTTATGATCTGCGTTGTGTTATGTAACTGAGAGAAGACACAGGACAACTGGAACTGCTGCTGAGTTTTTTTTTGGTGGACGTTTGGGGAGCATGTAGATGGTGCTGCATGGAATAAACAGGTTACAGCATGATAAATAATGCTTCTGTGATTGTATCACCTTTTCAGCACACTCAAAGTAGACCGAGCAAACATCACAATGATAGTAATATTCTAATAAAAAATAAAATGGATGAAAACACATTACAAACAATATTTAGGCAAAATAAATTGTAATAAACAATAATCTAAATATAGTTTAAACTCCACCAGCTAGTTTGAATCCATCATGTATTAGTGACAAAACAAATTGATACAAAATGAATACATTGAAAGATAGAACAAATATGAACCTTACCTGCTTGAGTACAGCATGAGAAATGTTTCTTCTGTGATTTTATCACCTGCACATGTCAAAGACCAATTAATTAATCGGCCACAATCACGGCATTTAACTGACGCACACACATACACCCAAACCACTGTACTCAGCAATAAAACTATTAAATCCAGGGTTTTTCCTGCATAGAGAATTACTAGGCGGCCACCTCCGGCTGTCAACAAACTGTTGTGGGTGGGTGTCATCATGCAAACCACTAACAAACATTGCACTCGGTGGATTGTCATTTGTAACTACAAATCTCGGCAATAATAATAATAAAAAAATTCCCTTGTCGAATAGTCGCTTAATGTCATTTAACGTAACTTGAGATCATATAAAACAATAACAAAGACACGCGAGGCGAGAGGAGTGCTGCAGCTCGAGTGTCTGATAGAAACACAGATCACAGCTTGGCGATATATCTTTATTTCATTCTTAAAGTTCATATAATAAGGGAGCGTGCCATGTACATAAGCACAAACTCCAAAACTGTCATTCTCTGTGCGGTCAGAGCTGCTTCAACCAGTCACTGAAGAGACTCAATCTGAGCGGGAGTCCAGACCGGGAGAGATTTAAAGTTCCGTCTGCTGATACGTACTCTTACCTTGCGTTCAGACCAGAGGCGGCGAGGGCGTCAAAATTCGCTCTGGCTGCCCTGCCAACAAAGCTATCGAAGATTCGTGGATGCTCCGACGTATTTGAAATAGGCGGTAACGTTCGTTGAGAATGCTTGTGTAGTGGTGTGGGCAGTAAGCTTTGCACCCTGTTGGCTCTTGAACGCACTTCAACTAGATATAATTAGCTCCACCCAGACCAAACCCCCTCATTAGCTGAGCTTATATAAAGCACCTGTGTCATCATGGCTGTCTCTTGGCTTTGTCTCTGCCTTTTGGTTGCCACATGGGACTATCTTTGTGACTTTTAGGTAGGTAAATTGCATTAAGTCTGTTTATATTTTAAAGGTGTTTTAGATATTGAGTTGTACATTTTGCTGCAGTCTGCTGCCTGCCTGACAGTTGTCTGCCTGGGCTTGGAAGGGATTCCAAGCTCCCCTGCCTGGAATGGTGTGATGAACTCTCCCTTAGTACATTTGAGTGAAGGTATGAGTAACTTAAGTAGCAACTCTGGTATGATCATTACCTGAGTTAAATGTTATCACACATTGACCACTGCTTTAAACTTGTCATTAATGTCTGAATTTCTGTCAGAATTTTAGGTTGTCAGCTGCTGTTTTGCCTTAGTTTAGTTGTCTTTGGATTTTAATCGTTTTAGTACATCTTTGTTAGTGTCTCCCTGTTTGGTTTGCTTGTATTTTAGGTTATCAACTGGTTTATTGTTTTTTTTGGTTTTGATAATTATTTTGCTTTTCAGTGGAGCTAGTAGCCAGCTTGCGGAGAGACTAGGCACATTAGTGTGGTTCCCTTCACAGATTGTAGTGATAACCGCACGGTGACACGATTTGTGGTGACACGGTTTGCAGTGACTGGCGATTACAGTGGGCACATGCGGTGGGTAAGTTTGTGCATCCCATGAGAGCTGAGATATTCAGAAAGAAAAAAAGATATTCAGACTTCTAAATTGTACTTGATTGTACTCCTGTCCAAAATATGGATACTTTTCAATACGGTAAACAGCTACAATAAAAAGCAAAGATTCAGTGACAAAATACAAGCATCAAAGGTTAATAGAGCTTTAAAATCATTGCCATATCTTCCAAATTTATTCCAGATCAGCTTCTATTCTTATGCAATTTATGATTCTTTTTATTTTTTGAAGAATGAACCTCTATAAGAGTGCTAACAGTCCATAGACTGGATTCCACCCTCTGCTGGTTGAGTCATAGCACGGTGTCACAGGAGTTTTCCACCCTGTGCTGGGTTGATGCCTTATATCCAAAACCAGTGTTTAATAATTCATGGGTGTGAATGTGTGCCCATGGCATTTCTACTTCAGACACCTTAATTTGCCCTTTCGAATCCTCTTCTTTTCACTATATTTGTCTCCTTTCCTCTCCCTTCCCCTCTTACTCTTCTCTCAAATTTCCTCATTTGCATACTGTCCGTTCCTCGACTTGAATCAGAAAGTGGCTTCTCTCTCATTATAGCCTGACACTGCCATGGCTTTGGCAACTGCTGTGGGTTTCCCCTCCTAGGTCAATCTTTTCCACATCATGTGCTTACTCCTATTGATTTCCAATTGTGATGACCACACACAGGTGGATTATGAGAGCTAGAGAGGGCTTGTTATGTAGATGTGTTGAGCAGATATAGAGCCAGAGCCTAATAAACTAACAGACCAGTTGGCTCACTTACTTTTGCAACTGCCATAAAGTCTGGTCCACATTGCAGCTTGACCTGATAAGAAAAGGGCCATATGAATACAATGCGAATGTAAATGCAATGTAATTCAATTACGAGTACTCAGTTTTGTAATATGATTACATAATACAGATTACATGTAATACGTTACTACCCAGCACTGTTTGTTTAAGATATCCAACACTGCAGCATTGGCTCAATTACTGCAGCTTTTAACTTTCTATTTTGGTTAGTCAATGATTTAGTTGCTCAGGCAACAGCATAAACATAACTAGACGCAATTTCAATAAATTAATGTAACTTTTAAATATTTCACTCTTTCCATGTTCAGCTTGTCTATAACTTATATTGAGTTATTTAGGGGAATAGAAATCAAGTTTATCTCTCCTCCCCACAGTTCACTCTGGTCTATATGGTGCCATATAGCTCATATAGGAATATATCTATACATATCTTTAATGTACAGTCATTTTTAATGGTACCTGTACCTGCAAGTGTGTTTTGATTGATGACTAGTGTGTGATAAACATTCCCCATTCATGCTCTCCGCCACAGTGTGTCTGTGTACAGTGGGATACCAAAGCGGGTCACAGGCCCGATGCCAGCGTGTAGATCAGGTGGAGTGGGCACAGTCTGTTGTATGCTGTGAATCACTAACAGGTTCAAGTGAGGGCAGCACTTGTTAGAAAACCACCTGTTATGGAAAGAAGAAATTACAAAAATGTGGAACAAACAAAAGCAACATATACAATGCGTATCTGTATATTCCTCCAGGGAATGTTCCAAAAGTATTGGCTAACTCTATGTTGAGGCTTTGAAAATTACTGGAACAAAATAAAGATTGATGTTAATGGAACATACTTATATTGTTGTATTTGGAAAAAATATCAGTATAATATTAAACATTAGATATTTTAAGCTGATCACACACAAGAGTGATACTTGAAGGAATAGTTCACCCTAAAATTACAATTATGTCAATACTGTATGTACTTCCTCAAATGTTGTTCCAAATCATGTTCCAAAGTTGATTGAGGTACAGGCTGATATTTAAGTTGTTATTCATTAGAAATTCCCCTCTGCTGAAGCTCTGAAATATCATTTGCATATGCATTTAGATGAAAAATATTTAGATAAAAAATAGCAAGATGATATGTCATGGCAGGTTTACCATCATCAACACTAAAGTCAGTTGGTTATGTAATGATGTAATGGCATGTGATATAACTAAAAGTGGCATGTCAATTTGAATACAGTATGCGGAATAGAAAATGCAATTTCAGAGCATCAGGGAGGTAAATATTATCAGAGAATAACAACCCAGGGGGCATTCACACCAAAAATATTTTAAATTCTTTCCTAAGTTAAAAAGAACTTAAACTGTTAAAACACATCTCAAGTTGCACTCGTCATATGGTTAAATTTTATGGTACTTTAATTTGACTTTTACAGTAAGTGAATGTGAGCCATTAACATCACCTTGTCTCTGTGTGTGTATTAATAACAAAGATCAGAGTACTTTATTCACTGTGAAAAGCATAGAACATGCAGAACATATATTTATATAATCAAATCATAGCCTTTTGCAGTTTAATAAGCACATAATCCCATTTAGCGAACTGCTTTTCCAGAGCCCAAAGCCTTAAAAAACATCCGGCATAAAATACAAAATAAAAGCTCCATTTAACTGGAAATAGAAAAAATGCGACAGGAATATATTAATTTTCTATAGTAAAATTTAATATTCAATGTAGTATTAGTAGTCATCATAATAATAATAATAATATCTATAATAATTACATTTAAGCAGTAGCTGTGATTTTCAGGGTCCTGGGTAGCTCAGTGAGTGCTGACTACCACCCCTGGAGTCGTGAGTTCGAATCCAGGGTGTGCTGTGTGACTCCAGCCAGGTCTCCTAAGCAACCAAATTGGCCTGGTGGTTGCTAGTGGTTCTCGCTCTCATTGGGGCACGTGGTAAGTTGTGCGTGGATTGCAGAGAGAAGCATGAGGCTCCACATGCAGAGTCTCCATGGTGTCATGCATAACAAGCCACATGATAAGATGAGCGGATTGACTGTCTCAGAAGCAGAGGCAACTGAGGCTTGTCCTCCACCACCCAGATTGAAGTGAGCAACCGCGCCACCACTGCTAATAGTGTGAATTGGGCATTCCTAATTGGGAGAAAAGGGGATACATTTTTTTTTTTAAATACTGTGATGTTCTACTGTGCAGCACTGTATTTGACAAAATAATAATAATACAAAACATAAAACTAAAATTGTGGGTTTTGGATTGTGCTGTGAGGATCAGTATGGACACTCTTCATTTAATAAAAAAATAATGCAATTGTATGTTGAAAAGAAACTGTTCTGTTTTCATTTTATAAAAATTCTATGAATTAATTTGATTAGACATTTTTTATGATAATGTCAACTTTAAACCTGGAACTCAGAGAAAATAAAGCCGAATTTGGGGGAAAAGAAAATGGATTTCATACGACCCCACATGAGGGTTAGTGAATAATGACCTAATTTTGGGGGACGATTCTGAACAATTTGGGTGAACGATGAAAGGAAACTGGAAAACATTTAGTGTTCTCACAACCAAAATTTGTATAAAACATGCATTTGTTAGCTGGCATAAATGTGAATCTCTGTATTCCCTAATTCTGAGGATCTAACTGCCCACTCCTTTCCACACTATGGGGGCTAGCAAATTTTAAGCACTTTGTCTGTGTGTGTCCAAGCATGAGGACCCAGGCTGCTATGAAACCCTCCAGGGCTCTTCTGTTGGTTCCAATATCCAGTTCCCATTTCTGGCCCAGTCCACACCTATACCTGGTGCTGCAGGGGTGTGTGAGGAGCATATGCCCATAAGGGCAGTGGGAGGGTGTGTAGGCAGGCATGAGGAACAGAGCACCTTGGAACTGGAGGGTAGAAGCACAATAAAAGATGCCTGATTCGTTCCCTCTCAGGAGGTTTATAATTGGTTAGTGAGAGTACACCTGAGCCCAGTGGAGTCTGTGTGCGTATAATGCCCAAAATATGCCACGTGCAGAGATGCAGCCTCAGGGTACGTCAACACATTGCCCACACAGAAAAAACAAAAACCTCACAAAAACAAAGCCCAAGCTCTTTCAAATTAACAATGAAAGCAGACACATTTATGCAATTACTCTGACCTTGATAAAAACAACAGAGGAAAGAACTGAATATTTTTTTTAGTACACAGAGAGCATGCAAAATGGATGCTTTCAGAAAAACAAAAATGACATGAAATTAAACTAAACTGGTTTGAACGGTAAGAGCTGTGGTCCAGCGGTAAATGTATGCACAAGTTTAAGTCCGGCATCATGTCATATTATTCCCCTGTGATCTTCTTTCCTCTCTCTCTAATATCCCTATTATGTGTCAAAAAAGGCCAATTTTCTTTTTTTTATTAAATATGAAGTCAAACGAAATCAAAATTGACCCTATTTGCTTTCTTAAAAGAAAAGATGATTGCGCTCATTAATGCACAATCTACATAAATATTTTCACTGTGAAATGATTTAAGTTTCAGGTTGTTTACCACAACTGTATGCCTTCGATAGATCTGGAATAAGATGCATGAGTTGCATGGTCTACTTTAATAATACTTTTGCATAATAATTAATAATTTCATAATCTTTTTTGAAGCTTAAAATGAATCACTAAGCACTGCAATTGTATTGAAATGTTGGACTGGGATATTCATAAAAAGTAACTTTTCTGTTCAGCAAAAGAAATCATAACGGTTTGGAATAACACAAGGGTGGGTAAATAATAACAGAACTTACACTGCCGTTCAAAAGTTTGGGGTCATTTACTCATTCTTTATTCAATTTTCTAAAGTCATCTGATCTATGGAATAACATAAATGGAACTGGAAATTACGTTGTGACTAAAATAAATCCCAAATAAATCAAAACTGTTATATGTGTAGTCACACTTTACCTAGAATTTGCAGACATGTACTCTTGACATTTTCTCAACCAACTTTTTGAGGTATCATCCTGGGATGCTTTTTAAAGGGTATTGAAGTTCCCATCTATGCTGGGCACTTTTTTGCTCCTTTTCTTTATTATTCGGTCCAAGTCACACAATACAAATTCTTTTTTTTCTTCTTTTTTTTTTTTTTATAAAACTTGTAATGTAATGAAATAAATGAATTTGTTGGCCCAAATATATTTTAAGCCTAGGCCTTCAGATCAAAAGATTTTTAAGATTGTGAGAAACATTTCAGTGAAGTGACCCCAAAGTTTTGAAAGGTAGTGTACATTTTTGGGTGAACCATTCAATAAATGTTCCTAGTATAACTGTGACCGATTCATTGGTTGCACGATCATAATTATTTGATCTAACTGTGATTAATGTGTACTCAAAATTTCAATTACATTTTTTACTCAATTTCAAATTAGGGAATTTAAAATGAATATGTAAATGCCATAAATGCAGCATTTTGTCTAATTTTAAAGTGCTTGTGAAGACTTTAGATCACAAATGTATTACTATTGCATGATATACAGTAATATCATATCAGATCATATAATATAAAATACACTGGCTGCCAAAAGTTTGGAATAATGTACAGATTTTGCTGTTGTGGAAGGAAAAATGGTACTTTAATTCACCAAAGTGGCATTCAACTGATTGCCAAGTATAGTCAGGACATTACTGATGTAAAAAACAGCAAAACACAAGAGGATAAGTACATCAGAGTCTCTAGTTTGAGAAATAGATGCCTCACATTTCCTCATCTGACAGCTTCAATGAATTCTACCCACTCAACACCAGTTTCATGCACAACAGTAAAGAGAAGACTCAGGGGTGCAGGACAGGGAGAATTGCAAAGAAAAATCCACTTTTAAAACAGAAAAACTAAAACAAAAGGTTATATGGGCAAATAAACACAGACATTGGACAACAGATAATTGGAAAAGAGTGTTATGGATCTTAACCTCATTCAGCTTTTGTGGGATCATTATTCCAAACTTTGGCCACCTGTGTAATATAATATAATTAGATGGGTTCCAAAAACCTCAGTGTAAAAAATTTACAATACCTAGGCTTGCTAGGTAATTCTGGAAATTGCTTTGAACTGTGGTAACTTATTAAAATGATTATAATAACAAATTAATGATTATAGCCTGATGTACCTCTTTAAAATGTGTGTAATGTTTTATCCATGTTGTATAACCAAGGAATTAACCAGTATGATCTGTATCCAGGGATTTTCATGTTTTGTTACATACACATACAAATATTAATGAAAGAATTTCAAATTTGGTAAGCAAACCCTCGCTTAGTTACACGGAGGAAGCTGATGACAACAAATATCATGTCTCTTGTACCATTCTCAAGATATAAAAGTTCATGTTTAAATATGCACTATTTTTGAGCGGGAGATTTGTAAGAATCTGAAACAAAGGTCCATAAATCAACTGTTGGAAAAGACAGCCCATTTGACCATTTGACCCTCTCTTCAGGCTCTTCTCTTCTGTCTTCACGGGCTTCATCTTCTGCTCGTCTGACTGCTCAGACTTCGCTCTGACTCTTCCCTCGTGGTCTTCTCTGGATCTTGTCAGAACCAGGTCCATGCCATGTGACATCCAAGGAAGCTAGGGACTCGATGTCCTGAGAAAGATTGTCACACTCTACAGTTCACACACCTATGAGAAGGCCATAGACGGAACGAACTTTCGACCAAAAGCCAAGAACCAAGCAACACAAAGAACGCAAGAAACACCACTACACGCAAGTACATCTCAAATATTGTGCTAAATATGCTGTTGTATTAATTCAATAATTTGGGCAATCCGATAGAAAATCAATGTAGACTCAAAGAAGGGTAAATAGTTCTTCAGGCATTGTCAACAGACAATAAAGTACATTTTCACTGTATTGATCATTTATTTCACATTCTGTTACTCTTTACACCAACCTGTCTCATGTATATATGTGTTAGATTAGATTTATGTTTAGAATAGTAATAAAGTTTGTATGTATTCAAAGATGATTGACTGTGGTAAATTTAATCTCAAATAATCTCATCCCTGTTTCTAAATGATTTCGCTTCAAAGTTGTAGCTAAATACGTGTGATATTATTTTCGATAAGCCATGAGAATATCACTCCAATAAGTGAATTAATCATAATTCACTTATTAAAGCTAGTTCCTTACAGTAGAAATTGTGAGCGAATACAACAAGACGTTGTATTACGATTTTAATGGTGGAGAATTTATTCAGTCAAATAATCTAGTTATTTGTCATTTATCTAATTTATAATGGTTGTCGAACATGACTTATTCCATTATACATTTCATTATCTAATAATGTACAATAAGGACCGTTCAATTTCGTTCATAGCTCACATATTTTGAGACCCTAAATTCCCTTCTAAATTCATCAACCCCTAAATATCTTACATATAATGGTGTGAGAATAAGGGCACTTTAAAATACCCTTCTAAATGTTGCATACCAAATATTCTTACAAGTATATACTTATTTTGTTACATGATTCCAAGTTAAAGTTCTTTGTGTTTAAAGGCATAGTTCACCAAAAACAATAATACATTTCTCATTATTTACATACAATGTAAGTGAATGGTGACAACATTTTCATGCTCCAAAAAAGATATAATGGCAGCATAAAGGTAATCCATAAGACTCCAATGGTTTAATCCATGTCTTCTGAAGTGATCCAATCGGTTTTGGGTGCGAATAGACCAAAATATAACTCCTTTTTAAGTATAAATCTCAGTCTTCGAGGCTATCATGATTTTAAGCTCAATTACACTTCCTAGCACCATCTAGCACTCTGTTCACACCCAAAACCGATTGGATCGCATCAGAAGACATAGATCAAACCACTGGAGTCTTATGGATTACGTTTATGCTGCCTTAGCATGAAAGTTTGGTCATCATTTATTTGCATGTGTATGGACAAAAAGATATCATAGCTCCATTAAAATATCTTTGTTTTCTGTGAAAAAAAAAAAAAAATCATACAATTTTGAGACGACATAAGGGTGAGTAAATAATGAGAGAAATAGCATTTTTGGGTGAACTACTCCTTTAAATCATAATTATTTGTTTAATAATTTAATTGATCGTCAGCCAAAAATGTCATAATCGTGACAGTCCTACACCAAGCCTTCTTATTTTTAAATCATTTTTCCAACCACCTTTCATATAGAGTAAACTTTTCAATCAATTCCCAATAGACATATATCAAGATTTTTTCCTCATTGATTATCCCATTTCACACTGATACATCACACTACAGAAGTAAAATGGCTTGACAGCATCAATGTTGACTTTATGAGAACCCAAACTAATGTTGCCTTCTTAGTCACCCTGAGCATAAGCACTTATACGAAGCGATTCATCCGTAGCTTTCTAAACCCAGATATTTAATGCATGAGCACAGACACTCTGGGGTCAGAAGAACAGGATGTAGATAGAGGCTGAAATGAGGATCTCTTCTTGTTAAAATTCAGGCTGTTTCAATAAGCTGAGGCAGCGCATTCATAGTCTATTCATGCTAGTGCCGCTGTTGCCTTCAGCATTTGCAGCAGATGACTTTGAAGTCGTCAGGGAATTGTGGCCTGTCGACAGCCATGCCGATATCCGCCAATACCCTCAAAGGGCAGCGCTATACATGTTAGAAATACCACAATACAGCATGATCTCTCCTTTATCTCTTGCTTTCCTTCCTTACTTATTTCCACAGCATCCCATCTGTTTATGTCTCTTTTTAGCCAAAAATAGATGATTTGCTATAAACTATGGGGGTATTCACAATCACTTAATGTATTTTTAATGGTTGGACAGCTTTCCAAAAATGAGAAGACTAAGCAGAAAATGTCTTCCAAGACACATTTGAGATGGATAGCCACATACACAGGGCAGAATAGGGCTAGTTGTCACAAGGGCTATATCTCAGTAAATTTAAATCAAAAAGTCCAATCACATAAATGTGGGTTTTCTCTCATGTTGCTTTCATACACCAAGTACATAATTCTAAACTAAACTAAAATGTTAATATCATCATATTTTTGTAATAGCTGCTGAGTAATGTAAACACAATAAACCACACTAGCCTACATTCAGGAAAGCATCAATTATGTAATGAAGGTAGATATAAACTATGTTTGAACTATGTTCTTAGGACAAATCTATATTTCAGAAATGTCATGTTGAGACATTTTTATTGAGGCTGGTTGTCAAATGTTTCAAAATGTTCAATGTGTACAATTGTTTTACTTACAATATTTGTTGGCAAAAAAATTGTGGGGCTTTCCTGCTTTATTCTTATTTTTCAATTTTGCTAAAACGCCTATAATAGTATGTTTAATGCAGACATAGTTTTAACAAGATGCATAGATTTAGTTTTGGTTCAGGGTACCATTGTGACAACATGCCCTGCTATTCCCAATCAGTCCGATCAATCGAGATGCATGAAGTGACTGCAATAAGTATAAAGACAGCCCAGCAAGTACAGTAACTGCACACACTAACACATCTCGAAATTCATGCATTCAATGCCTGGTAAAAACCATAGATGTTTTGCATGTCTGGCTGCCTGAGTGTGGATTCAATTACTGCTGTTTGCTATGACATTGTGTGTGTGTGTGTGTGTGTGTGTGTGTGTGTGTGTGTGTGTCAGGAAGATAATAATTTCAATAATCTCTCTGAAAATTCAGTTGTATCTGTGCTGGAGAGAAGCGTCTGAATGGATTACTCCTGTTCAGTGATTTGTGAAGGAGGCAACAACAGTAAAGTGTTTACATGTGCTTGATGATGCTCAAAAGTGTCCTGCAGTATAATTTTTTATGCTGAACATTGGCTTTGTTCCAAACCAAAGTGCGCTGCCTTGCCATCTACCATTTATATAGGCAGTTCCATTGTCAAGAGCCATTTACACTGAACATAGTTTGCACGGGTGGCTCAGTGAGTAGCACTGTTGTCTTACACTAAGAAGTTCCCCGGTTCGAGTCCCAGAGCCTGTAGCAGCCAGCAATGTAATAACTGCCAATAATGTAATGAATTATTTTTAACCCAGTCAATAATTTAAGAACTTAATACATTATGGGCAAAAATGTATACGTTATTGGTTTCAGAAATGTTATTAAATTATTGGTAAATTATTACATTATTGACTTTTATTACATTAAGAATGGAAAATGTATTATGTTATTGGAAGATATTACATTAACGGTAGTTTGCTTGTATTTTCTTCCGGGTGCTCCTGTTTCCCCTACAGTCCAAAAAAACATGTAGGTTGAGTGAAAGCCCCGGATGTAAATACATATATAAATTGTATTAATATATATACTATTATACATGTTATTTTTTTAATCAAGGTGGTGCTGTTGTTTTAGTGATCGATTGATTCACATTTGAGATTGCTATTTGATGACGAAATAACATGGAAGTTAACTATAGCAAGTACACACATGAAAAAATGTAGATGACTATTGTCATTTGGGTGTACTATTGAAAATATGTAGGTTGTGCGCCTATTTAGGCTCAACATTTTTAGTTTATGTGTATCTTATCTGTTATGTGTAGCTCAAAATGTGTTTTGCAGCCAGCCCCGACTCATGAAATTTCAATGTGAAAGTAATAAATCCTGTCCTAGATGTGTCTTGATTTGTTGCATTATCTCTTTGATGTCTGAAAAATAAAACTTCAAAATATATCTAATTGTCTTGAAAATATTTTGAAAACTTGACACTTTCTGGACATTTTGTAGATCCATTTGAGATAAATATACAGTATTTGCTGGGTCTCTAAAGACCCCAATATGTAAGCGTGTTTGGTGAAATTCCCACGCTTTAAATCACATTGTAAAGTAAATAGTGATAAAAGCATGTAAACCTCTGATCTTTGAAAATATCTGAAGCTGAAACAAAAGTTAGTGGAAGCTTTTAGTGTCCGTTCTAGTAATATGTAATGATTTACTCTTTATAAATGACACCTCACAGAAGTAACATTTAAACTTTTATTATGAAGTGCATTATATTCCAATATTTCATCAAAAGATGGCCCCACTCCAGTCCCTCCAGGAATTTGCTATTATGCAATTTTTCCAAATAAACTTTTAATATGAGGTAAACTTTTATTCATGTTGACAGCAGCAAAACAAGCGCTCGAAAAGCTTGATGCAGTCGAGACATATCCAACTGTATAGCAGCCATTCAATCATCAACACAATAACAAAGACCAGCTAGACCAGGGAAGCATCTTAGGTTGGTTTAAGCCTTTATGTTGTTGTTTTTGTTGTTGTTTGCTTTGCTATTTCCAAAATGTACCGAGTACTCTACAGTATGATACCTAAAATTGCTGTCTAGGTGCAGCTCACTAGCATTTGAAACAGAGCCAACCAGTCTGTTTTGTGATGTTCCCAGCACACTTTAAAGTACATGATTTTTGCAGGCCTTTTATAACACAGACTGCAACAGACCACGCAGCAATTAGTTGTGTTTCTACATCTTTCTCTCCTCTCAAAAATGACTTGAGGGCATTGTGCTGTAGGTGCGTTGGTGATGTGACAGATCACACACTCTCCTGCTGTTACTTTGTGTGTGCGTGTGTGTGTCCCGTAAAGCATTATCTCTGGATGAGATAGGAAAGACACATTGTGGATCGTTGTTGAAAGGGAGAACAGAGGGGATTGGAGAAACAGTTAGAGAGAGAAGGTGAAATTGATAGAAAGAGAAAGAACATTAACAATCAGAAGCTGGGAGACAGCTGCTCTTTCCATGTATTCAGTGTAGGGCTGAAAACAACACTTCTCGCTTCCAGGTCACTTAACGTTGGCTTAACATAATATTTCAAGTTAACTATGTACAACTTAAAGGAAAGTTCACAGAAATATGAACAATTCCATCATCATTTACTCACCCTCATTTTGATCTAAACCCATATATCTTTTTTCTTCAGTAGAACACATACAGTTCTATATAATCAATAGCGACTGGAGCTTGTAAGCTTCAAAAAGCATGCAACAGCACCATAAAACTAGTCCATACGACTCATGCTCTATGTTCCAAGTCTTCTGAAGCCATTCAATAGATATGTACGACAAACAGACAGAAATTGAAGTTGTCAGTCACTGATAATCTTCCTCTTAGTCTCAAAGAAGCACGTACTACATCTACATATTTGCTAAATTATTTTACCTGGCTCATTGCATGAATCACATCAGTTTTCTGGTAAAATGAAGGTGCTAAAACAGCACGTTTTATTCACTTTCACACAAATCAAGAGTAAAAGGGCAGATTATCAGTTTATAAGCACTAACGTTCACCCTGTTCCTAACACAAAAACACTTTTACTGTAGTGCACAGCTTGGAAGGCGATATATTTTAACATTTACATTACATAACCAACTACATTTACAAGCTTGTTCGACCTGAACCGATAGAGCATTGCACTTGCAATGCGAAGTACTGGGGTACGAGTCCTTAAGAAAATGCAAGTTGACACATGAGTCGAAAGTGTTATAGAAGCAACATAAATTATATAGTTGCTTCAACATTTAAGTTTTTCCATCTCACATTTTCTTACACTGTCGGTTAGATTTAAAAGCTGATAAAGCATTAACCTTCAAAATGTGTTTGGGAGAAAATGTTACTAACATAGTGGACATTTTACCTCGGAAATGGAAGTGGAGCGTAGTTCTAGCGGGAAGACCAGCAGGTGTACATCATCACATCATTAGCTGTGCTAACTCCTAGCTAATCGCACGTAAGCCATTGCTTTATAAGTCCACTCACAATCTATCACATTGCTGTTTCGGTGTGCTAACACTGCAACCTCCACCTCCCCACCACGAGTTGAGCCCTGTCCCGCAGGGGGGTAGGCTCCTCGCCCCTGCCTCCTATCTCCGGCAGGACATGACGGTTCCGGGTACAACTCCCTCGGACCGCCAGACGAGGCCTACGCCAAAGAGAGAGACATCACCCCCCGTTTTACATCTATCAAATAAATGGCATCTCAAACTTCACTCAAGCCTGCGTGTCTTCCCGATAGAACTGCTATGATATTAAGGACCCCCATAAATAGAAGTTTGCAAAAATATCGCTAGTCGCTTTTGTTTAGTTTTTCATGAGATCAAGCACAATATTTCCAGACTACAACAACATTAAGAATTTACATTTTTGGTTGAACTATTCACTGATGTCTGTATTACCTTTAAAATTTGTTAAAAAAAAAGAAATAATACATTAATTACTGAGAGAGATTGAGACAGTACGAGTGACAAAAAAAGCAAGTGACAGAGAAAAGCACAAAAAGAACGAGAAAGGTGGGGAAAATAGGAAAAACAGAAAACAGTGGGCTAGAAACGTGAGTATGAGAAGGGAACAGAGAGAGACAGGAAATGAGAATCCCTCTGATATGAGATGTAGTTTGTCTCCACTGAAAGGTTGTTTCCCAGGTTGTTAAGAAGAGGAAATAGGCCAGGCGAGATGAAGCGCATACACATGCAAATTTTATTTTTTTAATCAAACGCTCCCATTTATCTGAGCCACCTTCAGACATTGCATTTTTGCGGTGCAAAAAAGTTACTGTGGCAATCTGATGTTAAAACACATCAGACACACACACACACACACACACACACACACACACCCTGTGTTCATTTGAATATGACAGTACCTCACAGTTAGAGCCCGAGAGGAAGAAAAAAGGGCACTCCATCATACACCACTCAGGGCTGAATATGGGCGTCACATCTTCGCTCCACCGGGGTGCTGAGGTTGTGTGTAACAGAAAGAGGGTAAACTTGAGAGGAAGCATCTTGAGTGTGTACGGTGTGTTTGAGGGTGTTTGACAGCAGGAGGTCTGGTGGATCTCATGTTATAATGTCTAAATAATGAGCTCGCTGACATTATTCAAGTGAGATGAAGTCATCAGAGCCGTGTGTGTGTGTGTGTGTGTGTGTGTGTGTGTGTGTGTGTGTGTGTGTGTTATTAGTGTTGGGAAAACTATGAATAATTAGCTTGTCAAGTTCCAAGCTACTCTTAATTTAAAGTAGTTAATAGAGATCGGAATCGTAAGGGATTTAACGTTCAATTAACAATCATCTTAATACTTTTGGGAAAGAAATAATAAATATTATATTGAACTACACATTCATATAAACAACTATCCAGTACAGTAATTACTCAGATTGAAGTCTCATGAGTTTTTTTTACACATAACACCGTAACTTGGTTCATTTGGTCGGGCATGACACAACGAATCACTTGTGGTTAAGTAACCTTTTCATTCACTTTCATTTAACTTCAAAAGAACTGGCGGATAAGAGTCATTCATTCGGGAGGTAGCAATGTATGTTTTGCATTGTAGATTCAAAAGAACTGATAAGAGTAATTTGTGCGAATGATCTGTAAATGGTCTGCATTTATATAGCGCTTTTTTAACCTTAATGGTATTCAATGCACTTTACACTGTGAACAATTCACCCATTCATACACACATTCATACACCAATGGCGGTAGAGCTGCCATGCAAGGTGCTAGCCTGCCATTGGGAGCATCTTGGGGTTCAGTGTCTTGCCCATGGACACTTCGGCATGTGGAGTCATGTGGGCCGGGATTCGAACCACTATCCTGCACATAGTGGCCGACCTGTTCTACCAACTGAGCCACAGCCGCCCCGAATTGTGAGAATTGCAATATTTGTTATATGCTGTTATATGACTCCAAAGGACCGACTCAATTGTCCAGGAATCATACTACACTAGACATGCTGTAAGTTTTGCGTTACTTTATATTGTGCTCAACTTTACAAGTTCTGTTGTTAATCTTTTAAGGCTTAAGTCATCCGTCAGATATGGCATACTTGAAGCGATTCTAGTGCCCTCCATCTCCCGTTAAGCAGGCCTGAAATGTTCCTTCATCTTCTGCCCTCCAGACACTGTATGGAAATGGATCCATGCAGAGCACACTCATAAACAGCTCTGGAATGGAGACGGCTTTGCTGTAGTTTGACAGGGTGCGTACACAGTAGCTGAGGGCCTGAATAAAGCATGATTTCTCTAGTCCCTGCTCGTTATTTTATCAGCGAAGACACATCAGCATCAGCTCTTACTGTCAGGAGATCCTTCTCACTCTCTTTCTTTGTCTGCCTCATCAGCTCACTTGCTAGAGGGAGTGCCGTTTTAGAGAAACTGTGCAAAGTGATAATGGATTTCAGTTGCTCTGTTTGTGCTGTTGACCTATTCAGTTATTCGGTCATGTGGCAAATGCGAGAGCTCTTCCAAAAGACTGGAAAACAAAAATAAAGAGAGAGGAGGATAATGGAGAGAATACTGAATGATTGAGTGTGTGGAAGGCTGGAACACATACTGTAACTGTAAAGGAGAATATGGGACTGGGGAATTCTGGGATTGATGTGAGGTAAGACAGTAGGACATGTGCTAGAAAAGAATGTATTATTCCTTCCTGATGGGGATCCAATAATAAAACCTGCATTCATTTTTAAAAACTCATAAATATGGAAAAACAATATATAATTTTAGATGCACAGATGGAGATGGAGAATAGGGCACTGCACAATTAAAGGAATAGTTCACCCAAAAATGACAATTCTGTCTTCATTTATGGTTCTGTTTTGCATTGTTTAGTGCTAAAAACAGAAGACTTTCAATATGACGCACAAGCCGCATGGACTTTTATGATACTTTCAGGGTTTTTTAGGCTCTAAATTTAGTCAATTTCCTCTGTCATTGTATTCAGAAGATGAAAAGAAATATTCATCAAAACATCTCCTTTTGTGTTTTGAATAAGTAAAAAAAATTCTGAACCTGCACAGAACAGTGTTATTGTCATGGGAAGACTTGAAATATCAGAGAATTGTACAATTGTGTTTTCAAGACCTAGAAATGTCATGAAAATGAATAAAATCTTAAGTCACCAAAATTCAATAGTGATTATATATTTTTTCAAGTTATGCTCTTCTCTTGTTCTTGAGAATCAAATCTGATAAGATATAGTGATACTTGACTTGTGCGCAAATCGTTATTTCGAGTTTGTTATTATCAGCAAATTTGTTCTAATATTTAAGATTGAAATTTGGTCTGGAAGATTCCTTACACTGCAAATAAATAAATACATAAATAAATAAATACAAATCATATTTTTAATGAAAGAAATTAAATACTAAGAATGAAATACACATATACTGGTAATATCTCTATATATAAAATCTCTCTCTCTCTCTCTCTCTCTGTATGTATATATATATATATATATATATATATATATATATATATATACACACACACATATATACATATATATATATATATATACATTATATATGTTGTGGTGATGCAAAGCTGCCATTGCTGCACGTGGAGGATTTTTCGATGAACTATTTGAAGTAGTTTAAGAAGTTCTGAACTTTTTTTTTTATTTTAATATTAATTTTTCACATTATTAATGTCCTGACTATACATTGTGATTAGTTGAATGCAACTTTGTTGAAAAAAGTAACAATTTATTTCCATATGATCAAAATCAGTACATTATTCCATACTTTTGGCCGCCAATATTTCTATATTGTGGCAAATTCTCCAAGAAGCTTAGAACATCCTATCTGCCATCAACCAAGAAAAAATGTGACCAGGTGTCCCTCAAATTGGTGTTGTTTTGAAGGCAACAGTGGTCACGCCAAATATTGATTTAACTTTTTATTTTTATGCTTACTCAACTTTGCATGATGTTAATTGATAAATGAAAACAATTTATGGCATTATTTTTGAAGACTCACTAAGCAAAATTTTTTACACGTGCCTAAAATTTTTGCACAGTACAGTATATATACACTCACCTAAAGGATTATTAGGAACACCTGTTCAATTTCTCATTAATGCAATTATCTAATCAACCAATCACATGGCAGTTGCTTCAATGCATTTAGGGGTGTGGTCCTGGTCAAGACAATCTCCTGAACTCCAAACTGAATGTCAGAATGGGAAAGAAAGGTGATTTAAGCAATTTTGAGCGTGGCATGGTTGTTGGTGCCAGGCGGGCGGTCTGAGTATTTCACAATCTGCTCAGTTACTGGGATTTTCACGCACAACCATTTCTAGGGTTTACAAAGAATGGTGTGAAAAGGGAAAAACATCCAGTATGCGGCAGTCCTCCTGTGGGCGAAAATGCCTTGTTGATGCTAGAGGTCAGAGGAGAATGGGCCGACTGATTCAAGCTGATAGAAGAGCAACTTTGCCTGAAATAACCACTCGTTACAACCGAGGTATGCAGCAAAGCATTTGTGAAGCCACAACACGCACAACCTTGAGGCGGATGGGCTACAACAGCAGAAGACCCCACCGGGTACCACTCATCTCCACTACAAATAGGAAAAAGAGGCTACAATTTGCAAGAGCTCACCAAAATTGGACAGTTGAAGACTGTAAAAATGTTGCCTGGTCTGATAAGTCTCGATTTCTGTTGAGACATTCAGATGGTAGAGTCAGAATTTGGCGTAAACAGAATGAGAACATGGATCCATCATGCCTTGTTACCACTGTGCAGGCTGGTGGTGGTGGTGTAATGGTGTGGGGGATGTTTTCTTGGCACACTTTAGGCCCCTTAGTGCCAATTGGGCATCATTTAAATGCCACGGCCTACCTGAACATTGTTTCTGACCATGTCCATCCCTTTATGGCCACCATGTACCCATCCCCTGATGGCTACTTCCAGCAGGATAATGCACCATGTCACAAAGCTCGAATCATTTCAAATTGGTTTCTTGAACATGACAATGAGTTCACTGTACTAAAATGGCCCCCACAGTCACCAGGTCTAGAGCATCTTTGGGATGTGGTGGAACGGGAGCTTCGTGCCCTGGATGTGCATCCCACAAATCTCCATCAACTGCAAGATGCTATCCTATCAATATGGGCCAACATTTCTAAAGAACGCTTTCAGCACCTTGTTGAATCAATGCCACGTAGAATTAAGGCAGTTCTGAAGGCGAAAGGGGGTCAAACACAGTATTAGTATGGTGTTCCTAATAATCCTTTAGGTGAGTGTATATATATATATATATATATATATATATATATATATATATATATATTTAACCATGATAAATTTAATTTAGAAAAATGGCATAAGATATTAGATATCGTTTTCATATAATTTAAACAAAATTTTGTGAGGTTTATGCTTTAACCTCCTGTGACCCTCCTGTGACTGCTGTGTGCATTTTCCATTTCCCTTTTTGATTTGTACCTAATAGCACCTTATAATAGCATCTGTAGGAGCGCTTCGAGGAAATCGACGACATACTATTGTGTCCTGTAACTTGGTGTGGCAGAATTAACCCTTTAATTGACAGTCTAGTCTAGAGTCTTGTGAACAGTATTCAGTCATTTTTTATTCATTTAAATTATGTGTTGTATATAGCGAAGCAAAAATATAATGTCTACGCATGTGAATGCTGGGTCACACAAGGTTAAACAAGAAAAAAAATATTTGTCAATGGTGTAAAAATATAAACTTGTTTACCCTTTGAGTTTATTTTTCTTACCCCATTTGCATATAATTTTGTCTTGTTTTAAACATAAAACACACAGCATTTTGTTAGAATTCTCTAAAAAAAAATCTTAATTGCTACGTATTTTTGCTTCAATATTTTTACTGGAAAACAAGACAAACATACCGAGTAACAAAATTATTTTCTGCAGTCATTTAGCCCTTAAGGGGCTTCCACATGACTCACGTCGGGACGTCAACACATTGCACAACAGCATTAAGCACCACTTTGACCTTCACATGACAAGTGTTAAGCAAATAGCATCAGAGTTAATTTTAGATTTTGCCAGGCAAGAAAGTAGGAGGGGTATTACATATATATGCTTTGATACATTTATTTCAGAAAATAATAAGGAGCTCTGAAACAATAAGGTTAATATTTATGAATACAAATAAATTCAATATGTCTTTATAAAGTTTGACATTTTAAAACATTTGTTGTTGTAGTTTCGTTCTCTAAAATACACCAATAGTATTTATTTATTTTTAACTTGGAACTTTAAGTGTAAAATCAGATTTGGCATGTATGCAAATTGCATGGTAATCATTGGCAGACGCTTCGAAAGATCAATTGGTCACTTTAAATAGTTTTAACACAGCACATAGGGTCCCATGTATTCGTCAAGGCTAATGTGATTAATGTGGACACCCCTTTATTATCCCTTATGCAGTAATCACAAAAACAAACTAGGAAGGTCATGGAAAAGTCGTGGAAATTCATTTGTGTTGGAACCCTGATGGAATATCAAACTGCTCTTATCAGTAGGGAAAATAAATAATAGAGATGAAAAATTAGATGTCTGCAAAGTCAAACTGAGCAATGTGAGCAAACCAGCGAGCATGGTGCCATTCTCAGAGGGCAGCGAGTTTGGCGGGATTACTTTGAGCTAGGGCTGCCAGGTTTAAATTTCACAGTGAGGGGCAAGCTGGTGTCCAAACCCCCAGCAGAATGTGTTTCAAATACAGAATAGTGTGCAAATCCTCTCTTGGATCAGAGCTGGGCCAGAACCTCCCAAGTCAGCCCAGATGCCCAGCATGAAGCCAGGAACACTGCCACAACCCATGGCATCTCTCTTTTGTGCTTTCTGCTGATTTTCTCTGGAGTTGTGAGTCAGAACTGTGGTTGGCACTGAAAATGTACAGTATGCTACAAAGACAAGTGGGCGGCACTCTCTTATTGGTCCCCCAGCCTTGTTGCTACCAGCTCAAATCCTCAAAACCAAGATCATAACCCGGAACTGTACTACATATCTAACAAGCCAATTAGCTGACCTGCCAAACAAAGTGCTTGTTTATTGGAAGTCAAACTAGAGTAAAAATGCATTTCATTAAGAAATATCCTTTATTTAATTCTCTGTTATGTTTCAAGCCACTGTTCCTTGCAGAAAAATAATATTGCACAATCAGCAAGATTAAAGTACCCCTTCATCCACCAAGGAAAGTGACCTTGGGCACCCAACAACCTGTTTGCGGTTGCAGGTTTGTGGCTTGTCCCTCTTCGGACCACTGTTGGTATTCTCACCACTGCTGACCGGGAGCACCCCACAAGCCTTTCCATTTCAGAGATGCTCTGATCCAGTCATTTGACCAAAACAATTATGCCCTTGTCAATTTCACTCAGGTCTTTACTCCTGCATTCAACATGTTGTCTATGAGAACTGATTGTTCGCTTACCATCTAACCTACCCAGATCTTGACATGTGGCCTTGTTAGGAGATTATCAATGTTATTTGCTTCACTTGTGAGTAGTCATGATGTTTTGGTTCATAAGTGTATATATATTGTTACATGTTTAATAGGTACTATTTGCACATATTTACATTGATATGTAGAACAATTGCTAACATAGTACTGTCTCTTTAAGAAAAGCAGTAGTTCAGTGAGTGCCTTACAGAAGTGTTTTGGATGTGTTCATATAAACAAGGGTGGGGTCGAATGTCTAATTTCCCACATCCATCCTGTGTGTGGTTAGAATTAAACTTGTTTTTGTTCACCTGACTGTAAAGAACAGAAAAGATATTTAAAGAGACATTATTCAATTTCAAAGCCATTGGGTGGATCGCATCTTTGGACACATTACATGGAAAAAGTCAAACCAAACTTTTACTCTCAACAGGCAGTGAAAGAATCTCAGTGCTGAACTTTGCATACAAAAAAACAAAAAGATTTAGGAATCGATATTGGGATTGTTTAAATGATGGAAAATGTATAGGATATACATCCTTTATCCCTATTAGTTATATTTTAAGTGATATATGTTGTTTTATACGTGTAGGTTCAACATAGCAATATCCAATGCTTTTCTCAGACCCCCTGGAACCTGCTTGGGTGCACCCGGTTGGAAATCACTGGCTTACACCAGTTTGGATAAGTTTAAAGTGCTAGTCGGTCTTAATTGTTTTATTTATTTATCTTTATTTATTTGGTGGTCTGTCACTGGAAAAAGCTTCTTAAACGGATCGTTCATCCAAAAATTAAAGTGTGTTGTCTTTATTAACTCACGGTCATGTTGTTCCAAACTTTTGTGACTGACTTTCTTCTGTGGGACACAAAAAGAGATGATAGGTAGAATGTTAGGAACTGTCACCATTCACTTACAAAACTTTAAAGTGAATAGTGTATGACGTGGTCAGTCCCTAACATTCTGCCTTGTATGTTCCACAGAAGAAAGTCATATAGGTTTGGAACAAAATAAGGGTGCATAAACAATGCCGGAAGTTTATGTTTGCATGAACAATCCTTTTTAATTATTGTCATTGTGAATGAAACTTTATTCTGGTAACTGCCAAGATGAGTTCCACCTGGTCAGTACATTTGTAAACAGCTTAACTAATCTACACGCTTATGTTCAACACAGTTGAATGAATGATTAGCCCTTGAGCAAACTGGTTGTCACTTTACAGCAACACTGGCAATTCAAATTGTTCAAAGATAGTCAATGCCAATTGCAATCAATGACCTCCAGTCACTTAAATAAACAAAGTAACTTTGGGTATAAACAGAGCATGAGACAGAGGGATAAGACCAAGAGATAAAGAGTCAGGGGTGATGTCTCTCCTGGCAAGATCAAGTGGCCCTTGTCATGTCAATGCCTCTATCCGTCTACACCAAATCTCTGCCCACAATTCTCCCAACACCTCATCTACACTGAGAGGAAAAGTGTGTGTGTGATTAATCTCAGTCAGGGGTAAATGAAAACCTTTAATAAGCCATCTTAGTCTCCTCGGAAAGCCATGCCACTCACAGTGGACACGCTGTCATTTGCATAGCTTCAATCAGAACCTCTCACATTGTTTCACCTGCTCTAGAATTTTAATTTCAGGCCTATATAGCCTTCTGAGATTTTCATTTTAACAAGTAGCTGTCTTTCATCCAGAATGACCGCCCCAGAGGAGAACACATTAGAAAGTTTTATGCAAAGTCACCACTGTTCTTTTTAGGAATTGGGGTTCTTACTATGATGGATTGCTTGCATTGCAATGTTCTTCAATTTGGAGTCACTTGAGAAAAATTGTCTACTATTTTAATAAGGATAAAAGAAAATAATACCAAGACAGAGTCTGAAGGGATAGTTTACCCAAAAATGTGAATGATGCCGTCGTTTACTAACCTCCATCTTTTTCCAAACCAGTATGACTTTCTTTTCTTCTGTCACCATTCACCATAAAATGAAAGTGAATGGTGACTGAGGATAACATACTGCCTAACATCTCCTTATATGTTCCATGGAAGAAGGAAAGTCATATGGTTAGACTTTTCTAGTTTCCTCAAAACCATTCAGGAATTGAATGGATCATGAAAATTCAGTGTACTATACCAAAAAACAACGTGAAGGGGGCCAGCCAGCCCATGGGCCCAAAGGTACCTTAAAGCACCCCTGTACAGTAATAATGTTATGTTGACTAATTGTTAAGGATTGGTTCCCCCATTTGAATCTGGTTACTCCCAAGGTTTTTTATTACTCTCCACCAACTAAACACCTTATGGATATATATTTTTTTTCTTTGGCTTGAAGACAAAGATATTAAAACATTAAGAAATTAAGGCATGATTTTCAATAAAAAAAAAATTAACGAAGCTGTCACTGAGGACTGTAAGACATTTAAGACATTACAGTATGATTTTATATGTAAAGCCTCTTTGAAATTAAGTGTATTGTGAAAAGCGCTATACAATATAACTGACTTGACTTGAAATAACCAGCTTCAACCAGCTGGAAACCAAGTAAAGCCAGCTATCATCAAAATGGTTGGGATGACACTTTTCACCACATTACTATCAAACAAACATCAAGTCTACATGAGAACACCGTGTTGGTCCAAATGTGTTTGGCTTATACAATCATGCATGTTACCAAGCAAACGGTTTTATTATTATAGCATTCTTTAGTTCAAAGGCTGTTTTTGGTTAAACTCATTAATACGTACCCAGATTCCAATCATTTAATTGCCATTAGATTAAATTGGTGAGCGTAACCATTGAACAGATCCAGACTGCAGTCGTCCAGCTGTAGATAAGCCTTAAGCTTAACAGGACAATTAAATAGATTTGAATGGAACGCTGGGTAAAGCCTCTCTTGCACAAAAACTTTGGATCAGTTTTGAAAGTTAATGATTTTCCAGAGACACCAGCCTCAGTCATTATCCTTGGATTTGTCAAGGAGACACTAAAGAGCCCCAGTGAAAATCCAAACAGATTTATTTTTTTAAAGGAAAACTGAAAGAACATTTTTTTTTCTATTAAAGAGATTTTTTTTTCCTTTGCAAATTTTAATTGTAATTGTGAGATAGTTGTAAGTATGAACTTGTCTTCTATTTTTCTGACACACTCTGGACTATGCCTTCTAATTAAGTTTTATCTCTTTTGTCTGTATAACTGAACTCATTTTAGAGGATTTAAAAGTGATAAATGTGGTTTAGAAGTGAGAGTGAAAGAGAAACAAGACATTAGAAAGGCACTTCCACCACATTCATCTCTTTGTTTTAGACTTCACAGGGAGGAAATGAAGATTTGGAATTAAATGTAAATCTCAGGCTCACGAGGAACTACATTAGTCCATTTTGACATAATTGCAAGCACTGTTTCAATACAAATACAAATCCCTTGTGCTGGTTAGTGATGGTTTGGTGCTGGTCTTTGAGAGCAAAGCTGGGGAGGGAGGGGAGGTATGTCCCACCAGTATCGGTATTGATTTTACTGGTATTCTGATACCAGAACTGGGTCCGATACTGCACTCCTCTATTTGTACTCATGCTTGTGCTTGTAAAAATGCTCAGATAACTGAAACCATATGACATATGAATGTCATTACGTAAACATTCAGCACACAAATTAAAATCATGTCATCTCCTAGTGAGATTATTCAGCCACAAAAGCTGTGATATAATCAGATAAATATATAATTTGCACGTGCAGCACTTTAAATGTGAGTGCTTGTGAAATTGGAGCTGGAGTTGTGCTGACATAAAGACACAAAGTGCTCATACCTTTTAGAGATCCTTGACTCAATATCATCATCACACGCTCTGTTTGGAGCAGATGACATCAGGCAGAGCACTAATTCACTTTTTAACACGAGGCACATACAGACTACATATTTATTTTATTAATTAAATAGCAGCCTTTTGCAGATTAATAATCACTTTGAGTCAGGTAATGACAGGCTTTTCCAGTGTGGGAAGCTACCATTATAACGTCAGAGCTCCTAGGTAGAAACAACCCAAACATTTCAAAATAAAACTCTGCCAAAATAAAAGCAATTTAATTAAGGGAAAACAGTATGACAGAAATAGATCACTACTTTATAATTCTGTAATATTACAAATAATATTTAAAAATCAATAGTAATTTCATTATATTTGAAGCAAAATCTAACATCTGTTATGCAGCACTTTATTTGACAAAATAACTACAATATCATTTTGGGGGAAAAAATATATTTTTGTATATTTTTTGTCATATATCCCATTTCACTTTCATTGAAAACAAGAGCCAGAACATTCTGCTTCTTTTGTGTTCCACAATAATAATAATAATAATAATCATTATACTAATAATAATAATTATTATTATTATATGGGTTTAGAATTACAGGAGAATGAGTTAATGACAACTTTTCGAATTTAAATTGTAGGGTGTAAACTGCTCCGTCAAAAACCTGGTAGGTACACAGCACACCAACATCCCAACATCCAAAACACAACAAATGCTGGTGCATTTTATCAGCAGGGAGTCACCAAAATTACATAAGGGATAGTTTACTCAAATAAATAATCATTCATCATTTACTCACCCTTTTGGTGTTCAAAACACTAATGATTTTCTTTCTTCCATGCAAATGAGATACTAGACAGAATAACCATTAAGTTTAATTTCATCTTTTTTCCATACAGTTCAAGTAAATTGTGACATAGTTCACTTACATTCTGCCTAACGTCTCCTTTCTTTAGGTTATTTCTTTTTGTAACACCATACAGATTTTAAACAACAGGGTAAGTCAATGATGACAGACTCTTAATTTTTGGGGACCTATCCCTTTAACAAAGACACTGTGATGACATCAGACAGCTCAGTTGTCTAAGTTCATAATTAGTTGAATGGCCTGATCACTAAAACAGGTGATTTAATTCAAGGCTGCAATGGTGAAATCCACTGGCTTATTCATCCCAAATTGAATCTAAAAGACTGATCTGCATCATTTCATCCTATTACTGATGGACTCTAAACACTTCTGCTCTTTTGACACTTCAGGGATTACGGTTCAGGCACAATCCCTCACTAACACACTGATGCATTATTCAATGAGTGATCTGTTCTCTCATAGAGAGTAAAGCACATTGAATATGTCTAAATGCAGGCCAGAATACAGCACTGATGTAAAATGCACATGTGCTGATGTCCCCCAACCCCTCACACTTTCCTAAAAGCTCTCATCTCCACAGCCGAGATGAAGACCACAGAAAAAAAACTACAGTAAGATGGCACCATCAAGACAGCATCTCTCCTCTTTCTTTAGACCATCTGCATTCTGCACACAACAGGCAAAGAAAAGAAAATTGAACAGTAAAAATAAATAAATAAATAAATAAATATGCAGAGGCCTTGGTCAGAGGTGATGCCAACCAACCTCAAGATCCACAATGGAGACAAGGGACAGGAATGTGTGTCAGTCGTTCTATTTGAATGCTATTTGAATTTGAGTGCAATGTAGAGCAGATATCAGTTCCCCTGGAGAAATCAATTGTAGAATAGAGGGCAGAGATGGTAGAAAAGGAACACAGATTGAAGAAAAAGCTCATTTTTCTTTAAAAGTCACAGTCTTTCACTGCAAAGGAAACATACTGGCAGATCAGTTTAGAATGCAGCCACAAAAGCTATTAAAAGGTAATAAAGGAAATACAAGTACATTGAGGATGGACAATAAGCACACTTAAAAGGAAATGTATCTCTTTATCTGTCACTTCTGTAAATGTAGTCACTTTGTTATTGGCTTTGGGAAGCACTGGGTTTGTGAGAGTGTGTGTGTGTGTGTGTGTGTGTGTGTTTATCACTAAGCAGTTACACACACTTTGCCTCAATTCTAGTCCATTTCATGGTCCATGTTTTATTCATGGCCATGGCCAGCATGCTTGTTTTACAAAACATGATGCTTCCACACTGGGGACTCTCCGATTTTGCCACTGTGCCAGGACTGGATGCAGAAAAGAGAAGATAATGCAGTACTGTGAAAACGTCTTAGACACATAAGTTGTCTCACAAAAAAACATTTGTCAACATGCTTTTGTGGAAAAAAAAAAGGTTATTTTATATCTTCTGCTTTTGTGTGTCAGTAGTAAATATAAATTTTAGATTTGCAAACTGAAAATAGAATAGAATAGAAGTAGAAGTCCTGAAACAGAGGGTATGGTCACCACCGATCCCGATCACAACATCATTGTGTCATTCTGATTTTACATGAAGATACAGAAGCAATTGTGATATATAGAACTGTGGTAAGATCTTCAAGATACTTGGAACAACCAATTTGCCAACATACTGTACATAAGTGTACTGGGGTGGAAGGTGGGTGGGGGTTTAACATATCGTATTGTTTCATTTGATTCAACGTTCTCAATTCAATATCATATGTATCATGGGATACATAAACAAATACATAAGTGTGATTAAAACCAAGCAAAATAACACTGAGAACTGCAAAACAGTTTCCTCCCCAGAGAGGTGGCGCTGAGTGCTCACAGGAAAACAGAGCAACTAGTCTACTAGGCAAGTTGAGAGCTTGAAGACCGATGGCAAATGGCAAGTAGATTGTAGCATTGTCAGATTTGCAAAACAATGGTGTCATGTCCTGGTGATACAGTACATTAAACATTTAGTTTTATATAGCAGAAACAGCAGTAGAAAATTGCAATTAACAGCTACCCTCTCCCAGCCAACACTGACCATGATTACATAAGACCTATTATTCTATGCCTTTGACATTGAAATGTAAATGGATAAGAGCACAACACTTGCATGCACTGGGTAAGCCAGTAAGTTTACTGCATTTTGTATGGAGCTAATTGACATATAAAAACTATTTTTTACATTATTTAAAAAAAAACATCTTTCCTATATAACATAAAACTTTTGAAGGTACAGAAGTAAAAGAAGTAAAGGAAGGAAGGAAGGAATGAAGGAAAGGATCAAAGATAATAAGGGAAGGAAGAAAGTACAGATGGGAAAAGAAAAAAGGAAGAAAAATGAAGAAGAATAATAATAAAGGAAAGAAGTGAAAAAGAAGAAGAACGAAGGTAGAAAAAGAAGGTAGGAATTAAGAAAGGAAGGAACTAAGGAAGGAAGAGAGGAAAGGGAAAGAGGATGGAAGGAAACGTAAGCTGTGAGTAGTAAAGCGATTGTCTAATAGGGAGAGTTTAGAGCATCTGTAACTGGTCCTTGAAAACAGTTTTTGGTAGGTTTGGTACATTACAAGTAGGTGTCCAATGCAGACTGCGTAATCTGCATATAGGGAGCAGAGGCCTTGGTCAGAGGTGATGCCAACCAACCTCATGATCCACAGTGGAGACAAGGACAGGAAATGTGGCTCCACATGAAATAATAAAGGACACAAATTATTCATCCCAAGCACATGTATGGTGCAGAAATATGAGCACAGGTTCAAAATCAGTGACACCCTGACAGTCCTGAGCAGTGATTGAAACCATTCCAAATGAGCCACTGCATTTAATTCACTTGGATGTAGAGGTGTAGCAATAACCTGAAAGTAGTGGTGGGGAGGGAACATAATACATTTGTTTTTCCATTGCACCGTAAGCCAATAAAAAATAAACTCTTAAATTATAATGAATATCTATCATTACATTTACACTATATGTACTATACTGTATACCTCACCCCTGCCTGAAAGTACAAAAGCTGCAGGCAAGGAACATAATGACATCCTTATACAGTACACACTCACAAACACACAGCACTATCCACTTCCTGCACTTATCACATAACGGCCATGCTCTCTATGGCCAAACCCATGGGAGACGAGCAGCTGATTGGCTGTGATGCTGGGTGACAGCAGGCATTTTCTCATTGTCCATGTGAGAGCTGAGTCTCAGTACACATTAAAGGCACTGTCAGAACATAAGGCATTCAGAGAAAACTTGAGAGCTCCCCTAATAGACACTGCCAATAATGGCCAGATCATGACACCCTGCAGACACTGACCAACAGAAACAGCTAGAAGACAGCAAACACACACAGACACATAACACACAATCCTCTATCCAAGACCAGGCTGAATATTTTACACAAAAGGCTAATTTATACTGGCCATACAGGCTTAAACAATGCCTCTTGTAGAATCAAGACAGGCTTTGTTCACCTAGGGTCCTTTAGTTCATTCTGTTTCTTCCATAGTATAAATGACACTTAGCTGACACTATAGCTCTTTTCCAAAACCTAGTGAGCTTCCTACCTAAACATATTTGTAATGCATCATAGGTGTATTCTTGATGCCTTGGTAGGCAGCTGCCTATGAAGACAGACAGCAAGGCAGGTTGCATTTTGGATCAGAACTATTTGTAGCATTCAAAAGACTAAACTACATTATGTAAAAGCACACCTCTCGAATTACACATATTCACACTCTTAAAAAGCATATTCTTCCAAGGTTCTGTGCAGAAGCTTAAGGTTTGCAAAGCACTTTCTTATCTAAGAATTACTTTTCAATGTACAGGGTTCTTGAGTTGGCTATGTATATGGTCTTTAGAGATCAAAATAAGATTTGATTACATAATAAGTTATCCAGATTAGCATATTGGTTCTAGGTATCAACTGTTTATACAGGAAAAGCATAGCCCTAAAAGCAATGATTCTTTGAAGCAGCCGTAATACATAGAGTATTAGGACTACAGAACCAGAGAGTAAAAAGTTATCTGTGGATAATTTAAAGGGGTCATTCAAATATTTTCTTTTTTTTTTATATAGTTTATACAGTTTAATTATCTTCTTTTGCACCAAAACAGTCATAATTTAGTAATGTATGATAATTTTCCACCTGGTCTCTGGCCCACTGTCTGAAACACAACTGAACTTCAATGTAAACACCCAGTGTTATTATTTGCTAACAGCGTGCAGCCCCTCAAATTTAGCCATATTCAAAACACAATTGGAAGAGATTGAACAAGCCCTCAACATTAGAAAACTACATTTCAGGGTTTACATATAAAGCACATCCAACACATTGCATCTGATATTAAACTGTTCATCTCAAGCACAACTGTTAACGTTCACATCCTGTCTACACTGGACGTGAGAGTCACGTCCTGTCAAAAGCAATGGAACCCATTATAATCAATGATGTTGTCTACCATGGACGTGTCCGTTGTGGCACGTTACGTCGACAGTACTACTGGCACTACTACTGGCACTACTACTGCAAACAAAACAAATAAATGGCTTGGAACGTTTGTGTCGACACGCCCGGAGTAGACAGCCTCAATTCATTGCGTAGCATCAAAGGACGCGCCCGGTGTAAACAGGGTGTGAGCACTATCAGAAAGAATACATCTATGACGCGTTTGTGCTCAAATCAATAAGACGTAGTAGCTGAATGAAACCGAATTGAGTCGGTTGTAACTTGACACCGCATCTTTTAAAAGTGGGCGAGATATGTGATGGTGGTCAAAGACGTCTGTCTAGTGCATGAATATACAAAATTAATATAAAATAGTCCAGATGTGTCCTACCACAGTAGTTCCTGCTTTCCCTCTGAGTACTAACTGAGCACCAATGGGTGGAGCCAAGGATGAGAGGACGTTAAGCAGGCATTGATGTTTTTTCCCATGAATTAACGTACCCCTTGTGATGTGGGGTAGTTGTGGAAGTAGAGAATGAGGCGTTTTTGCTGCTGTGTTTCAATTAATGCTTTTGTTTAATTGGGGATTAAGTTTTGCGTTCTGAAATTATACATCAGAGAAATATATGTCAAAATATCAAGGAAAATTGTATTCCTCATGACATGACACCTTTTAAAGGTCCTCCTTGCAGCCTTTGCCACAGCATGATGTTTAGTGGTGTATTATTGCATAAATGTGTCTCAGCCTGATGGATGAAAAATAATGTCCTGTCAGAATCCAGTGTAATTTAGACAGCAAGGCAGAAATAAACGCAGGGTTCAAGGGTTGTGTCAGCAGGATGTAAGCAGCCTTGACACTCAATAAACAGATAACATAAAATTGGCAAACTCGATCTTCTCTCATGTCAGCCACCATTGCCAGTCATTGATTAGAAGCCTTTTTTTTTCTTTATTTCTCTGCCATCTATCAGTTCCTCTGGCTTCTTTGAGACGCGACTAAACTGCAAGGTTGAGAGTTTCACAAGCCATCAGCGATTCATGACACGTTAGTTTGTCCACCCAAATGTAAATGGAGATGGCACAGAGCGCTACATGACTCCTTTGCAATATATTGCTGATTTTGGATCAGCTTCTCCTACCCAAAGCACAACTCAAAACATTATAACAGGAATGGATTTCTGGTTTTAGGTTGGTGTTAGAAGTGCCAACCTTATTACCAAAGAGAACTACTGGTAATATACTTGCTTCAAAAATAACTCGTGGCACAGATATAAAGCCTATCCTTGCATTTAGGATTTTGCCTCTTTATTAGATAGTACAGCGAATGAGAAAACTGGAGTAATTGGTTATAGGACATGCCCCAATCCGGACTCGAGCTTCCGTCACCCATACGAGCACTATGACTTTAATCATAATAGCGTATGCACAAAATTCACTGATGCATCTGTCTGAAAATTACAATTCAATAAACGGGTTACTTAAGTAACTGATTAATTACTATTACTCAATTACCCAACTGTGGCAGGGCGGAGGGAGGGGCCGGGTCATGATTCTACACACCCGGTCCCGCCCTCCGCCCTACCTCACCAACAAGTAAAGGATTATGTACAGTCAGACGGTCATTATTGCTAAATAAAACCTGGCAGGGTGAGCAAGTCCTAGACACAAATCCTTGTATAGGGATTTAATACTGGATAATTAAATACATGGATATGAAATATTAATTTGAGCTGAAATAATTTATAATACATAACATAGAAAAAGAAACATTTATCCACATATACAACATATATACTGTATGTTGTTCCTCCAGTACCATTTACCTCGCTATCACAGCTTTGAAAATAACACAGTATCAGAATAATTAAATCAAACCAAATTGAGAATTTATGATGCATTGCATAATTTAATAAAGAATTATAATCAAATTTGATTACATTACCCACCAACTTTCATTACTGCAACATGAAAAAAATGGCCATTATGATATCTTCATTACCGCAACATGAACAAAATGATAAGTTATTTAAATTGTAAAGTATTTGTACATCATAGTAGGAATTCCGTGCCACTGTTTTTCATTTTTCCTGATTTAAGTTTGAAAGTGGTTGTACAACGACATCTTTTTCACTTTGTTGCAGTAAAGAAATGACTGTTACGGTAATGAGAATCATCATTGAAAACAATGAGTATAGTAAAAGTAAAACATCATGATGCATTGAAGTAATGAGGATTTGGGGGTAAAATGTGCTTAAGTGACATGAAGACAAGGTCACAATGCAGAAAAATCAAAATTGCCTTAATGTAGGCATCATTCTCTTTATATTTTCTGGACAGGTTTCATGAGAATCACCCAAAAAACTCTGCTAAGCACCAACAAATAAATACCACTGAGTTTCCTCTGTAAAATACAAAATGTGTAGTACATACTGTACATTTCTATGGGTTTGATGTTGTTATTGCAATTAGTGAACCATGCAGTTTGTTTGCTACCAAACGAGACTCAAGAAACAACCACACAGCTATGCTTTTAAGAGAACCCACTCAAGCTTATCTTTCAACGAATGAGACAAATTAATGAAGGTAAAACTACCAACTATAATTAATTACACTGATGACTTCACAAGCCTTGTATTTGGTGTGACTAACACAGGGATCTATAGGTGATCAAAACACATATGTAACAGATCATTTCATTGGGACAAATTGTTTCTATGAGTTCAAAAGTGATTCGCTCAAAAGTGTTCACAATAATAGCATTTTACATTTTTGTAGTACAACATGTATTTATCACAAAAACAAACATCAATAAAAATAAAAATAAATAAATAAGAATTTATATTTTGCATAAAGAAAATTAAGCCTACATTTTGTCTAAGCCCTTACCCAAAAAAGCTACATTATTTTTTATTATTATTATTATTATTATTATTATTATTATTATTTTGCATTGTGACATTTTTTTCAATATTCACCATCCAGATTCTTATCACAGTAATACTTTGAATTCTGAGTTTATTTTTTAATTATCAATATCACTCTCAATGTTGATTCTCATTACTGCAATAATAATAATAAAAAAAGTTGTGTGCTTAGTTATCATGAAAATAATGTCAGTGCAAAAATTCATAATGATATAAAAATAGGTTTTTTTTCTTTATACAATACATAAGTCCTTATTTGTATTTTATTTAAATTATTTTCTAATCTAGGGGTAAACTATATCCTAGATACTAGGGATGCACAGTATCAACAGTATAAACAATGGGCCGACACAATCCAGATTTTCACAAAAAACCATAAGCCCATAAAATACCAATATTTTTCAGTTTACCTTATTTTGTCATCAGATCATTGTTTTTCTTTAGAATAATGCTTTAAAATGTAAAAAGATTTACAAAAGATTTTTTTACTGTTTTAACAATAAATAAAATCCATTGAACATAGATTGGATCTATTGAACACATGACAGGCCAACATTTTTAAGAGAGCCACAAAGATAAACAGAAGACAAATAGAATCGTAATTAAAAACGTATTATGATAACATGAAGATTGATGTAAAAAATTTAATAAAAATTGCTGTACTTCTAAAACATTTTTGCACTTCCGTTTTTGCAGTTCAAAGCAACATAATTCGCATTTCACACTTTATATGATAAAACATAACAAACTCATACTTTACATATGTTGGGCAATTCCTAGAAATGTCAACCACATCGAAAAATGTAAAGTTTAAACCACAAGGACCGCTAGAGATTGCTCACACAGCACTGGCTAAAGCGCTGAATGCAGAAAAACAGCCTTTTAAGGTTAAAGTGACCGTTAAGTTTAAGCTTAGTGATAGTGCAAGGACATGTTGCAGTTTTAGTCTTAATACAATCAATCATGGAGAATTAATGGATATCAAACCAGTGTCTCAGAAGTCAAAGTCTGATGATTTCAAAGCATTTTAGATGGTTACCCTCATCATGGAGCCTATATTTAGTGCCGTTTTCATAACGCTCATATCCGTTTATGGCGCTTTTTCCACCTTAACATAAGAACAAGTGAGAACAAAAATAAATATTACATGTTCTTAGGAGTGCCAACCTTTCTAAATATTGTGGCTATTATTATTTCTGAATTATGCATTTGAATTCATAGTTTATACAAAGTGTGTTACTAATTAATTATAAAAAAAAACAAATAAAACTCATGCTTATATCCGTTATGATATAGTGATATGTGGTACCGTTCCTTGTTGCCTGTCCCGTGTTTTCCGTTTCACCGTTCATATTCCATGTCACGTTTTCCCTGTTGTCCGCCCCGAGTCTCACTGTCCTTGTGAAAAACTACACTTCCCACAATTCCCAGATCTTCTCACTGCCATTATTGTGTCATTGTTTGCACCTGTTTGTCGTTTGTGATCCTCCTGTGTCTGTGTATATAAACCCTGTGTGTTTTCCACTCCTGGTTGATCGTTGTATGTGTTAGCTCCTTATTTCCTGCCCGTGTTTCCTGTGATTACTCACTCGTTCGAGGTTCCTGTGCCCCTTGTAGATGTCCCCATGTCCTTTCAAGGTTCAGTCTCTGTTTTCCCATTGTGGATGTTTTCTTATGTTCCTGTGTTTTTATGTTATTTTTATTTGCCCATAATAAAGGTCCGCGTTTGGATCCACACCTCCCGTTTGCCTCTTCCTCTATTCATAACAATATGATACTCATAGTGATATGTTTTAATTTGGTCAATAATTGGACTATAAATATTGGCAGTTCACCCAACTGCATTATCGATTATGTTGTATAGATAGCATCGATAACCCTGTACAATAAGGTTGTATTTGATCATATTAGTGAACTAAATTTTTTTTATTGTACTACATATTAACAATAGTTAATGCATTATGAACTCACAATGAACAACTGCATTTTGAAAAAATTAACATTAACCATGATTAATAAATGCTGTAAAAAATATTGTTTATTAGTTCATGATACCTAATTTATTTACTTGTCAAGTCATAAATGTCACATCATCGCCCCATGTTCTGTCTTGTGTTTGTGTCCTGTCTTTGTGTGAGCGCACGGGTCTTATTGTGAGTTACTGTTGTGTGCGTGTTACCGCCGTGCGCTCTCCTGTGATGTCACTGTCCTGTCAACTAGTCAGGTTGGGTTTTTGTCTGACGGGACAGAGACATCATCGTTCCCTGTTTGTTTTGTTCCAAGCATGTTGACGTTTTCTTCCTCATGTGTTTCAGGTGCCGCTGGCATGTGGAATCAGCGTATCCATGGGGACCCTGATTGTTTCCATGGGAACGCTGGTCATGCCAACTTTCAGCTGTGAACGGCACCTGCCCCTTGTTTGTTCCCCTTCTGAGTCATGTCCTTTGCTGGATTGTTAAATGTTGAATGTTTAATGTTGCTCCGTGTTGACTGAGTGTTTGAGTATTATTGTTTTATGTGAAGTAACTAACCTCACTCTCTGCCTAGGTAGTCCTGTCTCGAGTATCTGTTGGTTGCCCGTGTGTCAGGTGTGTGGTTGCCTTCCAGTTTGCTACGTGTCAGCTGAGCTTCCAAGGATGCTTCTTCTCAGCCCGAGTGTCAGGTGTGTGTTTGCCTTCCAGCTTGCTGCGTGTCAGCTGAGCTTCCACAGAGGATTCTTACTTAGTAACTACATATAATTATTATTGTAAATAAATCCTTTGAACTGTTCCTCTGCCCTTGGGTCTGTTTGTCTCGCTGACGTACATTACAGTTACGTGTCACCAACCTCAACAGTTCTTCACAGTGATGTACAAATATTTAGCAATTTTGTTCATTTAAAAGAATTTGTTCCAAAAAATGATTTGTTTCTGCATGCTAAGGAAAAAGCTTCAAAGCAGAGGCTTACCAACTCAATGTCCCCTTTGCACTGAAACTAAACAAACTGTGCTGGACTACATACATTTACAAAGACTTTTTTTTATTCTTTGAATGACAGATCCACTCAATAAAGAGTACAAATAAGAAGTGTAAGTGGGAAGAATTTAAGAGAGAGGAGTAGCATAACACAAGTGGGGGTCACGACCCCCAGTCTCACCATTACCAGCGTTTACACAGGCAAATTGGAAAGAGCGACAACATGCATTATACATTATTTTCTGTAGTGACACGCCTGTTGGACTAATGGGATGAGAGATTGTATTTACCCAGCACGCCGTTCAAGAGCTCTCGCCTGCTTGAGTGACAGTGATTGGTTTACCCTCAACTATAATTTCCACTGAGTGGCAATGTTCAGTGGTTTAGTCATGTCAGTAGCATTCCAAAAGATTTAGATTTTGCTCAAAAGATCCATTAAAACTGATTAATCTGAACAGCAAATATAAATATATCTGAGTAACAACCCAGCTCTGTTAAAAATTTTCATTATTTATTCTTAATACGTCAGGATGCAAACAATATGCTCATTAAAGTTAAATCAAATGTTTGATTGATAACATGTCGGTGCAGATCATAGGCCTCAGATCACACGAGTAGTGGTGCTTGCTACGCCAAGCATCTCAATTAGTAATGCTTAGGGTTAGGGAGTTGGCTCGTACAAAAGTGTTCGACTTCAACTCCCATTGAGATAAATAAACAAACCAATGAACAAAGTGAATATGATTTTTCCTAAATTTAACCCCTAACCCAAATTTAAACCAAACCATAAAGTCTAAGCACTTACCCAAACCCTACACCTAATCAAACATTTTTATAGAAAAATAACTTGTGTGTACCATGGAAAAAAAAGAAAACATCCGGTTTTGAAAGAGACGAAGGAAGCATATTACAGGTTATTAACATACATCAGTCATATTTATTCCATGCATAAATACGGAATGAGTAACCAAATGTATTCACAAATGTATTCATTCTTAAAAATAAAGTGTTGGATAGATGGCAAGTTAAAATGTGATGCCTGTATTGTATCGATTGGAAATTCTGTCTGTTTATTGGTTAGTCTCTATGGGAGTACATTTTTTCTATGTGCGAAGTCGTACGATACCTTGTGATTGTGAATCTGTTCCGAGTTGGATTTGTGCTGGATTTGAACAAACCCCTAAGTATTCAACTTCTGCATGCAACCTTGTCATTTGTGCTGCGAACATGAATAATACTTCAAATCTTATGGCTTGTTAAATATATGTGTCCTATTTTTACTTCTCTATGCAATCAGACTTACATTTTGTACCTGGACGATGATAAAGTGAGAAAAATGATCTCATAGACATACTCTGAAGGAGGGTCCAGAGTCACCTCTGGGGACCAAAATACCATAGAAACTTGGGAATGAGTTCTTTTGATTTGGGCCAGGAAGCAACCACCTAGAAAACCACCAAAAGAACCTCATAGCAATGCCTTGGCAACCACACACAACACTCTACCATCTGTGAGTTTTGCACATGCAAACATCACTCACAATTTCTCCAGAAACCGAAGAAATATAGTTTCTTAGATCTACCAATGGTCAACTTGCCTTCCTACTGCCATTCGATCTGCACAAACACTGCCACCATGCAGTGTAAAAACATCTCTTGAAACTGTACCTGTGTAAAACCCCAATTACCCTTCATTAAACACTTGTCTTGTGAATGCTCAGCTTACTATTTGCACTAAAATTACTCTCTTCATTGATTGCACTCAAATGTGTATACTGTCAAAGTCTTTATTCTCAAAACAATCAAAAACCCTCTTTTAAAGCAATAGTACTCATGCCAATGGGACAATTAAAATGTTCTTCTAAACTTCAAAATACATGTTAGGCAGAATGTGAGGGACAGCATCAGTCAACTTTCAGTTTTATTGCATATATGTTTTCCACACAATGACAATGAATGTTGACTGAGGCTGTCATTCTGCATAACATTCTTTTATGTGCTCCACTGAAGAAACAAATTCATACAGTTTTGGAACAATGTGAGGTTGAATAAATGAGGACAGAATTTGTTTGGGTATTTAATGTATAGTAGTTTGGTTAGTTCATAATTTGTACTTTATATCAACAATGTGCAACTTGTTGAAAAGCAACCTGTAACAAGACAAAGTTATCTGCTAAATGAATGCATTACAATGTGACTGAAATACGTTGGGGGTTGGGTGTGATATACACCTCCACAATTTTTTTCTGCTTCTAATATGAATCATACATGAGTTATAAGTGTGGTAATTTAATGCCTACATCCTTTCATATACATGTTTATGTATACAGTGGCTTATATAACATAATTGCTATGTAATCTAATGCAATCCTTATTTATTGCATGGAATTAAGAACTAATTGGGAGGGAAGAACATTGATAAGGGAACATCTGAAATGAGTTAATTACACTGATAATGTATTTGGAGATATCACAGGATGAGAGAGCAAGGAAGGACCCAAATGTAGGAGGTGATGTCAAAAAACTTTATTACAAAGAACAAACCAAAAAGTCTGACAATGGAGAAAAACTAGAGAAAATAGAAAAGCTCAAAAAACAATTAACCAAAAATCGACAGAAGTCTTCAGCATTTCACTGGAACACACTGAAAACTCAATTCAACAAAATAAGCTGTCAAAGGACAGAAAACTAATGGGACTTGATATAGGAAGAGGTAATTGGGAGAACAGGTGCCGCAGATGATCAGCTGATTGGGAATGATCGTTGCCAAGGCAACTGGAGCTGGCAAACTCAATGTGGCACCCCTAAGACACAAGAGGGAGTAAGAGACAAAAACTAACACAGGAAAACAGTCAGACAAGACAGACAAACAGACAGACAGTCAGGGGAGGCAGTGTCAGGCTTGATTGTGACAGTACCCCTCCCCTGATGGATGCCTCCTGGCATCTACAACTGATACACCAACACAATAGGAACCGACTGGGGAGGGAGGGAGGGCAGGAAGAAAGACAAGACATGGAGTATGAGTGTCCGGATCCTGACACGAGAACCAAAACCAAATTAGACAAGAGAGTCAGGAGCCAGACACCATGCTCCAAACATGAAACACAAAACAGTCAGAAGAGCACACAGTAAGGAAACTGAAACCGAGGCCGTGCGTCCACATAGAGACAAAACAAAGACAGATAGAGCACATGGCCAGGCGAATTGCACTGATCCATTTGTTCAACACAGACACAGACATGGTCTCCTGTCGGATGGCAAAGGCCTTCTCCACACCCTGGCGCTAACCAGTGAGCTCCTCCGCCTCCTGGCGGTCACCAGCGGGCTCCTCTGTCTCCTAGTGAACAACAACGGGGTCTCCTGGCGATCAGCAATGGGCTTCCGCGCCTTCTGGTGGTCAACAATGGGCTCCTCCACCTCCTGGCAGTCAGCAACGGTGGGCTCGACCGATGGGCTGGGCTTCTTCCTTCTCTTCTGAGGTGCAGAGGAAGTGGTTTAGGTGCCCACTTCCATGTGAGGGGTGTCCCTGTCCTCAGGTTGGAATGAAGATTGGAAGTCTTCCAAGGCACAGGTTATGATGAACTCATCCCATTTAATTGCCAGCCTGATCATCTTGAGAAGAATCCCACCCTCACCCCAAACTGGGACACAAGATTTACTGGGCTCATTCATACCTGCCCTAAAAATATCAAGAAGGCAGGCCTGATTGTATCCCAGACCCGATGATAATGCCAAAATCTCGAAGGTATACCCCCAAACAGACTTGTCCTCCTGTCATACCCTGCACAGCTTCTTCACATGCCATTAGAGATACGAAGCTAGTTATACCTGCTACTATTATCCATAGCTCTCTTAATTTCTCCACCACAGCGCTAGTGGGTTCTGCAGAGGCTGCAAATTTAATTGATTCATAATTGGCAGATCAGTTACAATTACAAAGAACTAAGTGCAACCTATTAGTAAGGTTGTCACTACATATCAAACTGTTCAACTCAGGCTTCAGATCATGGTACTCCACTCAGAGGAGATAACATTTCTTATTATATCCACTCCCAAGACTCCTCTAATACTCAGCTACCCCTGGTTAGAACTGCATAACCCACAAATCTCTTGGAAAGAAGGAGAGATCTGCCAATGGTCCACGTTCTATTTTCAGCACTGCCTCTTGTCAAGCCCCTTATATGATTATAGAACCATGCTTGTAGTGAGTGCCAGTAATTTCATGGAAGTTAAAATTCCAGTAAAGTATACTGATTTTATGGAAGTGATCAGTAAGGCCAAAGCAGCACAACTACCTACCCACCGTTCATGGGATTGTGCAATTGATTTACTTTCAAGTACTTCACCTCCTAAGAGAAAAATGTACCTTCTCTCCATCCCTGAAAATCAAGCCATGGACGACTACATCCAAGAAGCACTATCATTAGGCTATATTTGACCCTCCAACTCTCCTACAGCCACGGGATTCTTCTTTGTAGAGAAGAAGGGTGTAGGTTTAAGACCTTGTATAGACTGCAGAGGCTTAAATGCATTCACTGTAAAGTACCGTTACTAGTTACTTCTAGTCCCAGCTGCATTGGGGAAATTACGTGAAGCCATTATTTTCACCAAACTTGATTTAAGTAGTGCATACAACCTAATTCACCTCAGGGAGGGGAATGAATGGAAAACGGTGTTTGTTACCAATTTTGGTCACTTTTGAATATCTTGTCATGTCGTATCGTTTGGCCAACTCACCATTCGTATTCTTGTCCATCATCAATTAGGTTCTGAGAGATTTCCCGAGTCGTTTTGTGATTGTCTACATAGATGATATCCTGCTTACGCACCAAAGAAGAACATGTTCAACATGTGAGGCAAGTGTTACGTAGATTACTGGAGAATCAGTTATATGTGAAAATGAAGCAGTCCAAGAGGAAGAGGAAGACCAAGTAGAAGAAGAGTGCCAGGAGGCACTCATAGAGAGGGGAATTCTGTAACATCTGTACATAGCAACACCGCTCCACACCACCAGAGGTCATCCTCACCTGAATTTTAGAACTTTTTCTCATGTTTGACATCACATCCTGTTTGTCCCTTTATATAGAACACATGGTGCTTAAGTTAGTTTGCGAAGGATTGTCTGTGTATCACTACAATACTGAGCTCTTTCTTATCATTGTTATGGTTCACAGTAAGGGCTGGACTGGCAATCTGGCATACCGGGCATTTTCCTGGTGGGCCGACGCACTTTGGGGCTGATCAGAGGCGGACTGGCCAGCGGAAGAAGGCTGGTGGGTCGGCCGCGAAATGTGCCGAATGTGCCACGATAAGCAAAAATGAGCCAGAGTTTTCTTATCTTTTGCCACAGATTTCGACTTTGTATTTTTGCCTGCTGTATTGGATTTTGTCTGATTAAGCCTGTCTGTCTTTTTGGATTTTGACCCAAGCTCTCTACTCTGACTTATCTCTTTGGGTGGTGTATTGGACTGTTAGCTTTCATAAAAAATGTCCACATGGATCCTCAATTTGGTTCTCAGTCTGATTCGTTACAAAAAGGAAAAGGAAAGGAAAAGGAAAGGGAAAGGAAGTAAATGGAAGGGAAGGAAAGGGATGAAAAATGAAGCAAAAGAAAAAAGGAAAAGAAAAAAAGAGAAAAGAAAAGGAAGGGAAGCGAAGGAAAAAGCAAAGCTAAAACCAAAGGGAAAAGAGAGTAAAGGAAAATTAAGGTGAGGAAAGAAAAGGAAAAGGGAGAAAGGGAAAAGGAAAGGGCAAAGGGAAAAAGTGAAGGAAAATGAAGGAATGGAAATAAAAAGAAAAGGGAGAAAGTGAAAAGAAAGGAAATGAAAAGGGAAAGATAATAAAGGAAAAGTAAAGAAAGGAAGGGAAGGAAAAGGGAAAGGTAATGGAAAAGAGAAGAAAAGGGGAAAGGGAAGAAAAAGGAAAAGGAAAAGAAAAAAATAGGGGGGACAGGACAAGCCATAAGACAGAGTTACAAGTTTTAAGTAAAAGCTTTACAGAGATGAAAGATGTTAAGGCTATTCAACCAAAAACACAAACTGAATTCAAACCTCTTGTCAAAAAAAGTTTAGGAGTTAGTTTTAAGAACGTTCTGCAAATTACTAATGCAATGTAAACAAACAAATAATAATAAAAAATATAAAATAAAAATAATAATAAAAAAATAGAATCGGTTACTTAACGTAACCTCGGTTCTCTCTAGAAGAGGGAACGAGTATTGCGTAAGCTAGCTTACGCTACTGGAAAGATTCATCTTTTCTGAGATATTTAAGCCAAAAAATTATCCTTAATTTTGTATCCATTGTCAACGCAGTGCAGCATCTGCATACCTTGAGCGGGCTATCTAGCGAGCTCATTGGTTGCTCTGCGGCAACTGCTGCAGCCTATAGACGCTGTAGCGTATTAAACCGCTAGTAGTTTTGCCTGCAGGGCGGGCACTTCCAGATTGTAAAATCTGACAAAGGTGGAGGGGGAAGCCCAGCCCGCTGCCACACATATGTCGTGAATGGAAATCCTGCTGGACCATGCCCACGAGGAGGCCATGCCTCTAGTGGAGTGAGCCCTAATGCCTAACGGGCATGGTAGGTCTTTTGACGCGTACGCGGCAGCAATAGCGTCCACTATCCATCTAGACAGTGTCTGTTTCGAGGCGGCGAAACCTTTGGTGCGCCCTCCGAACGAAACGAAAAGCTGCTCAGAGCGTCTGAAAGAGGCGGAGGGCGCAGTATACAATCTCAGTGCTCTGACTGGGCAAAGGAGATTGGCGTCGCGTTCGCTATCGGATGCTTGCAGCGCCGATAGGTAAATGATTTGTGCTCTGAAAGGAGTACCGATCACCTTGGGGACATAGCCGTGTCTAGGCTTTAAAATGACCTTGGAGTCACTTGGTCCAAACTCAAGACACGCAGCGCTGACAGACAGCGCATGAAGGTCTCCCACACGTTTAACTGATGACAGGGCAGTCAGAAAAACAGTTTTGAGTGAAAGGTATTTCAAATCCACGGATTGAAGCGGTTCGAAAGGGGGGGCTTTCATAGCTTCGAGAACTACGGAAAGATCCCAGATAGGAACCGATGGGGGCGCGGGGTTCATCCTTCTAGCTCCCCTGAGGAAGCAGATGACCAGCTCGTTTTTTCCCAGTGACTGGCCATGCAGGGGTTCAGCGAACGCCGCGACGGCCGCCACGTACACTTTGAGCATGGATGGGGATCTGCCCTTATCCAGCAGCTCTTGTAAAAACATGAGCAGCGACGACACCCCACATGTCCGTGGGTCCAAGTCTCTGTCGGTGCACCATTTTGAAAACACAGACCATTTGGACGCATAGAGTCTTTTCGTGGAAGGGGCTCTAGCGTGTATGATAGTGTTTATTACTCCTTCTGGCAAAACGACGGGTAGTCGTTGATCAACCACGCGTGTAGCGCCCAGCGCTCTGGGTGGGGATGCCAGATCGTGCCGCAAGCTTGAGAGAGGAGATCTGCTCTCACTGGAATGGGCCAAGGGGCTGTCAGTGACAGCTGCATAAGCTCCAGGAACCATGTCTGATTCTCCCAGCGTGGGGCTATGAGGAGCACCGAGTGATGTGTTTCCCTGATCCTCTGCATTACCTGTGGCAATAGCGAGACAGGAGGGAAGGCGTAAAGCGGGCCAGTCCTGGGCCAGCGCGTCCTCGCTTTTCGAGAAAAATACTGGGCAGTGAGAGTTCTCTTCTGACGCAGAGGTCTATCTCTGCTCTGCCGAATATGCTCCATAACTTCTGGACTGTTTGAGCGTGCAGGGACCATTCCCCTGGGGAAATATTGTCTCTGGACAGTCTGTCTGGGCCGTCGTTCAGGTGGCCTGGCATGTGCGTCACCCTCAGCGAGCGCAGGTGGCACTGGGACCAACTCAGTATGCGTTTTGTCAGATGGAAGAGGTTCCTGGATCTGACACCGCCCTGACGGTTTAGATAGGATACCACAGATCTCTTGTCCGAACGGACCAGGACGTGGTGACCCTGAATGACCGGGAGGAAGCGCACGAGCACGTACTCGACCGCTATCATTTCCAGACAATTTATGTGAAGGAGCTTTTCCTGAACTGACCATAGGCCAAAAACCGGAGAGCCCTCGCAGACCTCGCCCCAACCCGTGTTGGACGCGTCTGTCGAGATGACTTTTTGGCGAGATACAGCTCCGCTGATACAATTCGGCCACTGCCCAGGGCTGCAGAGCTGAGATACAGGTCTGAGTCACTCTGATCGGCTGGTGGCCTGTGGCCCAAGCCCGGCGAGACGCGCGGGTGTTTAGCCAATGCTGAAGCGGGCGCATGCACAGTAAACCCAGCTGAAGTACTGCTGCGGCTGAGGCCATATAACCTAGCATTCTCTGAAATTTTTTCAGAGGCGTGAGGCTGTTCACCTGAAAGGACGCGGCTAGTCGCTGAACACGGCGTGCGCGCTGTGTAGATAAGCAAGCCGTCATCGCCATGGAGTCTAGTTCTATTCCAAGGAAGGAAATTGCCTGACTGGGCTGTAGTGAGCTCTTGGTCCAATTGACTGCAAGACCCAAACTGTTCAGATGACTGAGGAGAACTGTCCTGTGAGACAGAAGCTCCGTATGTGACTGTGCCAAAATCAGCCAATCGTCCAAATAGTTCTGACTCCGCAGGGGTGCGAGCGCCGCATCCATACACTTCGTGAAAGTACGGGGTGCTAAAGACAGGCCGAACAGAAGGACGGTGTATTGATAAACCTGGCCGTCGAAGGCGAATCTCAAGAATGGCCTGTGACGGGGATTTATCTGAATCTGAAAGTAGGCATCTTTCAGATCGAGAGAAATAAACCAGTCCCCCTGGCGCACATGCGCGAGGAGTTTCCTGATTGTAAGCATTTTGAACGGTCTTTTTGCGAGCACCTTGTTCAAAACCCTGAGATCTAATATTGGTCTGAGGCCGCCGTCTTTCTTGGGGACAAGAAAATAACGGCTGTAAAACCCGACTCGCTCAGAGAAGGTGGCACTCTCTCTATGGCCCTTTTGCACAGAAGGTTTGCTATTTCTGAACGAAGCATGCAGGCTGCTTCTGTGTTCACAGTAGTTTCGAGCCACGCTCTGAAGCGGGAAGGGCGGCGATCGAACTGTAGCAAATAGCCCTGTTTTATTGTGCTTAACACCCATTTGGATATCCCTGGGATAGCTTTCCACGCTTTGAAGCGTAACGCTAGAGGGTGAATAGCCAAGTCACCCTGATTGCCGCACACAGCGAGCTGAACAGAATGTGTGAGCGCGCTTACTGTGCTTATGCATGACTGCTCGCAGACAGCAGGGACAGGCTGTTCTGTGAGTGACTTCCCGATTGAGGTGAATGGGGAAAGAGTCACATCTGTGAAGTGATGTGCGAGCATAGTCACGGGCATGGGACTTACATACAGAGAGGTGTTTGCTGGCCATGTGACAGAGCGGGCAAAGAAGGGGCGCGCGCACGGATTCGTGGGCGCGTTTACTGACTCTAACACTCGAGCTGGCTGTGCCCGCTTTATGTGAGTGGGCTCTGATAGGGACACGGGAAGTGTAATGCTTGTGTGTAGGGGTGAACACTGGATTGTGGGCACATTTTCTACACATAAGGCATGTTTGCTTTTCACAAGATTTCTTTGGGTCGCCGTGAAAACGGCATTTGAGTGCAGGCAAGCGGGCAGTATCACCGGCTTGTTGGCTGCTGAATCCACCACTGCAGTAGCCTGAGAGAAGGGGACTGACAGGGGGCGAAGCTTTGACGGTGGTCCGGCCGCGGCGGGACTGAACCGTCGTTTCCTTAACAAAGCTAGGAGGACTTCGGTTGCTCAGGTTTCAGCGCAATCTTAGGCCGAGGCCTGCGGGGGGGCGGCGGTCTGCGGCGGCTGTCCGAGCGCGTTCTAGGGCGGCCGCCCTGTCGACGCTGAGAAGTCTGTCGACAAGTCTGCTGAGAAGGCTGCTTGTGCGTTGAGGAACATGGAGCGTTCAGCTTCTCCCATGTCGACTAGCGTTAGCCATAGGTGTCTCTCGGTCACAGTCAGTGCGGCCATGCACTTCCCTAAGGCTTGAGCTGCAGCTTTGGTGGCGCGAAGGGCTTTGGAGATCCGTCGCGCTCCTTAGATCTGAAACAGCCTCTGGGTGCCTGCCTTTCTCATCCCACTCTCGAAGAAGGTCCGCTTGGAGGATCTGTAAAACGGCCATGGAATGCAGAGCAGATGCGGCTTGGCCGGCGGCGGCATAGGCGCGGCCAACACAGGCGGAAGGCCTGTGTGAGGAGGCGCGTTAGTTCTTCCTCGACTCCGGCGCGGGTCCTGCTGGATTCCTGGGCCGAGGAGGAGGCTTGGGAGCCTGACCACTCCTCGCTGTCCGAAGCCATGATGGAACAGCAGCCCTTATCCTCCGCCTCGTCATCCGAGATGGGAACAGTGCGGCCGCTCGGCGGCAACTGCGCGTCCCGGGGGGCGGGGAGGGTGAAAGCGAGGCTCGAGGGAGAGGCTCCGGCGAGGTAGTCGCTTCTAACACCGGTTCCGGCAGCCTTTGGGAGCGGCGCTTCTTTCTGCGCGGCGAAACGAAAGGCGGCGCGGTGGCTTCGGTTTTGAGTGCTTCGAGTCGAGCCCGCAGGGTCAACATCGGAAGCTCCTCGCAGAGGTCGCATCTGCCGTCAGTGAGGGCGAGCTCTGCATGTTCCAGTCCCAGGCAGAGAGCGCATATGAGGTGGCGGTCTCCGGCGCTGAGAGGGGCGCGGCATGAGGCGCAGGTGGTGCGAGGCATCTTTAAAAAGACGCTCGTTGCTCTTTTTGTGAAGTTCGCTGAGGAACTAGCTTGCTCTAAAAAGGATACGTCGCCGGATGGCGTAGCTCGCAGGACGGCTGAAGGTGGCGAAGACGGCCGGCTTCCTCTAGCGCTGTCCAAGCTTGCTAGATGCCCCTCGAACGGCGACACGGCTTCTGCAGTTCAGAGATGCGAAGAGCTTCGCTGAATAGATGAAAATCAGGGTTCCAGCCTACGAACTTACGCTTATATGCACTCTAGCCACGCCCATTCTGGCGGGCTTTGATACAGTGACGGCGCGGACGCCTGTCATTGGACGCAAGTTCGTCTATAGGCTGCAGCAGTTGCCGCAGAGCAACCAATGAGCTCGCTAGATAGCCCGCTTAAGGTATGCAGATGCTGCACTGCGTTGACAATGGATACAAAATTAAGGATAATTTTTTGGCTTCAATATCTCAGAAAAGATTAATCTTTCCCGTAGCGTAAGCTAGCTTACGCAATACGAGAGTACCTCTCGTAAGAGAACCATGTTTTCTTGAGATGACCCCAAAAATAAGTATATGTCATTGGTGTTGAGACATGACAGTTAGATCTTTCTAAATAACAAAAACACGTCATTAACATGGAATTATTAATTTGATCATAAACTGTATTATTATATGACAAAAAAAAAGCAATAAATCCAACCCATGTATTACATGAGTGAATTTTTAAGATTATTTGGTAATGTGCAAATTATAAAATTGTAATACAGCTTGGTAATTAAGAGTCGGTCTTTAGCATATTTGCTGAATATTTTACTAAGATGGGAAGATGACTTCAGAGATCCCATGAACTCCGAGATCTATTTGTGGGTGTACTGGCAATTAGCATCTTTTTTTAATACCCAAATGCTTGTTTTTGCACTTTTCTGAGCAGGTCATTTAGAAGCTGTGTGACTTATTCAAAAAAAAAAAAAAAAGGACACAGCGTACATGCTTTTTGCTTTGTTTTAATTACTGGCAGCTGTGCAGAAGTTGTCATTTTGTTTAAAGATGGGAGCATCCTGTGTACCAGGCTCTCTAATTAGCTTTAGTGCTTGAGAGTGAAAATAATTGAGACCTTGTGTCAAGACAACTGACATCTCGAAACAGAAACCGGAAAATAGCAGAGCTTGCTGATGCATTGTACTGTATATTTATGAGCAAAGACGAGCATTGTTGGGTTCTCATCAAATTTAGACCAAAGAAAGCATGCCAAAAGCTTTAATTTACACAAGGATTTTAAACAAATAAACAAAGGAAACACAAAGCCACAGTTGCTCTATGATGTGATCTGAAATAAACTTGGCAATGGTTGATAGTGTTTCAAAAATCATAGCACCATTTGTTGTTTAACAGTAGATACTCATACTTAGAAGAGTGCAATACATTTGCATGCACTAGGTACATATTCAGACTTAGAACACAATACATTCACACTTAGAGTGTTTACTTGTTAACAAGTGTGAGGGATGGATCATTTGGAGAACTGTGAGGAACCACTATGAAACGGTGTGATTTCTTTTCAATAAATAATGAGTTTAAAGTCCATTCTCCAACATTTCACAAAGACAGATTAAACACACCTAAAACCATAATGAAGTCTAATGCCACTGTTTGCCCGGCTAGAATAGAATAATAAAAAAAAAGAACTCAACTGTACAAAATCACAATGACACTCCATTCTTCCAATGAACTGTAAATAAAGTTTCAATAATAATAAAAAAATATGTTTACCCTTTCAGCAAATTGACAAGCACAGAAGGGTCTTGGTTTAAATTCAAGTTATGTGACATATAAAACCAATCCTCAAGGATTTGCTTGACAATAACAATGTCAGTGATTGACAGTCAGGGGTATTTTTACAGAAAATAAATAGACAATGCTCAAACCAACTCACTTGGCAGTTGGATGCAGTTGGATTTAGAATGTTGAAAAATGTAACTTTCATTGTTACACTGATCCAAAGTACATAGTAAATGTATTATTTCTTTAAATAAAAGAATGGAACCATGACCCTTGTGAACCATGAATGGAACAATGTGAATTGTTTAGAAAAATACCCCTTTTGTGAGACTGTTCTTAAATTATTATTATTATTATTGTATTATTATTGTTAAATGTAGCTTATGTTCTTACTCTTTAAAACTGCAATAGCTTTTATGGCTGCTCATCATTATCTTATAGTCTGTAAATCTGTGCCGTCATATCTGATGTATTGCTTACGCTAATTTGCACATGTTAAAATTGTTATTATTAGTATTAAATGCATTGTTTATTGCACAGTTCCTTACTGCTCTTTGCTGCTCTGTTACTGGTATGATGGGGTAAATGTACATTGTGTATATGTATAGAATTTATGAAACTACTGCATGTAAATACATTTGAAACGTGACATGATGGCACGATGGTCAAACACAGGGGGGATTTAGGCATGGGCTACATGGGCAGCCGCCTCGGGCGGCATCTGTCTGTTGGCAGCTTGAGGCGCCCACACAAAAAAAGAGGGCACCCTGAATTCCACCAGCAATCTCATATCACCAACCAACCCCAACCACCTGCACACAACCCCCACCCCCGGCCAATACATTTTGTCTACGAGGGAGGAGGGCTGAAGGGGGGTTTTGCCGAGGGCACCATACAAGCTAGAAACGCTACTGGTCAAACATCCATCTAGTGCAGACCTGGGCAAATTATGGCCCACGGGCTGGATCCGGCCCTCCATATAGTTTAATATGGCCCGCAGCTCATTTATCCTAGTTTTTTTTTTCATTGGATATTTCAGTTATCTTGCATCGGGACCTAACACACCTCCACAGGCATTTAATATGCTCAGGGTTGCCAGATAAGAGACGCAACACCCCCAATTTGAGATTTATACTTGTTCAAATTGGGAATATTCCACCTAATGTTATACTTAATTTGTGAAATCTGGCAACCATGCATGCGAGTGCGCTCTTTCTAACTTTTGCTTTCCCCTTTGAACAAACTTTGTGATCTCTAGTGCAATTTTCTGCTCAAGAAAACGTGTTATACGGCCACTCTGTGTCCATTCTTGAGGCTGCTTGTGAAGTTTAGTGCTACTTAATTTGCAGGTAAACCTTCTTAGTGATGAAATTAAATATAAAAGTAGATCTCGGCATCACTGGCACGGGGAGGGGTAATCACTGACAAGTGAGCAAAAGTAAGCATGAGACAAATATGTACTTTTTATTTGTGCAATTTAGAAATGTTGAAGTCCCTTAGAGCTTGTATGTTAATAAAACTCTTTCAGTAATCGTGTATCATAGTTATAGGCAGCCAGTTTTATTCAGTTGTGTGCTGAATGGAAAGTCAAACAATTGATGATACACGCATCGTGTCTCCCAACGTGTAAAAGTAAAAAAATATATATATATATATTATTATTATTAAAACAGACCCTTGATGTAGAGAGTGTTAAATTGAATAATAAATTAACAGGTAAGTAGAGATGCTAAAATAAATAATTTATAATAAGCTCAGCCTTTATTAAGTTTTTGTATCTACAGAAATGTATCTACCTTTGTAGACCAATACAATACTTCAGGCAATTGCAGAATAGTCCCATTAGACATATACACTATACTTCAGAAAATTGAGTACACAATATTTTCTGGGCTTAAAAGATAGTACATAGCTTAGATAGTTTAAAAAAGTACAAATACTTTGATTTGGGAATTGTGAATTTGATTGCAGGCTTGCCATCTTGACTTGATATCTAGGCAAATCTGAGCACAGTTTGTGACATTGTTTAGATCTCTTCTAAAACTTGGGAGACATATGTAAAATGCTAAATCTGAGCAGCAGGAGACTTAAGACTCCATTTGCTCCCATTGCTGTTTTAAAGAAACAATTAAGATATTAAAGACAATTCAGATATTGTGATTTGTCTTTCCTATGTGTGGTTTTATAGATATTTATTTATTGTTATTTACAAGTTGTTTTTAGATATTGTTTTTTTTTTTTTGGGTGGGGGGGTCAGTTTAGTTTGTAGTTTCAGTTTAGTCAGTTTTGTAAAGGAAGCTATTCTGAAGCACATGAAGCTGTTGATTTTTTTGTTTTCAGATAGGCTGCAATTTTTGGGTTTTAATTTTACACCACTTCTCTTCTGAGAAATTGCTATCTCCATCAAACTAATAGATGTCCATTAAATCACAAATAGCTCTGTTCGGCTGTAAAACTAGCATGCCTCTGCACATCAGGCGCTAGCTGGCTTATCAGCGGGTATCGCAGTAACTCAGTGCAGTAATAGCCTATCTCAAACTGATAAAGAGTCTGTCATACGAGATGCGCCTACCCCCCTGTGGGTGGAGACTGAGATTCACACTGGCTCTGCTGAGGCCACCAGCTGAGAGAGGGTTTCGGCACACATGATGGGCCAGTGGGCACCAAGCTAGCTGGCTGGTTGTTTTGCTGGCTGGCTGTCATTTGGTTAGAAATCTTGTTTTGCCTGGCATTCTAAGACTCCCTCTCGGACCCCTGTGGGTGGCGGGCTCTCAGAGGGTGACATCTGTCTGAGACTGATATGGCAAAGTGTACAGGCACCCACAGGGTGCCGATGTACCTCTCTCTCTCTCCTTCAGCAACCAAGAGGAGACAGGGATGGCCAACAGTCATACCAGTATTTGCTGAAATGGGTAGACTTGTGCTCACAACTTTAATCATCCACATTGCTCATACTGTGTTAGGGATTTGAGTAAACCCCTTAGTATTACAGTTTGGTACGTAACTTTTCCCGTAACATTAGAGCTACCAGAATGCTATGTCCAAACATTTGACATCGCAGGTGTGCCATCACTTTTCTATATTAGTATATTACTATCTTTTCACCTGCCGGACAATAAAACAGTAGAACAATTCTCAAAGACTTACATTAAATAAGGGACCAAAGCCATATCTATGCTGCAAATGTTTCTGTGAATTTAACGGGTGTAAAGCATATCAACATTATTAATCATTTAATTATCTATATATGGTAGTGAAATATATTATATAAAGGCACCATAATGATATCTCGTAATGCCAGAAACATGGTCACTGTATTTTTCACTGTGAATTTCTGCCAATCACAGCTGACATTTATTTTTTTTGCCGTCAATTTAACAGGATGTTTTGTACAGTGTAGGAAACAAAAAATAATAACAACTTGGGGTGTGCTCTTTTGATTTCACCCAGAGCATCCTAGCAATGCATTAAAAAAACACTCAGAACACCTTAGCAATCACAATGAAACACTGGCAACCAGCCACATCACCCCAGCAACATGGCAAGTTTGCAAGGGCAAGCACCACTCTTATATTCTTGAGAAAATTTACAAATCTAGTTATGGTGGGCCATTTCAGATTAGCCCGCCTCTAAACGTCTCATAAAAACAAAAACTTGCTTTCGAGGGGGCCTGGGTAGCTCAGCAAGTAAAGACACTGACTACGATCCCTGGAGTCGTGAGTTCGAATCCAGGGTGTGCTGAGTGACTCCAGCTAGGTCTCCAAAGCAACCAAATTGGCCCAGTTGCTAGGGAGGGTAGAGTCACATGGGGTAACCTCCTTGTGGTCACTATAATGTGGTTTGCTCTCAGTGGGGTGCATGGTGAGTTGTGCGTGGATGCCGTGGAGAATAACGTGAGCGAAATCCACACGCACTATATCTCCATGGTAACGCGTTCAACATGACACATGATCAGATGCGCAGATTGATGGTCTCAGACTTGAAGGCAACTGAGATTCATCCTCCGCCACCCAGATTGAGGCGAGTCACTACGCCACCACAAGGACTTAGAACACATTGGGAATTGGGCATTCCAAATTGGGGAGAAAAAGGGGATAAAATCAAGAAGAAGAAAAAACTTCTTATCAAAGTGGGCTATTCTTAGCCGTAATATTCTGCAGACTAGACTTTATGCTGACAGTCATATAAGTCTTCCTAAAAGAGACCAGCCAACAGTAGACGTGGCTGTCATACCAGCATCTCCTGATACAGTCAGACCAATGCACACGGGAGAATGCACTCTGTTTTCATACCTTTAATCGTCCATTTAATCTAAATAATGGAGCTTTGCCCTCTAGCTGATAAGAAACTTGGCAACTACATTCCATCATTGACATTGCAAACTGTTAGTGTCCTACTTCAGACAGTCCTATTATAATAAACAAAAAGTTGAAAAGAGTCCTACAGAGATGAGTTGGGATAACTGTGTTGCAGTTACATAAATAGATACTTAGACATGGGTCACCACCCCTTTTCACTATATTTATAACAATGTGCCTGACCTTTACTCATACCACAGCATTGTCACATTTGTCACTGAATTGTCAGGACAGCAGAAAATATCTCTAACATTCCACAAATAGAGCCTCTTTCTTTCTATCTCCTTCCTGTGCTTGTTTAATGAACCTGTGTCATAGGAAAGATGGATCTCATTACAGCGCATTCCTCGACTCCTATCACATTAGCATCACCATTCAGGCAGGGGATCCATCCACAATGGCAGGTAATAATCATAAGCTATCTTGTACAACATCTGAATGTCGTGATTAAATCTGCCAGAAAGGATGCTCAAAAAAACAAATGACTGCAACGTATCATTGGGTTCAATAAACCGCTGTCCTGCACATATAGCTGATATTTTAATTAAGAACGCACATGGTAGGGCATGTTTCTCTATAACAGGGTTAGTGTTTTGACATGGCAGATGGTTAATGCAGCTGAAATCGCAGCCCTGAACCCGAGGGTTCTGCATATTATGTGCAAGTGGCCCCTGAGGTCCAGACACATGACATTTTCAGGCCTGTAAACAGTATCAAATAGAGCACGGAGGGTTACATAGTGAGTAGACACCCATGATGGCAAAAATAAACATGATGCGAACCATTACAAACAGGAGCAGTATTGTAGCGAATTTGGTAGTATAAATGTACACGGGTTGGGTTAAAGTGCCCGCGTACCTCCACTATTATATGTAGGGAAACAGTATGTGTGAGCTAGGAATTAAATTAAACTGTCCTTATTCTACATTATTATGTAAGGAAATGTATAATGGAATTAGTCGTGTTCAACAACCATTATAAATGACAAATAACTACATTATTTGTCTGAATAAAATTCTCCACCATTAAAATTGTAATACAACATTTTGTTACAAATTCATATGGTTTTACAATTTTTAATGGAATAGTAAAGCAGATTGTTATGCCTGTTTTACATCGCTCGGTGAAACAGGACAGAACTAGTGTGTATTTTTTTCGGAGTCCATGTTAACAAATTAGTGTATTTACATCAGAAACAGCGATTCAGAGTGTGGCAGAAGCAGCGAGTGTGCAGCAGTGCAACGGGAGGATCGGTAGGCCTTGCAGAGCTGGCTAGCTCCAGGCAGGTCCTCCGCTGCGGCCCCAGAATCAGCAATGAAGCCTCACCTTGTGCTTATGAAGATGGGGCCCCAGGATGATCCGACTGGGTGTGAACACAATGGGCCTTCCACCTGCTACTGTTGCTTACCGGGGAGGCCCAGTTCGCGGCACAGCAACTACCCACTGATGACCAACGTGGACTACTCAAAGCTGAAGATGGCTGTCCTGCAACAGATCGGCCACATGGCGGAACAACATTGCCAGTGGAGTGGTGGTGGCGTAGTGGGCTAAAGCACATAACTGTTAATCAGAAAGTCGCCACATTGTGTCCTTGAGCAAGGCACTTAACTCCAGGTTGCTCCGGGGGAATATCCCTGTAAAAAGTGCACTGTAAGTCGCTTTGGATATCCAAAGCGTCTGCCAAATGCACAAATGTAAATGTAAACGCCAGTGGTTCCACTCCCTAAACTTCAGCAAAGCCAACCACATGTTCACCTTTGCCCAGCAGCTCCATGATGGCTGCTGGAGGTGGGTGCTAGCCGAGGAACGCTGCGACGTGGAGGATGTCATCAATCTGATGGTGCTGGAGCAGCTGACTGCTTGTCTTCCCCAAGGAACTGGGTTTAGTGTCACTGCCCCATGTCAGTGGATGACACCGTCCAGCTGGCCAAAGCCCACATGGCGGCCTCCACTGATTTTGGGGACCTTTAAAACTTTATTAGAAGCATTATATGTGGATGGGTCATGTGACCCGAAATCCTGGTGTGTGATGTGTGGTGCGATGGCTGGGGAGGCAGAGCCGGGGCTGTCTATTGCTGCTCAGCATCAGAGTCATGTCAGATGGGGCCCGGGCCTGAGTCAGGCGATAGGGGTTTGTGGAAGGGGACGTGGTCGTGTGTCTGTCAGTGGGGAGAGAGGAAGCGGTAAGAGCCATCACCTTGTGATTATTGACAGTGAGAGAGAGTCCGAGACATACAAACACACACACACCTAGACTGAAGCTGTATGCTGAAAAGCTGTTTGATTAATGTAATTATTGAGTTTACATTGACTGTTATCACTGAAGCTGTGTGTGTAAATTAAAGTTCTTGCTGAAAAGGCTATTTTGAGATAAGCCTTAAGAATAAAAGAAGCCCCACATGGACTGTGACGCTGGCTCCCACTTCCTTCTTACCACCCATGCTTACAACCGTTATAAACAGGCTTTAGCCTCAGTCAACATTCACTTTAGTAGACATTTATTTCCTAACAATAAAAGCGAATGGAGACATCTCCTTTGTGTTACAAAGAAGAACCAATTCCATTGGTTTTTGTCAGTTAGACAAGTGGTACTCAACTGGTGTGTTTCGACACAAAAATGGGTCTTTGTCTGAAAAAACAATGATAAATGCAAATAACAATACAATTATGCACAGCTAAGATAGCAAAAGAAATAGGCAAATCCACGGAAATGTCATGTTTCAATTTTTTTTATATTGATTGAGTTCATGGTCACTTAAATTAACTTTGTAAACTTTTGAGAACTTTGCTTCTGTTTACTTTCATGCAAAAAATGCAACATAGTGTGTGTTCACACTTGGCAGGTTTGGTTCGATTAAAACAAACTCATGTGCGATTGCTCTGTTAGTGCGGTTCATTTGAACAAGTGTGAACGCTGCCACCCGAACCTTGGTGCGCACCAAACAAGCGAACACGGACCACCTGAATTGTGGGTCTCGGCCCGCATCCAAACAAACTCTGGTGTGGTTCGACTGATATATGAATGCAACATGGAACAAAGACGTCTAAACGTACCAAAAACAGGAAGTAATTTGCCTAATACTGACCTCAAGCATACCTGGTTCTTCACAACATAGGAGCTATGTTGTCCATTACAGTTCGGTACAGGCGTCGGAACCACTGTCAGCTGTCCTTGAAGCATATCTTCATTATTTGGGTTCGGACTGTGGTCCAATTACATCATCAACGTGTGTACAAGCATCTCCTGTTTACCACTGTAAATAGGTAACAACTCAAGAAAGATCAAAGTAACCTCTTTGGATTTACTATAAAAACTTTACATACATGGAGCGACACTTGTGATTGTCTCCCAAAGATGCTTTGAATATGTAATGATGTGATGAATATTAGCGCCTGTCTGCTGCAAGCCAGCGGAAGCGTTGCAAGAGTGAATAATGGGAGCTGCTCTTTGAAGGTGATTTATTTGGACACAAGCAGGTATGAGAAATGCATTAGACCATTCTAATTACAATCGGGAGCCTGCAAAGATGCAAATTATACGTAATTACAAACGGTTCACTTCCCCGATTTGGTTCGATTGTGCTCATATCAGCAGCGATTCAGGTGCAGTTCCTTTGTGCGCACCTGAGTTCATAAAACAGCATTCACATTATCCAAACGAACTGAACATTGACATCATTCAGGGTGCTTTCACATTGGCAGTTTAGTTTGAAACAGAGCATGGTTCACATGAAAAATGTGTAATGTGAAAGCTGTCATGCGGTCTGGAGAGTGCACCAATGGTACCAAACCCGAGACTACCCGTAGGAGGTGGTCTTAGTTCGGTTGCAATGGAACTTTAGCGCGATTCGTGTCAATGTGAAAGCAACTCGGGTGCGCACACATTCAGGAAGTAAAGTAACCTTTCATTTTTAGGAATACAGGAATCCAGTTTTTCATTCCTGAAAGTCCGAAAAAAGTAATGACACCACAATGACATACAAGTACAATCAACACTATAAATACTGTCTTTCATTTTGTCTGTATGTCTGTCTATCTTTCTTAGAAATACTATATATAAATACTATTATAGGTTATAAATATAGGGTATAATAGAAGATGACAGTAGCAATAACTTAACCTTGGACACAAGTGTGAGTAAGTGTGCAGTGTAGACAAAGATGCAAATTAATTCCCTGCAATCAGCTCTCTCCTCAAAAAACGCAGTTTGCGAGCAGCAGCAAGCCACCTTCCCCTGGACTTCTGATGAGTTACGCCATGAAGCGCACATATATGCAGTTGTCATTCACTCTGCTGTGCATAATGGAACCAAAATAACAAATAAATGTATGATGAGTCACGTTGTGTTTTCCATGTGTGTTTGTAATGACGTAAGATGAATGCAAATGGACCGGGGGTTCGATAGAATAAAGTGAGTGTGAAACCAGACCAATGCTGCGGGGGGCACCGGGAACAATCGCACTCAGGACCTCAGCAAACGCGCCCAGTGTGAAAATCACCTTAAGGTCTAATGTAAAGTCTGGTTCCTGAAACAAAACCTGAACCACTGAGCTAGACCATGCTTTGTGAGCCATTGTGAGAGTTTTGGTTTTAATTATCTGGATAATAGTGTAAATCAGTAAATAATCAGAGAAGTGGAGAGATCGTTAAAGCTACTTATTGTAATAGTACAGTGTCAACAATGTATTGTTGAAATGGTGGTCATATCTCCTCAACTCTACCAGAGTTTTAAAAGGGTCTTTGTAAGAAGCTAATGAGGAAACCCATCATTTACATCTTAATTATCTTTACTCTCTGATGTATGGAATAGTCTATTTTAAACAAATGCAAAGGGAAAAAAAGAGGAGTTATACATTTCAAATTAGACAATAAAATCACAAAGTGCAAAACACAAATTGCTAATTTAATAGCAGCTTGACAATATCACATATAAAGTCATAAATAAGCTCTTATATTTGCTAAAGCTAGTCATGATACATACATGGATTGCATATAAATATAAGTTCGTTTGAAAGAAGGATTATATTTGTAGTGGTTTTGGCAGCAGTCTAAAATAAAAATAAAAAACAACCAGCACATTTTTAAAGCAATATGATTTTCTTCTACAATATATTAACATAATTTCTTTCATTACTTCTTGCTAATTCACCATAATTACCACTGTGCTGATTATTCTGCACAATTTACCTAGTAATTATGATCTCATCTTTAGCGGTTTTCTGTACTTAGTGAAGCCGCTAATTAATACCAAACAGTGGGGGTGCTGGTGATCTGCCGTCGTAAAATCTCACTTGGTTACTTACTCAGCTAACATGCAAATGCTGTTATTGTTAGTGGAAAGAAATCAGTTCACATTGAGCTTCTTTAAATTCAACAGCTCTTGACCATTGACCTTGGCTAATGGCCTGTTTACTCTCCTGGTGGTGCCAGCAGAAGTCGTTCATCTATTGATTATATTCGGTTTGGATTTGAAAATGGTCATTAATCTAACCAGTCACATACAGAAGTGCAGTCTGGGCCACAATCATTAAATGCGTGGAGTGTTAGCAGGTCACCGTAAATTGCAGGTACATCATCTGAGAGGCACTGAGCTCTGAAGAGCACAACGGGTTGGCAGGTGGTCAGATGACAGAGATGAAGGGTGAGAAGTGTAAACAATGAGACTGAATGGGTGAACTAAATATTGCATGCAAGAGGAGGACAGGCAAATGACTGATGGCACAATTTTTTAGGGAATAAATAATGAATAACATAAAATAAAATTATCTGAATATGTGTAGTTGACATGACATACTTTTGGGAAGTTGGTATATCCTGTGGTGTGACCTGCAACACTCCATCTTGAACTATTTTAAACATTTTGCTATTTGTTTCTTTAACTATATATGCCATTTTAGTAACATATGACTGAATAGAATATATGTTCATATATATTAAAAAAGAACATTTGTCACGTCACAGGACAATTTACATTGAACAGGTAAAGGGTGAAAAAGATCATAAAAAAGTGGAAAAACATACTGTAAGAGAAAAGGTGACCATTTACATCACCTAAAATCTTGATGTTGATTAAAAAATGTTCATGAACATATCATGTGAAATCTACCCATATAAGAATACATTTATAGTTAAGATTTACTTTTAAATAATTAATATAACCATATGATGTATTAAATGGCTTTTTTTTTAACTACTATCTAGGTGTATTTAGGTAAATTTGACACAATTGGTCTTTTTTTTTTGTTTGTTTGTTTTTTGTAACATGCTTTATTATACATTCTGTGCCCCATATAATATCAATACATTAACTTTATTTCTGTACACCTAATTTTATTTTATCTTACTTCTGAAAACCCTCCTGAGAGAGGTCAAAAGGTCACAAAACTCTCTCAGACAGAATAATGCAAATTATATGATTCCCCCAAATGATTCTTTACCTGACTCATTTCCATAAGTTTTGATTCCAGGGAGCTACATCAAAGGAAAAAAAAAATCTCGTCAGTGTGATGGCAGGTCAGCTTTCATCTTTCTTTAGTTCTCTCCTGTTTTATCATGTTCTCATTTATTTTTGCCTCTGTCTCTGCTAGCTCCAATAAATTAAAAGAGAAATATTGAGAAAGACTGAGAGAGAGAGAGAGAGAGAGAGAGAGAGAGAGAGAGAGAGAGAGAGAGAGAAACAGAGCTGGTGTCTCAGGCATGCAGAGAAGTTAAGATGTTTTGGTACAGACAGTTTCTGAGCTGTAATTCTGTATTCAGCGACAAGTTCTGTACTCATCGACCCTTTACACCTGGTATAAACAACAATCTCAAGTGATTCAATCACAAGCTGTCTATCTTCTGTCATTACTTTTCTGTAGAGACTTCTAGGGAAATATATTTATACATATTTAGAGTAAAAAATGGGCAACTTTTTTTTTTAGAATAATTATTTATTTATAGTAAGCATTTTCTTTATATTGTTAAATTCATGGCAGGTTTGTTGAACTCACTGATGAGTGCTAATTTAACTTCTATGTGCTGTTAAACTCACCGATAAGTGTTGTAAACTTCACAGCTAAGTTTTGCAGAGAGCGTGCTCTGATGTCCAGTCAGTGCAGCAATTTTATCGAAATCAAGTGGATGGCCGAATAAAAATAGTTGATTGATCTGAAAGAGTTGAAGAGCCCTGCTTTATTGAGTTTAGTGTGTGTGGGTCAGGTTTTGCCTACATTGTGTGGACCAAATGTCCCCACAAGGATAGTAAAACTTGAAATCACCTAAATTGTGGAGACCAGCCAGTGGTCCCCACGAGGAAAATTGCTTATTAAGCATAATAATTGACATCTTAATGAAAATGAAAATGCAAAAAGGTTTGTGTGAGAGTTAAGTTTAGGGGTAGAGGAAGGGTCAGATGCTTGAAAATATCATTAGCTCAGTAAAAATAAACAATAGAAGCCAATAAGTCTCCACCATGATAAAACACAAACAAATGTGTGTGTGTGAGTAGAATAAATTGTAAATAACACAGACCAAAAAGCAGTTTCTCCACCAGCATCCCAAAAGGCATCCCAAAGTGCGTTGCACACGAGTGTGTGTGTGTGTGTGTGTGTGTGTGTGTGTGTGTGTGTGTGTTTTGGACGGAACCCTTTGATTGCTAGCAACTCAAAAGAACCATGCAGACATCAAAAGGGTGTTTGTTTTTTCCAGGCATTGCCAGTTCAGACTGACTAAACTCCACATGTACTGTACATATACATCATATCACTGCTCAATGCTTCTCTTATACTTCTAACACACTGCATCTAAAATTAATGAGAAGAAACATCTATAAGCAGATAGTGGAAGGTTGATATTTTTTATAATGGATCCTGCTGAAAAGACCAGCTTACACCATCATGAATCCCCATTCTTGTATGTGCTGGTTCTCTTACGAGAGGTTCTCTCGTATTGCGTAAGCTAGCTTACGCTATGGGAAAGATTAATCTTTTCTGAGATATTGAAGCCAAAAAATTATCCTTAATTTTGTATCCATTGTCATCGCAGTGCAGCAGCTGCATACCTTGAGCGGGCTAGCTAGCGAGCTCATTGGTTGCTCTGCGGCAACTGCTGCAGCCTAAAGACGAACTTGAGTGAACTTGCGTCCAATGACGAAGCCGCGCCGTCACTGTATCAAAGCCCGCCAGAATGGGCGTGGCTAGAGTGCATATAAGCGTAAGTTCGTAGGCTGGAACCCTGATTTTCATCTATTCAGCGAAGCTCTTCGCATCTCTGAACTGCAGAAACCGCGTCGCCGTTCGAGGTGCATCTAGCAAGCTTGGACAGCGCTCGAAGAAGCCGGCCGTCTTCGCCACCTTCAGCCATCCTGCGAGCTACGCCATCCGGCGACGTATCCTTTTTAGAGCAAGCTAGTTCCTCAGCGAACTTCGCAAAAAGAGCAACGAGCGTCTTTTTTAAGATGCCTCGCACCACCTGCGCCTCATGCCGCGCCCCTCTCAGCGCCGGAGACCGCCACCTCATCTGCGCTCTCTGCCTGGGACTGGAACATGCAGAGCTCGCCCTCGCTAACGGCAGATGCGACCTCTGCGAGGAGCTTCCGATGTCGACCCTGCGGGCTCGACTCGAAGCACTCAAAACCGAAGCCGCCGCGCCGCCTTTCGTTTCACCGTGCAGAAAGAAGCGCCGCTCCCAAAGGCTGCCGGAACCGGTGTTAGAAGCGACTACCTCGCCGGGAGCCTCTCCCTCGAGCCTCGCTTTCACCCTCCCCGCCCCCCGGGACGCACAGTTGCCGCCGAGCGGCCGCACTGTTGCCATCTCGGATGACGAGGCGGAGGATAAGGGCTGCTGTTCCATCATGGCTTCGGACAGCGAGGAGTGGTCAGGCTCCCCAGCCTCCTCCTCGGCCCAGGAATCCAGCAGGACCTGCGCCGGAGTCGAGGAAGAACTAACGCGCCCTCCTCACACAGGCCGTCGACCGCCTCGGGCTCGAGTGCTCACCGCCCTCTGAGCAGGCTCGCAACAGACTCGACGGCTGCTTTCTTCAGAGCCGTCGCCGCGCGGCTCCCGCGCCCCGGGCCGCTCCCTTCCTGCCGGAACTCCACGCCGAGCTCTTCCATCCCCCCGATCGAGGATTCGGTAGCAGCACACCTTTGCCCGCCCTCCGCGAGATGGCGGTCTAAGCCACTGCTCCCGTCTAAGGCCTGCAGAACTACTTCCGCCTGTGTTGGCCGCGCCTGTGCCGCCGCCGGCCAAGCCGCATCTGCTCTGCATTCCATGGCCGTTTTACAGATCCTCCAAGCGGACCTTCTTCGATAGTGGGATGAGAAAGGGAGGCACCCAGAGGCTGTGTCAGATCTAAGGAGCGCGACGGATCTCGCCCTTCGCGCCACCAAAGCTGCAGCTCAAGCCCTAGGGAAGTGCATGGCCGCGCTGACTGTGACCGAGAGACACCTATGGCTAACGCTAGCCGACATGGGAGAAGCTGAACGCTCCACGTTCCTCAACGCGCTGCTCCCTCCGTCCGGTCTCTTCGGTTCCGCGGTGAGTGGTATTGTTGACCGTTTCTCGGAAGTCCAGAAAGCCACCCAAGCCATGAATCTCTTCCTGCCTCGTCGCGCTAGCTCCTCTGCAGGCCGCCCACGTGACCAGCCTCCTGCACGAGCCTCTTCACAGCACCCAGCTCAGCAAAACCAGACTTCTCAGCGTCGACAGGACGGTCGCCCTAGAACGCGCTCAGACAGCCGCCGCAGACCGCCGCCCCCCCCGTGGGCCTCGGCCTAAGATTGCGCTGAAACCTTCCCTCCCGTCTCGCTATTGCCACAGGTAATGCAGAGGATCAGGGAAACGCGTCACTCGGTGCTCCTCATAGCCCCGCGCTGGGAGAATCAGACATGGTTCCCGGAGCTTACGCAGCTGTCATTGACAGCCCCGTGGCCCATTCCAGTGAGAGCAGATCTCCTCTCTCAAGCTCGCGGCACGATCTGGCATCCCCACCCAGAGCGCTGGGCGCTGCATGCGTGGGTGATCAACGACTACCCGTCGCTTTGCCAGAAGAAGTAATAAACACTATAATACATGCTAGAGCCCCTTCCAAATGGTCTGTGTTTTCAAAATGGTGCACCGACAGAGACCTGGACCCACGGACATGTGGGGTGTCGTCGCTGCTCGTGTTTTTACAAGAGCTGCTGGATAAGGGCAGATCCCCATCCACGCTCAAAGTGTACGTGGCGGCCGTCGCGGCGTTCGCTGAACCCCTGCACGGCCAGTCACTGGGAAAAAACGAGCTGGTCATCCGCTTCCTCAGGGGAGCTAGAAGGATGAACCCTCCGCGCCCCACATCGGTTCCTATCTGGGATCTTTCCGTAGTTCTCGGAGCTATGAAAGCCCCCCCTTTCGAACCGCTTCAATCCGTGGATTTGAAATACCTTTCACTCAAAACCATTTTTCTAACTGCTCTGTCATCAGTTAAACGTGTGGGAGACCGTCACGCGCTGTCTGTCAGCGCTGCGTGTCTTGAGTTTGGACCAAGTGACTCCAAGGTCATTTTAAAGCCTAGACACGGCTATGTCCCCAAGGTGATCGGTACTCCTTTCAGAGCACAAATCATTTCCCTATCGGCACTGCCAGCATCCGATAGCGAACGCGACGCCAATCTCCTTTGCCCAGTCAGAGCACTGAGATTGTATACTGCGCGCTCCGCCTCTTTCAGACGCTCTGGGCAGCTTTTCGTTTCGTTCGGAGGGCGCACCAAAGGTTTCGCCGCCTCGAGACAGACACTGTCTAGATGGATAGTGGACGCTATTGCTGCCGCGTACGCGTCAAAAGACCTGCCATGCCCGTTAGGCATTAGGGCTCACTCCACTAGAGGCATGGCCTCCTCGTGGGCATGGTCCAGCGGGATTTCCATTCACGACATATGTGTGGCAGCGGGCTGGGCTTCCCCTTCCACCTTTGTCAGATTTTACAATCTGGAAGTGCCCGCCCTGCAGGCAAAGCTACTAGCGGTTTACTACGCTACAGCTCCCCTGGTGAGCTGCACTGACGGGACACATTCCACACAGACCGGCACCGCCGCTCTGTCTTTCCCTTCCCACTAGGTGCTTATGTATTACACACACACTGGCCCGCACTCTTGCCGGCCAAATATTATTCCCCCACTCACAAGGGCTCCCCCGGGTCCCCCCACCCCCGGGGCTCATGCAGTGGATGCTTGGTGCGCACGGCGTTGACAATGGATTCCCGTAGTGTAAGCTAGCTTACGCAATACGAGAGAACCTCTCGTAAGAGAACGAATCGGTTACTCGGTTCTCTCTAGAAGAGGGAACGAGTATTGCGTAGCCGGCTGTGCTTCGCGCCACGCGGCGATTTTCGCTTCATTCAATGAAAACCAGGGTTCCAGCCTACGAACTTACGCTTATATGCACTCTAGCCACGCCCATTCTGGCGGGCTTTGATACAGTGATGGCGCGGGCACCTGTCATTGGACGCAAGTTCACTCAAGTTCGTCTATAGGCTGCAGCAGTTGCCGCAGAGCAACCAATGAGCTCGCTAGCTAGCCCGCTCAAGGTATGCAGCTGCTGCACTGCGTTGACAATGGATACAAAATTAAGGATAATTTTTTGGCTTCAATATCTCAGAAAAGATTAATCTTTCCCGTAGCGTAAGCTAGCTTACGCAATACTTGTTCCCTCTTCTAGAGAGAACCGAGGTTACGTTAGGTAACCGATTCGTTTCATGCTATTCTTGCTGGTAGTTCTGGAATAACAATGCTGTTCACCAGCAAAAGTTTTGGTCTTCTTTAGAGCAATTTTGGAACTTTTGTTTTGCAGCAATTCTTATATTTTTGCCTTCTTAGGATCAGAGGCAGACCTAATAATAATTATATATATTTTATATTATATAATTTACTTTAATTACTTAGCAGTCCCATGGACTTCCAGTGGAGCCTCCTGCTCTGCTCATGATGAAGAGGATCTTCACACATCCAGCAGTGCCATCAGCAGTACCACAACAGCAGGTACTTCAATCACATCAACACCTCATAAAGAGAAAGAGGTCACACCACTCCCCAGCGGCACTCCCTACAACAACAGAAGGCAGTCGGATATCTTTAATAATATCAGATGACCCGTACTATGGCTAAGCATCAAGTGAAGCTGTATGCTGTGAAATAGTGAAAAAGGAGTCCTGAGTGCACTTTGAATGTAATTTTTTGAATTACAACGTGCACTTTAAACATTTTTCCATTGTTGAATTTAACTTTAACTTTTTTTTTTTTATTTTTACTGCAAATATTCTGTTTGATATGTTCTTGCTGTTTTTGGAATATAAATGGTTAGTGTTATAAAAGGGTGTTTGTGGGGTGTGTGTGTATTGGGGGAGATTCAGAAGGGCCCATTTTTATTTTCTTTATTTTTTGCCTAGGGCATCCAGAGTCCCTAGGATTGCCTCTGTTTAGGATTAATAATTTATGAATAATTTAATCATTATCATTTATTCCTCATTTGTAAGTTGCTGGATAACATATTCTGATAAATGTAGTTCTGTTTGTAAAAATAAATAAATAAGAGCTGTCAGAATTAACACGTTAACACAGGTGATTAAAAAAGTTTAATGTGTAAATTTGTCTTAATCGTGATTAACACATTTACCATTTATACAGCATAAACCAACATAAACACTTGTTGGAAGGGCAGAACCCTTGCAATGTGTCCACCCAGACTCATTACACTGATGCACACATCACAACACACACGCACGCACGCGCACACACACACACACACACACACACACACACATGCACGCGCGCGCGCACACACACACACACACACACACACACACACACTGATTCAGTGAGTCATTCAGAGAAGATTTGGTCAGACTGATTCAAACCGGTAACTTACAAGTCCTTTAAAATAGCCCATTAAAAGAACTGGTTCAAAAGAGTCATTTGGTCTTTGGTCACGTTTTTACATGCAGCCCCCGCAAAGACAACTCAAAAGAAATGTGCTTTCTTGCCATTATTTTTCAATACACAGTCTGTTAATCTCCTTGCAATTATTTTAGATTGCAAAACTAGATCACAGCTCAAGTAAAATTTCTTGACAAAATAATGTCTTTTGCTGTGGATTCAGTAGTGGCACTGTAGATTCAGTTGGGTGGAGCACTGCTGCTGTAAAGCTGTGCAAGAAACAATGGCTAAATTAATAAATGTAAATGTAATAAATGTTGTTATGGTGCAGCTGATTAGCAAAAGTCTTTTGCACTCTTTCACATAAGATGTTTCACAAAAGCATTTGTCTTAAGATGGTTATTTATATCTTCAGCTTTAGTGTGTCAATAGGAAATAGAAAAATTAGACTCCCAAACATTACTTTTGCAAATAGAAAAGAATAGAAAAGAAGAACAGGGAGCCCTGCAACAGATGTCATGGCCCCCACAGAACCCCCCACCGAACATTGTGTCAGTCTGAAATTACATAAAGAGACAGACGCAATTGACACAGCCGAAAAAGATAGAAGAAATGTGGTGAATTCTCCAAGAAGCTGGGAACATCCTATCTGCCAACAACCAAGAAAACTGTATCCAGGTGTTCCTAGGAGAATTGGTGCTGTTTAAAAGGCAAATGTGGTCACACCGAATATTGATTTATCTTTAGTTTATTGGACTTTGTATAAAATTAAGTGATAAATGAAAACTATTTATGTCATTATTTTTGAAGACATCCTGACTATGCAACATTTTGCACAAGTGCCTAAAACTTTTGCACAGTATATTGTACACACACATACTGTATGTGTGTATATATATATATATATATATATATATATATATATATATATATATATATATATATATATATATATACATACACACTCACCTAAAGGATTATTAGGAACACCATACTAATACTGTGTTTGACCCACTTTCGCCTTCAGAACTGCCTTAATTCTACGTGGCATTGATTCAACAAGGTGCTGAAAGCATTCTTTAGAAATGTTGGCCCATATTGATAGGATAGCATCTTGCAGTTGATGGAGATTTGTGGGATGCACATCCAGGGCACGAAGCTCCCGTTCCACCACATCCCAAGGATGCTCTATTGGGTTGAGATCTGGTGACTGTGGGGGCCATTTTTACTAAAATTACTCAGTGAACTCATTGTCATGTTCAAGAAACCAATTTGAAATGATTCGAGCTTTGTGACATGGTGCATTATCCTGCTGGAAGTAGCCATCAGAGGATGGGTACATGGTGGCCATAAAGGGATGGACATGGTCAGAAACAATGCTCAGGTAGGCCGTGGCATTTAAACGATACCCAATTGGCACTAAGGGGCCTAAAGTGTGCCAAGAAAACATCCCCCACACCATTACACCACCACCACCAGCCTGCACAGTGGTAACAAGGCATGATGGATCCATGTTCTCATTCTGTTTACGCCAAATTCTGACTCTATCATCTGAATGTCTCAACAGAAATCGAGACTCATCAGACCAGGCAACATTTTTCCAGTCTTCAACTGTCCAATTTTGGTGAGCTCTTGCAAATTGTAGCCTCTTTTTCCTATTTGTAGTGGAGATGAGTGGTACCCGGTGGGGTCTTCTGCTGTTGTAGCCCATCCGCCTCAAGGTTGTGCGTGTTGTGGCTTCACAAATGCTTTGCTGCATACCTCGGTTGTAGCGAGTGGTTATTTCAGTCAAAGTTGCTCTTCTATCAGCTTGAATCAGTCGGCCCATTCTCCTCTGACCTCTAGCATCAACAAGGCATTTTTAGCCCACAGGACTGCCGCATACTGGATGTTTTCCCTTTTCACACCATTCTTTGTAAACCCTAGAAATGGTTGTGCGTGAAAATCCCAGTAACTGAGCAGATTGTGAAATACTCAGACCGGCCCGTCTGGCACCAACAACCATGCCACACTCAAAATTGCTTAAATCACCTTTCTTTCCCATTCTGACATTCAGTTTGGAGTTCAGGAGATTGTCTTGACCAGGACCACACCCCTAAATGCATTGAAGCAACTGCCATGTGATTGGTTGATTAGATAATTGCATTCATGAGAAATTGAACAGGTGTTCCTAATAATCCTTTAGGTGAGTGTATATATATATATATATATATATATATATATATATATATATATATATATATATATATATATACACACACAGGGTTGGGAAGGATACTTTTGTATTTCACAACAGATTACAGAATATATACTGTACATTTTAATTTATAACATATTCCATTAGATAACTCAAGGTCAGCAAAATATTCTAAATACTTTGGATTACTTTTTCAGCACTGGTAGATTTGTTCACTTGTTTTGACTATAAAAAATCTGCCAGTACAGTCAGACAAAATACACAGGTTAAAAACGCATTTTCTGAAAAACCTAAATATCTTCTGCAGTGTTGTTTCTAAAACAAGATAAATCAAATTGATCTTTTTTTTAAGGATTTTTAGATATTTTTTACAGCAAACAATAAAACAATTACTATCAAGAACATGATTTTTGACCTAATATCAAAGGTCTTACTAGAAAAAATAAATTATGATCTAGCATGAACTCTCATGATAAAAATATGATCATGTCTGGTAACGTGCATGTAAAATGGCTAGAAATAGCATTTTAGCTTAGCATAAAGATGACAATTTACACAAAGTTTATTTCTATTTCTTCTGCTCCAAACTTACTTCAATCTTACTTCTCTGTCTGCTCGTATGAATGTAACACATCGTAAGAAAGTGTTTCACTGCTGTTCAAATGCACTTTGGATCGCATCATTTATATGGGTACCTTTTCCATCTGAAAGGACTAAATATTAAATTAAACGAATTACAAAGTAATCTGCAAAAGTAATCTCTTCAATAATCAAAATACTTTTTGAAAGTAACTGTATTATAATGACCAATGATTTAAATTGTAACTGTAGTGGAATACAGTTACTTATATTTTGTATTTTAAATACGTAATCCCGTTACATGTATTTTGTTACTCCCTAACACTGTGTATATATGCACAGTATAAGAATAAATATTATTATTATATATAATAATAATATATAAATAATAATAATTATTATAAGTCTCTGTCTTCTGAAGAATTCCACTGCTGTTTACTGAGTGAAAACCTGCTCTAAACAATTCAGTGCATCAGTAAGCTTATCCTGATTAAATAGTGAACCGATTCAGACCATTTTACTAACTAGCTTGATCTAGTTTGGAAAAGAACCGACTCAAAAGAGTGATCGATTCGCAAATCGCATCACCAGTCCGGATTCTAAACACCCGAGCTGACAAAAATACCAAACAGAGTCTAGGCACATAATAGTATTGCTGAAATACCGTATTATCAGGTGAAATGTGGAACAGTCATAGACTTCAATAAAGTAGACCTGTTTTCAGCATCTCCACGTTGAACAAAAATGTGCAGCAAGCTCTGGTGTTTTAGATATTAGGTATTTTAGAAATGTACAAATGATTATAATAATTTAATTTAACAAATAATTTTCATCACAGTGCTACTGGATTTGTTGCAATGAAAACTCCAGTATATCTCTGATGCTGTTGTGTGACACTTACAGTAAGACGACACAGAAAATAAAGTGAATGAGGGAAAAGCAGAAAGATGGGGTTGAGGGTAGAGAAAGAGATGGAGTGAGTTGAGATGAGATGAGGGAAAGGCCACCCCGAGAACTCGTGGTCGTGTGGGCGGATCTCTGTGGTCTGCCATAAGGGAGAGAGGAAGATTAGAGATGATTGAATCCTGAGTCGTGCTGTCTTCAAAGACACAGATTCATCTGAAAAGCAGTGGGGCAACCACAAAACACACACATCCAGCCACACTCTAATCCCTGCATCTCCTCATACACACATGAAATGTCTCCAGTGAAAATCAAGACTATTCGCCTCATATCGTTGTACAGTGTTACCAGCAGTGTTGGGAAGCTACTTTGAAACAGCAGCTTGCCAAGCTTCAAGCTACTCATTATTGAAAGTAGTTCAACTTCTGTCAAGCTACCCTTTTGAAAACATACTTGGCTACACTACTAGCTACTAACAAAAAGTAGCAAACTTTAGTTATTTAGGGGGTGAAATATCTTTAAAATTGTATAATTATCAAATGAAATAAAAATATGATTATCAAATTAATTATAAATATGATTCATTTAAAAATAGCTCATTTACTTTATCAATAAGGATATCAAGGGTGGGTGACTGTATTAAACTTAAAGGAATATTAAGTATGGGGCCAATCCATATATTTCAAAATTATAGCCACAAGACATAAACAATATGCACATTAACCTGATTTTGGTGTGATAAAATTGCTTGCTAACCTATTCTGTGTAAAGTTATAGCCAATTTTACAACTTCGTTGCCATGACGTCGTAATGTCAACAAACCCTAAAGCAACTGTAAAAATGATCATTTAAACAGCTTTAATTCTTCTGTTAAAACTCATGTATTATTTGAGATGTATTTTATGTGCTTTCTTAAAATTATAAGCTTACACTGTCTGCATTTACACCATCAAATAAATTGGCCCATTCACTTCCATTGTAAGTGCTTCACTGGAACCTCGATTTTTGGTTTTGGTTCTTTCTTTCTTTTTAAAAAAAAAAAAAAAGATAAGTTGAAATTATTTGTTTCTGGTATTCAACATTATTCCACAAATGCTGTTGATTGAGTGTAATTTGTATTTAACCCAGAGTTTCCATTAATATATTAATAAACATTGCAATATTATATACATTTGTATATATTATAGTAATACATTAATATACATTTTATTTATTAATGAGGGATGTCAATTGATAAAATAAAATGTTTTAATTAATTCATTATATGACTATTATATGATTAATTTATTGATTATATATAATCATTTTAATTATTATAAACTCAGCAAAAAAGCAACGTCCCTTCTTCAGGACACTGAATTTTAAAAATAGTTTTGTAAAAATCCAAATAACTTTACAGGTCTTTATTGTGAAGGGTTTAAACAATGTTTTCCATGATTGTTCAATTAACCATAAACAATTAATGAACATGCTTCAATGCAACCTGTGGAACGGTTGTTAAGACACTAACAGCTTACAGACGCTAGGCAATTAATGTCACTGTGGCAGGGCGGAGGGCGGGGCCGGGTCGTGATTATACACACCCGGTCCCTTATCAGGCCAATTAAGCCTCCGAGAGGGATAAAGGCCAATTGCGGGCAGTGGTGCGGGAGAGAGAGATCATTTACGGACATGTCCGTCATGTGTGTGTTGTTGTCTTTTGTTTAATTTCATCATTCAAATATTATTTATATTGCCAAGCCGGTTCTCGCCTCCTCCTTTCCATTGAACTACGTTACACTGGTGCCGAAATCCGGGAAGGAGGAGGGATGCCCGTCGCGGAGTCCTCGACACTGCTGTCCACCCGGGGGAGCTCCACTGCCTTCCGCCGGGGGAGGGAGTAACCCGACCGCCAGGATGCGGTGAACAGCCACCGTCCGCGAGATGAGTGGGGACTGGACTCCCCGACCGCCTGGAGCGATGGAGCCGCTGCTATCCCCCAGAAACGCGGAGGGGTCGACAGAAGACTGCCGTCCACGAGGGGAGAAAGGAACTGACTCCCCGACCGCCTGGAGCAGTAGTGCCGCTGCCAGGGGCGGAGGAGTGTCCCCAGGAGTCGCCGTGAATGCGGAGGGGCGTTCTTTCCGCCTGGGGTCGTGGGTTTGACTCCAGTCCGCCCGGGGAGGAGCGGCTGTCATCCACCTGAGAGGGTGGAGGAGTGATCGTGGACCATGCAACGGTGTATCAGAGAACCGGCGAGTAAGTTATACACATTTACACACCGGGTCCCTTATCAGGCTAATTAAGCCTCCAAGAGGGATAAAGGCTGATTGAGGGCGGTGGTGCGGGAGAGAGAGATAGTTTACGGACATGTCCATCATGTGTATGTTGTTGTCTTTTGTCTAAGTTTATAAATAAACTATTATTTATATTGTCAAGCCGGTTCTCTCCTCGACTAAAGAGACCTTTCTACTGACTCTAAAAACACCAAAAGAAAGATGCTCAGGGTCCCTGCTCATCTGTGTGAACATGCCTTGCTGCATGGAGGCATGAGGACTGCAGATGTGGCCAGGCCAATAAATTGCAATGTCCATACTGTGAGACACCTAAGACAGTGCTATAGGGAGACAGGAAGGACAGCTGATCGTCCTTGCAGTGGCAGACCACGTGTAACAACACCTGCAAAGGATCAGTACATCTGAATACCTGCGGGACAGGTACAAGATGGCAAAAACAACTGCCCTAGTTACACCAGGAATGCAAAAACCTTCCATCAGTGCTCATACTCTCCGCAAAAGGCTGAGAGAGGCTGGACTTAGAGCTTGTTGGTTTGTTGTAAGGCAGGTCTTTACCAGACATCACCGGCAACAACGTCGTCTATGGGCAGAAACCCCCACCTTCGCTGGAAGTACTCTGGAGCGGAATCAATTTGGAGGTGGAGGGTCCGTCATGGTCTGGGGCGGTGTATCACGGCATCATCGGACTGAGCTTGTTGTCATTGCTGGCAATCTCAACGTTGTGCATTACGGGGGTATTGTGAACCTATTGTGGTACCCTTCATGAAGGCTCATCCTGACATGACACTCCAGTATGTCAATGCCACCAGCTACATTGCGCGTTCTGTGTGTGATTTCCTGCAAGACAGGAATGCCATGCCAGTGTTCTGCCATGGCCAGCGAAGAGCCCGGATCTCAATCCCATTGAGCACGTCTGGAACCTGTTGGACAGGAGAGTGAGGGCTAGGGCCATTCCCCCCAGAAATGTCCAAGAACTTGCAAGTGCCTTGGTGGAAGAGTGGGGTAACATCTCATAACAAGAACTGGCAAATCTGGTGCAGTCCACTGCAGTACTTAATGCAGCTGGTGGTAACACCAGATACTGACTGTTACTTTTGATTTTGACCAGTGAGATTTATGTCTTAGTTATTGAATCTTTTTATGTTCATAAAAATATTTACACATGTTAAGTTTTCTGAAAATAAAAGCAGTTGAATGTGAGAGGATGTTTATATTGATTCATACTCAATCTTCTATTTCTATTTAGAAAATCACACTCCCTCTACCCCAAGGGTTTGAGAACCCATTTTTGGGAAACTGTGCTCTATACTAAACAGCATCTTCATTTATATGACTGAATCAAAAACACAGTGAATGAGACTATTTATTTAAATATTTATTATGTTACCAAAATAAGATTTAAATTGCTGCTTAGGATGTTCCAGGAGTGATGAATCAAATGAATCAGTGAATTTTTTGAACCAGTTAAATGAACTATACATATGAACTGACTCACTAAAAGGAATCAGACTTCCCAAAGCTACTAGAGAAATAGAGAAAGTGTGTTTGATTTTTGTGGATTGCAAGGCTAAGTATGCAAAATAATAAGACAAAAACAGCTAAGTTAGTTATATTGTCATTATTATAAAAACACAATTTAAGTTAGTAGCTTAGCTAACTTAAGTTTGTTACTCCCCATTCTCCAAAAATGTTGACCATCATCCTAATGTTCAGTTTGTCTTTCTACATGACGGGAGGAGAATGCTGTTAAATATATCACTGAAATGGCTTCAGTCAATAATCCACTGCCTGACATTTGAGAGATCACATGTCATCCTGCTGGATCAAAGAGTGTATATATTTTTTTAACAGATTGGAGATTGTTTATCGACTTTGTGGGCATGAGTATAGGCCCTCATCCAACCAATAGTCCTTAAAATATTTTCTCATATGAGATACTTTGAGAAACATTCTGTCTACAGGGTGATTGATATGTGACCTGCTCCATTATTTTGAGTCGTATTGACACAGAATCACATTTTGAAACTAAAGTAAAAACTGAAAGGAAGATGAGCTGAGCTTTCTAATAATAATATTTACATGTTTCTGTCCCAAACCATTGCAGAAATATAATTATTGAAATTATGGCTGTCAGAAAACCTTGTTTTTGAGAAAACGGCCTCTAAAGATTAAAAAAAAAAAAAAATGTCAGACATTATTTTGCAGAACTGGAAGATTTATTCAAGAACACATTAAATTTTTAAGACATAACAGTTTTAATAATATTAATATATACATAAATTAATGTGCACATATGCATAGTAATATAACATACCTATATAAATAAATTTCATGATAACTTTGACATAATTTGAAAACTGAGATTTTGTTTAATCAAAAACAATAGAAAACCCAAAACATAAAAAAAAAAAAAAAAAAACCTGTTTCTGACCAAATTTCAAGTTTTTCCTTAAACAGGCCATTATGACTTACAGCTTGTTTTTAAGCTGTGCATTACATATACATCATACTGTGTGTTTTGTGTGTTTAACAGGCCATAACCCTTACCATTGTATTTTTGTGTGTGTTTGAGGACCATTTATGAGTTTCACATGACAACTGTTACGTTCCCGTGTTGTCTGCCCCGTGTTTTCTGTTTCACTCGTCACTGATCATATTCCATGTCACGTTTTCCTTGTTGTCTGCCCCGTTTCACTTGTCTGTCTAAAAACTACACTTCCCACAATTCCCTGATCTCATCACTGCCATCATTGCATCATTGTTCTCACCTGTGTCTCGTTTAGTCTTCATTGTGTCTGTGTATTTAAACCCTGTTGTTTTCCTTTTCCCTTGTCGTTCATTGTATGGTTTCTTGTCGTGCCTTTGCCCTTGCCTCCTGCCCTTCGTGTTTGTTCTTCCAGCTGTGTGTTCTTTTGTGTTAAAGTTAGTTTTTCCCATCGTGGACTTTTCTTTGTGTTTACTTATTTGTTATTTATAAAATAAACCGCTTTTGGATCCAAACCACCCGTCTGCCTTCTCCTGCTTCCCACATCCATAACAACAACATTTTCTGACTTTCACAATTGCACTACTCAGTTTTTGCTATACTGTTCCTATAAGACTTGTAAATGACTTCTGTTATGATTAGCTTGTCTCAGCATCAGATGGCACATCACAGACCACCCACATTCTGTGCACTAATCATCTGATGCATATAGCACAACACTGGAAAATACTTTCTCAGCCAACTCAGTGCAAATCTGATTGGCTGGTTCGATGGAACTTCCACTAGTCACACACAGAACATTTTATCAGTCCATCTGGAAGACGATTTGTGTTCACAAGGTTCCGCGTTTATACAAAGAGTGCATTTGAGGATAAAGACTACGTAGCAGAAAGTAAAGCAGGTATACACAAGCAGAGCTGCATTTTCTGCTACATTACTTAGTCATGTCTGTAAATTGTCTATAATGAGGTTTTCTATGTTGTACTTGGACTCTCTAAACATTTTCTGCTGTTTTTTGTACCCCGCCCCTAAACACCCCATAATGACAAAACTGACTGTGATTGGTTGCTTAACATATCAATTAGATGGCTATGCCTGCCTAAATGGGTGGTTCTCGGACAACTGAAACTGCTATAGAGCTCAGATCTATGCTGTAGTCATAGGTCTGGCTATGCAAGACTAATGATCAACTAACCTATATGCATACAAAAAAAATTAAAAAAAACATGCTTACTACAGCCGTGTTATTAGTCATGGTAAATACAATATTACTACAGTAAATTTATGGGTAGTTTTCATAATGGCATCATTTATTAACGAGGGTTAAAGATCATTATCAATGTTTTAACACCAGAATTTAAATAAGCCTGTAAAAAAAGTCACTCAAGCCCATTATAATACATGTCATGTCTAGGTTTGTCATTACTTAGTGGGAATAACTCCAGATGTTTTTCTGTCATTATCTCAGGAAAGCACTGCTCCCTCTTTGAACAGGCACTATGACTGAAACGGGTGAGTGCTGTCTGTCTTTTCGTGTATTTTAGCATTTCTGAGGGTCAAGATGAGCGAAAGAAAAAATAGATCTGGTGCTATGCAACAATTCACTCATATAATTCTTTTTTTCCACTTCGAAGCTCATGAGATGCATTAATATTCCTGTTATCTATATAACAAGATCACTAGTAAAAATACAATTCAGAATCAATATTTTTATGTGAGGATCGATTTACATGATACCGCATCAGTATCGGAAGTATCAATACTTCAGTATCGATCCACCCATCCCTAGCCTACATGGTGATTTTAAGTTCAGCCAAACAGTTACATTTAAAGTTAAGTACCGTTAAAATGCAATGTTAGCTTTTTCAATATTTCAAGTTAAGAAAAATATCAACACGCACTAGTGGTACAAAATCAAAATCTGACAGTTCTGCTTGCTTACATTTGTCATTAAAAACATTTGATGTCACTGATTACCTCAAATTTTTGGAGTTCTGCTAACTTATTCAGGTTAGCGGTGTGGAAGAAGGTTAGTTATACCGGTTTGGAACAACATAAGAATGAATATTAGAGTATTTAATTTGCATATTTGGCTAAACTAGTATGTACTAATGTGTAGGTGTGACGATTGCTGAATTAAATTTTCGGTAGCTCAATTTCAATAAATTGTCTTTTTGGAATGGGGAGAAACTTTTAAGTTCTGAAACGTTAGTGTATGTCTACACAGTGCATTGAACTATTTTATTTCAAAACAGCAAAGAAAATGTGGTATCCCATTATATGACATCTTTAAAACTCACTTTCTCTCATTTCTCATATAGTCTCTGTGCTTGTCGTAGGGCTCTAGATGAAGAGCAAGGTGAGTGTCTCATGCTAATGAGTGTGTCTGATCTCAGTTTCCCCCTAACATCTGTTGTGTCTGATGAGTCACAGTCCTAGAATAAGCACGAGCATTTCTTTTTTTCAAACAACCAAAAATGTATCATCTTAAGATTCAGGAAAAACCGAAAACAGAGTGAAAAATAAAGCTTGTAATATTTCTCTCAATTTCTTTTGCTATTCTTACAGATATTTTCCTCATTATACAGTTGTATTGACATCTTCATTAGGTATTTACTTAGCAACTGAGTATCGATATTGGGGTGAATCTCTCAAAACCTGTCAAGAACATGTCCAGGTCACATTTCACCCCAACATCAAAAAGGAAAAAAAATTAAATTCTATTTTCGACCCGATCTCATGAGAATTCATAAGAATATTAAGATATGGTGAATTCTAACCAAATCGTACTATGTTCAAACGAAAAATTAAGACTCACATTAGCTTTCAACGTGTCCTTGTAGACCCCAAAGTTCCTTTTCTTCCTTGTTAAACTAAATGTGTCGAGGCAAAGATAAAACTAACAATGAAGTGTAACACCTTACCCAGTCCCTAAACATAACCATGTAATGTAAAAAGAACTGATGTGTATGACAAACGAAAGCAAAACTTCTGGGTCCAGAACGTGTTTCGTAATTTCAACCCCTAAGCGAAACACCATACCTAAACCTAACTGTAAATTTGAACCTACAGTTTGACCATGATTGTAATCGATAAATATGTTTTGTGTATGATGGCGTATAAGCCATACGTTTTCATACTAACGAAGTCCCATGATTTCCTGTGAATCTGCCATCTCGTACTACTCTTACGAATTGTCATGAGGCTGTGTTGGATATTTTACATTAGAAAATGAAACCTATTTTAAGGATCATAACGATTTTTTTGTATTAATGCCTTATTTCGTGAAAATCAAAACTCTTTGAACAGTACTTTAAATCTGTAATCTACTATAAATACACTGTAATGCATATATATATATATATATATATATATATATATATATATATATATATATATATATATATATATATATATATAAAATTCAGTTTTACTAATTTACTTCAGTACAGTTATGAAAATGTACAGTTGGAATTGAGAATACTTGGAAATACACAAAATGTGTAATTCTGCAATAAGTCACAATAATGTCACAAAAAAGAAAGTTATATAAGTTTGGAAAACATGAGGATGAAGTAAAAAAATTGGTGTAAACTATCCCTTTGATGGTCCTTGAAATAGATTCATTTTGGGGTGAATTGTGACTGTTCTTGACAGGTTTTGTTAGATTCACTCTGTAAGATTCCCTTTGTGTTTCACCCCATTCCTTATTCATCTAACATAAAATCCTTTATTATAGTGAAAAATACATCAGACTTGCCATCTGAGCAAAAGATATCACACTGAAAGCATTTGAAACCACTTTCATGCCTTACTCCTGTATTATTCACTGCTTCTGGGAGAATGAGAGAGATTCAGAAAGAATCGATAGGAAATGTGTGTGTCGGCCTGCCATTTCCAGGCACGCTTCTGATATTTGACGCTTGACATTCTCTGGTGCTCTGTACCTGTGTGAGACAGTGGAACGGAATGTTATCGGCGCTTGCCGCATACTCCGAGGGAAGTCTGGAGGTCAGAAGTCAAGACCGATGTTCCTAAAGCAGTGAAGAGAAACAGCATGGGTGCGAAAGAAGGAGAAAGCGGACAAAAGAGGGAGGAGTAGAGAAAGAAAGCATTTTTAGATAGAGTCTTAAAGTACAAAGTCTTCTGTTGCTGGCAAACTGCTGATAAATGTCCTCAAGCAAAGCTTTTGTGCCTGTTCATGTGCACTCTCAATGGCAGTTACAGTAGACTGTTTCACTGCGGTTGTGACAGGTAGCAGCTCAGCCGATTCTCTTGATGTTGTGAAAGGAGGGATAAATTGATTCAACCACTCTTGCGTTTAAATGCCTACATGTCTGAAACGGAACACACCAGCCAGACAACAGCAGGTTTGATGGCTGACATTGAGTGTCTGTGGTTATACCTCTGCAGGCTGACAGAGCTTGATATTGCTTGAATTGACAGTGGTCTTTTAGTCATTTTGGTGTTCAAAACGGGCGCAACTACCCATTTAAGTAAGTATTCAACGCTACCTTTCGCACACCTTTTATCATTTTGGCTGGGGGTGGGGGGATTAGTGTCGTCCCCTTATACTGTAAGTGCTGAGTGCTTTTCAATTTCCCCCTTTAGATGGGACCTCTATGTTTTGTATACATTGCATATGTTTTTTGCACCTCTGAGGAAGAAGACAAAGAAAGAGAAGAAGAGAATTAAATGTGTCATCAATGCTCCAACATAACTAAAGCCACTGTGGAAGTCACACATAAACACACACTATGATGCTGCATGACATTGAGGCTCAAACTTCCTGAATTTGAGGCTCCGATTTAATCACATTGAGGCTCTGACCTCCTGACATTGAGGGTCTGACCTCCTGACATTGAGGGTCTGACCACCTGACATTAAGGGTCTGACCTCCTGACTCTGATGCTCTGACTTCCTGATTATGAGTATCGGACATGTTAAAGCTCAGACATCCTGAATTTGAGGCTCTGAATTCCTGATTATGAGAATCTGGAACGTTGAGGCTCAGACTTCCTGAATTTGAGGCTATGTCTTCCTGAAATTGATACCCTGAATTCATGACTCTGAGGCTCTGACTTCCTGACTCTGAGGATTTGACATCCTTACTAGAAAAATCTGACATTCTGATGTTGATGCTCTGACTTCCTGATGCTGTGCTCTGACTTCTTGATGCTGAGCTCTGACTTCCTGATGCTGAGGCTCTGACTTCCTGATGCTGAGGCTCTGACTTCCTGATGCTGAGGCTCTGACCTCCTAATGCTGAGGTCCTGACGTCCTGACTCTTGAGGCTCAGACTTCCTGCGTTCTAACATTGAGGCTTTGAATTCCTGCTATCGGACATTGAACATCTAACTTACTGTCATTGAGGCTCTGACTTTGCCCACATTGAGTAAATGCAAAAGAGAGAATCTGGAGCATAATAAATATGTTCCTACAGATATGGCCTTTAAAAACGTGCCACTTTTTCAGGCAGTTTCACCCAACCAATCATGCGATCTTGCACAGGATCGGTCAGGCGGGCTTCTTGGAATTTAAATATATTTTGAACACTTCTCATGATATCCACAAGGTGGCATGTGGAAGGTTGAAAAAATTTACTGAACCAGCAAGCAGTAGTAAGTACAGTAATAGATACTATTTTGTTACATCATTAAACACACCCTTGCCATGATGGTAGGAAGTATGGCACATAAGCTTTTGCTTTACGCAGATGATATTTTATTATTCGCCTCCGACCCAATTAGATCTATGCCTTTCCTCCACAGAATTATTAATAAATTTTCTATGTTCTCAGGATACGACAAATGTGGGCTAGGCCTACCCAAGATTTTGTTGTATTATTATACATCCAGTATCAGACATTTGGCTCATTGGTCGCTTCCACCTGAGAGAGACCCTCCCTGGTTGTGTATTGAATGGGAATTTCTTGTCCCTGATTTGCCATTGCAAATCCTTTCTATCAAACTAATCGTAGAAGTTAAATTACACCGTTATCTCGCATTTGCACTCGGTATGGACAAAAGTGTCCAAAATGTTTAATTCAGACATGTATTTAAATGTTGCCTCAAGCATATGGCTGAACCCTAAATTATGTATTGATAAGTCCCCTTTCTGCTGGTCAGAGTGGATTGTGTGGGGGGTTACTACACTCGGTGACCTATATGAGAGCAGAGTGTTGAGATCTTTTGAAGGTTTGGTTCAACATTTTGTGATTCCTATAGCTCAGTTTTTTAGGTATTTACAGCTGTGCCACCTGCTCTGTAACATACATCCCCCTAAAACGGTAGACACTCTGGGAGTGGTTATTACTGCTTTTGGAAAAGGTCATGAGGCATCAGTGTATTACTCCCTGCTAATTCAGAATTTGGGGGACAGAGCTTCTATCAAGATGAGAGAAAGATTTAAACTTGGTATTGGAAGGAGGAGTGTGGGGTACGATAAAAAAAAAAAAGTCAAGTCTGCATCTAGAGATGCAAGGGTGCACCTTTCAAGATTATATATATTGATTCTATTGGATCCCCTCTAGATAGTATAGGCTTGGTCTTAAAGGCACACCCACCTGCTGGCGATACCAATCGGAGGATGGAGACACGGCCCTTGTTTTTTGTTGATGTTTTAAGATCCAGGGTTTTGGATGAAGGTTCAGAGTTTTGTGTGTGACGTGTTGGGCACTCGGATTTCATTTTGCCCCAGACTCTGTGTTTTGGGTGATGGGGAGGTCATCGATGTGGGGAATAAAAACATAAAGAATTGGGTCCTGACCAGTGTGATGGATGCCAGACAGATTGATTTGAGGGGATGGAAGTCGGCTGGAGCGCTCCCATTTCAGGAGTGGTGCACAGAGATGGGGAGGGTGGCAGCGCATGAGGAAGTGGTATTTAGTAGACTGGGTAATTTGGATTTGTTTGTTGGGAAATGGGACAAGTGTTTGATGTTCTTGGAGAGGTAGCAGACAGAGAGGTTTAGATGTAGATGTGTGTGATTACATATATATATATTTTTTTTATTATTTATTATTATATTTTGTTATTTTGTTTTTGTGTATACGGTCATGTGACCACGGGAGTGTTTGTTGGGGGTCGAGTGTGGTTGGGCATTGGGAGGGGAAGGGGTAGTAGTGGGGGTTAAATGTTAAATGTTAATTCCATGTATATATGTTTTGCATTTCGTATTTTCTGTGTGATTCAATAAAAATGTTAATCACAAAAAACCCCTGCTGCCATGTTATAGGAACAATGAGAAAATAAAGGAAGAAATGCTTCTGGTTCTGATATTACTCACGTGCTGCCATATCCTTAATTCTTTTTGCACATTGTAAGTACTTACACCAGAAAGAGATTCCACTCTCTAAAATCATGTATTTCTTCATCTGTGTATGGTTGCTGGACATTAACTGTAAGTTTACCAGTGGAAAAGAGCAATCAAAATGACTGCATCATTCTCACCACAATTGTATGTTATCAGCAACACCACATTGTAGCACACTTTAAATAATCCAGCTAAATGTTTCTTCTTAAAGATGTGTAAAACATTAAATATGCAAACACTGTGAAAGATGTTACTTTGTTAACCTTTCAGCCACTGAGCTAAAAATAATGGTCGAGTATTTCTATTCAAATGTCACTTTTATGTGTTTCTCAGGTTTATTGCCAGTCATGGGATTTCCCACCACAGTAAATGTGCTGTAAACTGTTGTTACTGCTGTGCTGTGCTGTTATGTATAGATTTAGCTCTGAGGTACGCTGTTAGTGTAACCAAATGGTTGGTTGGATATTCCATGGCCTTTCACAACCTGATTTAAATATAACAAGGGATCGGCTTAATAAACTTCTCCATTCCAGATGAATGTTTCCCATTTTTAAATCCACATCTTTGTGCAGCATGTAAATAAATAAAAAATAAAAAATTCTGAGCACTATTTATTATTTTGTCATGCTGTACAAGTATGTCTGACATGCTTGAAAGAGCCCCATTCAGACCATTTTAAAAACAGCAATAATACTGTACGTTGGATTTTTGGAACTGATTTCTGCATGAGTGTGACTTTGCATTCTTTTTTGTATGTTTTGTGAAAGCTTCTGAGTTCTGTGACTTCCATGGCAATAGCACTGTCATCTTGTCCCTGAGGTATTATGGGGGTTGTCCTGAAGAGGTGAGAACGGGGGAAGTGCAATGTAGCTGGAGATTGTGCTGTTTGAATGCTCAGACAGAGAGAAAAGCTGTTTGCATCTACAGAACTAAAATTCTAAGTCCACTTGTGAAAATGCTTCTATTTAGCATTTTTCCAATTTAATTACAAATGATATTATCAGCATAACAGTTTGAGTGTCTGTAGCTGTAATGACAGAGCATGACATTGCTTGAATTGACAGGGGTATGTTAGTCATTATGGTGTTTATAACATGGGCGCAACTACCCATTAATGTATGCATGCGACACTACCTTTCACGCACCTTTTACGTTTTTGGCAGCATGCACTCGTTCTGTCATGAACAAAACATGACGATCATGATTTTGTGTGTGTTTGCCCTTTTCGCTTAATTATGTCGTTTGAAAGTCATTGTGGTTTAAGGATCGGGTATGCTTGGAAGAACATCTTAAACATTGATAATATCATGTGTTGTAAAAATGACAAAAAGGAACAAATAAAGCAAGAAAATATCAAACGCTTTTAATTCCAGGACTCGAATGTGAAGCCCTGTGCTGCTTTATCAGCGGCTCATGAAGAGCGAAGGGTTGCACGTGCTGCGCTCGTCTGTTGTTGACTAGCACAGTTTTGTCACACTTTAATAGTGTTTAGCTTCCTATTCAGCTCATAACTAAATATATAACTAAATAATAATAATTTAAGCTCATAACTAAATAAACATTATGATAAAGGATTACAGCAAGTGGTAGATTAGCATGCCACATGCAGGTGCGAGGGAGTTCATCTAAATAAAATGCATGCTCTCTCTCGCTGATGCTTGCGTGCCAGTGATTAACCCTCTGCGTGCCCTATGTTGCCGACCACTGCTCTACAGTATACTGATGCTCTACCATGATAGTAGTTGAAACCTTTAAAAGAAAGCAGACCATTAAAGACAGTTTACATGAACGTTCCTTCAGGCAATGGTGAGAGTGCAATGCATACTTGTGTTGTGCTTTGAACTCTGGTCTGATGCATGAAATCAGACTTGCATAGAATCGTTTGCTTTCACATATTTGCATGGAGTATTCTTCGGACCTAAGCAACAAAATAGGGAACATTTGCTGAGCTGTTGGGTTGAATATGTAATTAATGTGGCATCAGCAGGAACAAAGGTACAAGCGTGTCCTGCATGTATAATGCACACACACTCTCCTGCAACCGCGCACCCTTTCTCAGCCCTAGGGGACTTTTCCTACCTTCTGTCAAACACCTCCATGTTAACAAAAGGCAACTAAATGCTTTCTGCACACATCTATTGATCATATCTCCACACTGCACCGCTCTGTGCATGTAGAACAACAGGGCCCATATTCAGCCAGATATCGCCCTGTCTCCATACACCCTCTGCCAGACAGACGCCCCTCTGAAGAGCTATATCTGATGCTCATTTAACGCCTGTTTGGGTAATACTCATGAAACATTTTTCTCATCAAGTTTTCTTGCTGCTTCTTGCATTACGACATTAATTAAGCATATTTTCCCCCAAAATTCTCATTAGCGTAATTGCTTTTTGTCTGTTTTTGTCGTTTGTTTGTTTAATTCCTTTATTCTTAAAGGTGATCCTCATTAGATTATCTTTAATGTAATATTTAATTTTACTGTAATAATGTCTATCCCAAGGTTACCAGAGCCGGCCAGACCCAGCTCCGTTCCTACTTACATTTATGCATTTGGCAGACGCTTTTATACAAAGTGACTTACAGTGCACTTATTACAGGGACATTCACCCCTGAGCAACTTGGAGTTGAGTGCCTTGCTCAAGGACACAATGGTGGTGGCTGTGGGGATCGAACCAGTGACCTTCTGATTAACAGTTATGTGCTTTAGCCCACTACACCACCACCACTCCTACTTGGTCAGAGGATGAACTGATGCCAACTCCAACCATAAGACATGGGATACTTCATATGCCATTGTCTGATCCTTGAATTTAGGATAGACCTTAACGAAATGAGCTGCCGGTTGAATTGCAATGCACCTCACTGATCTCTGCCTGCATCACCTCATTCTAATGATGGACTACAGTCTTAAAATGGAATACATAGAATATCAATGAATGGCCAACAAAAGCCTTCATTAGCCAATGGATGGACAATTGCATCTATGTGAACTTCTGCAGTTAATCAGGGATTAACTTCAAAGACATTAGTCATTAATCTTACAGTTCAAACTAAATCTTTGTTTAAACACTGACCCTTAACACATACTTAGTTTACTCATTTTAAACCATGACTTGCACGGCACATAAATAACTAATAATGGCATTATATTCATGCTGTTTAGCCAGAGGGGAACCGGCCCTACAGTGAGTCTGGTTTCACCCAAGGTTATTTTTCTCCATTAACCAAAATCTTATGGAAGTTTGTGTTCCTTGCCACAGTCGCCTTCAGCTTGCTCACTGGGTTTCTAAATACAATTGTTATTTAATTATTTATTTTGTATATACAATTTACAATCATATTTAATCAAACTACACAATGATGACTCTAAGACTTTATAGATATTACAGTTTAATTCTGTTAATGCAAGATTTTCTTGTAAAGCTGTGTTGAAACTATGTGTGTTGTGAAAAGCACTATACAAATAAAAATGAATTTACTGTAATACAATGTTGCTTTAGCTTTTCATTCTAGATCAGCATACATTGAAAGCAGTATAACAAATAAAACCATGACACATAAATGCAGGCAAGCACTTATATAAAATATCATTTTTCTTTGTGAGATTTACCCATTCGCTGTGTGTTTTTAGGGTCCAGATCAGAAATAGTAAAAGTTCTAAACTTTTAAAGTTGACCCTCCTTTTCAGTGACCTCGCAAATCCTGTACAAACAGAGTGAATTTCTCTCCTGACTTTTTAAAGCTTTTAAAAGTTCTGAAGATGAAATAAGACTCAGTGTGAGGGATGAATTCTGATCACAGAGAGACACTGCAGAGACTGCAGAAAAGAAAACAAAATGGACAGCGAGTGCAAAAGATTGGAACAAAAGTAATGATCTTGAACTGATAATCAGTATGTGTGGGCAGGTGATATTCTAGGTCATTGTTTTAGGTTAAAATTAGTTTTTGAAAATGTAAAAATGCATAACATTTTTGCGAGAGTTAGGTTTAGGGTTAGGGATAGAATCTATAGTTTGTATAAAAATCATTATGTCTAAGGAGAGTCCTCATAAGTATAGCTGCACCAATGTGTGTGTGTGTGTGTGTGTAAGAACGTGTATTTATCACTTTGTGGGGACCAAATGTCCCCATAAGGATAGTAAAACCTGAAATTTTTGACATTGTAGGGACATTTTGTTGATCCCCATGAGGAAAACAGCTTGTAAATCATAATAAATTATGTTTTTGAAAATGTAAAAATGCAGAAAGTTTTCTGTGAGGGCTAGGTTTAGTGTTAGGGGATTTAATCTATAGGTGTGTTTGTGAGGTTCACGAGGAAATATTTTAGGTTACAAACTGATAATTACAAGGCTATAATGCTATAAATGTGGTTTATGAGGAAATTTCTAGGGTCCCCATAATTCAAATCACTTAAAAAACATACTAAACTATGTTTTATTGAAAATGTAAAAATGCAGAACGTTTATTGTGAGGGTTAGGGGATAGAATCTATAGTTTGTACAGTATACAAATCATTATGTCTATGAAGAGTCCTCATAAGGAGAGCCACACCAATATATGTGTGTGTGTGTGTGTGAGAGAGAGAGAGAGCGAGAGTGCAGCATTTAGATGGTGCAACACACAGACTGTCCTTTACTGAATGGTATGACCTGTTCCTCTGTTTAAAAAAGGCAAGGTTGGATTGATTCTCTCCACCTGCTGACCTTTAGGACTAGATCTGATTAGATTTGACCAGCTGATTAGACAAACAAAGAGACTGAGATAAAAAAAACAGTGTGAATTTGTGTGTTGGGGTATTTTGTATGTAACAACACAATCAACAGAGAGAGAGAGAGAGAGGAGAGAGAGAGCAGAGCCATTGCGTGTTTGTTTGTGAAGTAAAGAGGGGGCACAGCTTTCAGTCAGCCAGGAACTGCACGTCTGTCGTAATTGATCAAAATCTTTGATAAATAGCAACTGTAATAAACTATTTTTTCTCCTTCTCTTTCTTAATATTACTACCATGTGAATGGATAAGCCAAGGTGGCAATGATGTATAAAGGCCCATTCCAACGAAAAAGCCTAATTATTTTTCAATGACAGTTCTCCTTATGTGCACCAGCATGACCAAGCTCAAACCAGACCAACCATCAAGGATGAACAACCTGATCTATGTTCAAGTTCAACACTGTAAAAGTATTAATAAGATTGAATATATCTTGTAAAAAGAGATCTTGAGCCTGAATTACCACTTAGGATCAATAAAGTACATCTATATGTCTGTCTGTCTGTCTGTCTGTCTGTCTGTCTGTCTTGCTTACAGAGCGAGTTTTCGAATAGCACTGTAAAGACCACAGGTTTGGCTCCTTTCCCAAACATCCCTCAAGGTTTATCCATTTATCCGTCCTGTCTGAAGGGTTTTTGTGAGGTGCAGATACTCAAGGGTGACCGTATAAAAAGACGTGCTAGGTCCATGTAAATATACAGGCGAGGTCTGACACTATGGTGGAAAGTCTACAGTATGGTCATAAATTCTGTCTATTCTAACGAAAACAATATTTACAACAGTTAAATTATTCAAAATCCAGAATGTTTTAAATTATTGCCACAAAAGAGTCATTACCACACTCTCTCAGTAATACATTTGGCTAGGTAAATGACATGTACAACAGATTACTTGTGTAAACTTTAAATTGTAGACCTTAAGGAATGTGTTAAGCCAGTATCCAGTAATTAATTTATAGCTTGTGATTATTTTATTGCAGAAACAACACACATAAATTGTGAGTGAAAACCAACCATGAAATACAGACAAGATGATGAAAAACATGCAAGCACAAGCGCAAAAACATAACTCGATATGAAACCCACTAGACTCGTCGTCTCTTTTATTTAGCCCACATAGGTCTGGGAAAGTGTGGATAAGTTGGTGTAAATGACTCCCTGGTTGAAAAATGCACAACACTGGAACAAAAAAGTGTGTGTTGTTTGGGAATCCTCTAATGCACTCTGCTGCAGAAAGCATTGCCTCATTCATCTCTCTATATCCTCTCTATATCCTATATCCTAATTTGACATTCCTCTCCATTCCCTGCAGTTTGTCATGAAGTCAGGTCACAGGTGCACTCAGCTAATGTATTCAATTAATCGTATAATCCAACAGAGACAAAATTCACTCTCGTTTCTGTTCTGAGAAGCAGGAATGTGTTTGTTTGTTTAGAAAATGCCTTTGTTTGGGACTGTTTTTGATATGGCAAAGAGAGTGGCTGTGTCCAAAATGTTCACTCATTCACTATTTCCTATATTGTGAATGGCAGTGAGGACACTATATCTCAGCAGTGAGTGAATGTCATGTTTTGATGTCTTTTATTTTGAAATTTTCAGTTCCTGTTTCATGTCATGTGGTTCCCTTGTCATGTGATTTCATGTTTCCCTCCATTTTCATGTGTCTTGTTTTCATTGGTTTGTTTCATTAGGTTGTAATCAGTTCTAGTTTGTCATTGGTTTTAGTTTATTGTCTTATCTTGTTTAAAGTTCTGTTTGTTCATAGGCTTTTGTTTCCCCATGTCCATGTATTTAAACCCTCATGTTTGCCTTTGTCTCTTGTCAAGTATTGAATGGAAAGTCAAGTTTATGCCAGGTTTATGTCGTCTAGTTTTTGTCAAGTTCATCTTTATGTTCAGGTTTATAGGGTTAGGGTTTTTTGATTGCGCATCTGTAAATAGAACTGCACTTGGGTTCTTCACTCCATCATCTTCGTCTGCTCCTGTTGCATTGCCTGCCAGCAATGTTACAGTGAACAGAATGATTGTGTGAATTTGGATGCCAACGTGCTCATCGAGCGTCGGAGCAGAAACAATGAACTTATGAACACATTAACTATTTCAATATTGGGCCTTACTTTTTATTCCTAAATAAATAAGGAATCTCTATATGTTATTATGTGATTTGAATTAAGTAATGATTTATCAAAAACTTATTAATACATTCAGCATGAAATAAAACATTGCAGGAGTGAAGGGAGCAGTAATCTCCCAGCTTGTACGTATTCCCAATGGTGGATTATGGGCAATTAACCGTCATTGAGTGTACATCAAAAGTACACTCGAAATTAGAGTGCATTATGGTTAAGAATGAGTGAATAAAAGTAGGGAATGAGTGGCTCACTGAGAATTCAGAAAATCCTACAAAATGGCGGACAACCGAAATAGTGCACTATATAGTGGATGGGGCGGTTTCAGACACAGCGAGTGTTCCGCGACAGGGGTTGGTGCCCTACACAGGTTGCGTACTCTGCATTTAGAGAGTGGCAGTACTGTTGTACAGAACTATTGATCTAAATTCTTTCGACACTGAAAACTTTAACTACACTGAAATAATAATCCATGCAGGACTTTAAAAGCTGTAAAATAGCGAAAAGTAGGCATTATTAATGCATGGTCTTGCTTTGGTTTATATTTCAGCATTATATATAATGTCCCTGTGGGACATTTTCACAATAATAATTACTAGAATGTTTTCCAAATCTCTCTTCTTATTGAAAAATTCATCCAAATATGACAAGAGCCCTTAAAGGAATAGTTCAGCCAAAAAGTTTAACTTTGAATGGCTGCCAACATTGTAAAGCAAAAAAAAAATAACAAATAAAAAAAAAATGTAATTAGTCAGCACAAAAGTAATCTATAACACTCCAGTGTTTAAATCAGTATCTTCAGAAGTGATGTGATATGAGAATGTGTGGATGAGAAACAGAAACAGATCACTTTCATATTCTTCTTGTGTTTTTTGTGATTCACACCAAAAGTGGATTTTTTTTTCTCTATATTTTGAAAGTGAATGGTGAGAGAGACTGTCAGTCTCCAACATTCTGTCTAACATCTTTTGTTTTCCACAGAATACAGGTCACACGGGTTTGGAACAAGATGAGGGTAGGGAAATGATGACAGAATATTAAATTATGGCTGAGCTATCACTTTAAAAATCTTCTTCTCCCTGCCCAGCAGGGGGCGATATGAAGATTGTCTAGCAAAAAATGACAAATATTTTTCTCTCACACCTACCATATAACTTCTACTGGAGTCATATGTATTACTTTTATGCTGCCTTTATATACTTTTTGGAGCATCACATTTTTGGCACCCATTCACTTGCATTGTACAGAGCTGCAATATTCTTCTAAAAATCTTAATTTGTGTTCTGCAGAAGAAAGGAAGTCAAATCCTGGTGAGAGAATTTTAATTGACTTGAGCAAACATTCTGTTTAATATCTCCTTATTGTGTTGCATGGAAGTAAAAAAATCAGATGGGGTTGGAACAACATGATGGTGAATGATGACAGAATTTCCATTATTAATAATAATAATAATACTACATGTTAAATGTGAATTGTGTAATGAATAGGGGAGTTAAAATCTATTAAGTCATTTGTGAGTTAATCACTACTTGAGTACTCTTTTATTTGGATAATCTCTTACTCTTACTCAAGTAATTATTTATGTTAGTACTTTTGATTCTACTTGAGTAATTTTTTTACAGTAATTGTTCTTTTACTTGAGTACAGTTTTTGGCTACTATACCCACCTCTGCCCACATGACTCTCTCATTGCGGTTAAACTCAGTGATGATAGTGTGCGTGTTTGTGTGTGTGTATGTATGCAAGGTGAACACAGCGGGGTGCCATCTTCTCAGATCCACTAAATCCAACAAGATCCCCCCCCCTTTCATGCACTGATCTTCCTCCTCTCCTCTTTTTTCTCGCTGCCTCCTCTCCTCTACTCACAGCCTGAGATAGAGGGATAGAGAGGCAGGAGCAGCTCTTTGATCTCAGTCCCACCTCTGCTTTGGCCATCTAAAAAGGCACAAGCATAAGATCATCTCCTCTCTGAAGTTTGGCAGATCGATGAGACCACAGAAGTTATGAGAGGGAGTTAGTTCTTCATCCATTCTTTTTTCTCTTCAGTCTTTGTTAAGACTTCCTACCATTTGTTCTCAGTTTTGATGGGTTTTTCGTAGTGCTGAGGTAGCATGCAGGGCATGGAAAGGACTTTAAGAGGAGCTGTGTGTCACTGTCAAGGTCTGTATACATCAGTCATGCAAACACACATTTGTTTTTCTATCATAGCGGCCACTTTCTATTGAATACTATTGTTTTAAAACTGAGCTAATAATTTTTATATCACCTAAGTGTGCCCATTAACCTAACCCATAAAGAATTGTTTTTATGTGTTTATCAAGCAGATTTCCTAGTGGTGTTTAAAGTTTTACTAAATGGGCATTTAGCATAGACGTTTATTGCTTGACATAAAGCTAATTCTGATATCTCCAGAATAACCCAAACCCTTACACAATGGCCACATTCAAACAAAAATCTTTTCCTTATAATACACATACATTTATACGTTTATACCTCTCACCTACAATAGAACACCTTTTTTCTCTACCGAAAACTGAGACTTATGAATACACTCCCCATTACTACTCCCCATTACTTTTTTTTTTTTTAAAACAGTATTTGCTTATTTATAAATGGATTTTCCAGTTATGGACCACTCCGGAAGTCTTTTTATTTATTTATTTTGGAAACTATTTTTTTTTTTTTTTTTTTTCAGATATTCCTCACTTTAGAGGGACAATTTTATACTTAAACTTAAAGTATATATACGCACACAATCTCAGTGTGCTCAAATATGCAAAAGTTATCTACGATATCAAAATAAAAAACTGAATTTGATAAAATGACAGGCTTTATCTAAAGACTCAATCCATGGCATGGGGAATATTAGCTATGTATTGTCTATATACTGTATGTTATTTTACTGTTGTAAACCTACAGACAATCAAGGTTATGAATTCACAGGAGGCTCAAAGCAGCTAATAAATAAACTACAGTATCTTAGTGTCCCAAACCACCTTACAGTGCACAAAGAAGACCTGTGTACAGCATGTACCTGTGATGCTGCTGTACTAATGCAGCCTTTCATCTTACTGATTTGCTTTTTAAACACATACTTTCTACTTCCAGTAATAAATCATTGACTTTCACATATTTTAGCTTGTGTTCCTTCAGCTGGTTGCAATAAATCCCCTGTGTATACTTAGAATTATAACTATAACTATGAATTTCCTTAACTTAAAATATTTCTTGCAACTGGGCCTTTACCCTTATTCCACAAGATCTGTATCACACTGCAACAGCGGAATACAAATAAGCAGTAAAACTGAAAAGAAACTTTGGGGTTTGGCGCACTCTTCTGGATTTTACATGCTAATACAAGCCAATAAAATAAATAAGATATTTTGGCTATGTTTGGAATAACATGCTGAATACTGGACAGTAAAAAACAATATAGTGCCTACTGCTTTTTATAAGTAGCTGATGAAATATGAGAGAAAATGTTTTCGTGTCAACCTATTTTCTCAGCAAATTATTTCTTGTGATCTACAAGAAAGTGGATATCGGGTTGTGTAACAGAACCTTTCATCATCACAGAATTTTGCTCTTGAAGAGAATATCACACCTTATTTAGTCCCAAACTTCGGCATCATAAGATCCCCTTAAGGAGAACAAAGTTAATGTTTGCTGAAACGTAACAGTTCCATGTCATAGGGAGCCTAATTTAAGATATGATATAAGATACTGCAATTTAAAAAAAATTCTAGAATAAGCATCAAAGTGGAACTATGTCATAAGATTTCTAGTTTAATCATTTCTAGGGTTTCCAGTCAGAAGAGGACAGAGGAAACATTTTTGCAACCTTGCACAGTAATCTATATGCATTTATGATCTTAGAAGAAGTCTGAATGTGGATGTGTTACACACTGTTCCAAAAGTATGTCCATAGGATGCAAAACTTATACATTACATTATACACACGGTATAGTGTTAACATGATTTTAGTGTACTAAAATTAAGGATCAACTATTGTTACATTGTATACTAGATTACAGATACCAGCGTTACATCGTCATAACAACAAAGTTGTAATATTGGCTATAACTTTTAAAAGATAAGGTTAATAAGCGATTGTATTGCACTAAAATCAGGTTAACACATAAAATGTTCAAGTATATACTTTTGAAGCTGAGTATTTTCACGCTTTTGGACTGTCCCTATTCATTTAGATTATAAGTGCCTTACTGGAACTGCAATAATTATGTGAAATTATTATTTGTGGTAATCAACATTATGCCACAAACGCTATCAGATGAGCATAACTCGTATTGAATTTGGAAAATTCCTTTAATAAGCTCTATAAACCTTTATAATATTTCCACATTTGAGAAGCTTAAGTAAGCTTAATATTTTGTTTTATTCTTCATCTGATTTGAATGCTACACAAATAAAGATAACCAATATACTGTGTCAACAACTGCATTAGGATTGAAATTCAAAGGAGAGATAACCATTCCGTAACTCTCTTTGTCTTTTTGGTTTTGAGTTCAATTAAGTTTAATTGAACTATCTAATCTGTGTCAACTATTCCAAGCAGGGTGTGACCACACACGGATTGTGATAAAGGTTTATTACTATACTGAGATGCAATGTCCCTTAATTTTAAGTTGCAAGTAACTGCCCTATATAAACAACTTTAAAACATCTTTTCATTTAGTGCCATGCTTCTGTTTGAAATGTGTCAAGGCAATGCAAGTTAATTTATGTAGCACATTTGATTTCATACAGAGTTGTAATTCAAAGTGCTTAACATGAGAATTATAAAGAAAATAAATATACATAAAAATTATAAGAAAAAAAAAAGAAAGAAAGAATAAAAATGTGTTATTTGAAAACTAAGAAAATGTGTTATGTTAGAAGATTAACGTAAACATCAGTTTTACTTTGGACACAATTACAGTAACTGGTGTTACAAAAGGTGTGTTCGACTTTATGCAGGCCTGCACAGATCAATTGATGCCTGACTAGAAACAATGCATATTGGTTAGAACTTTTATCCGACATCTGGCGCCACCATCACATCATGGAATAATGACACATGCCATCAAAGTTTCACAAGAGCAAGGCGAAAGTCAAGACCAGCTGCCTGGATCAGCCCACTGTCAGTCAATTGCCTAGTCTGCCTATAGACTCTGCAAACAGCACTTCTAAGCTAAACTCAATGGTTTCCAAAACAAATCCCTCAATGAGCAACAAACCACAAACCTAGTTACTGAACCTCACGTACTTTTAGCGTCTTGGCAGCAATGTGACAGCAACATTAATTAAGAACAGTTAGCAACAAGAGTTGCTAAAACAATGAAATAAAAAAAACTCAGTGACACCCTCCAAAGAGGAGGACACAGCGGAGATCACACTCGGAATTCTAAGTGGAATACACATCGGAGCGGAAGCACATCGTGCAGCGGGGTAGGTCCTACCCAAGGAGGGGAGGAGTTACTACAAACATGATGACCACGGACAGAGAGCCCTCTGCCCAAGGAAGACATGGTTTACCAGCGGAGAAACCATTTTGCGGAATATACATCACACAGGGTTACTTAAGGAGACAACCAGTACATGTGGAACACTTACCTCAGTACGGGGGCCTAAGTGAAGCATGTACTGGGGCGGCGGTGAGCCTCTCCGAAGACTTGTCGGCTGCTGGGCTAAGAAGGAAGAACGTCCAGGATTCACACTTTTTTTTGAGAACGCAGCTGGGAAAAGAGCTCACGTCTTCACCTAAAGGGAGGGAAAAGGCGCTATTCAAAAGCAGTACACCTGGCCAACTGATCCGAACGTACATGTTTGTGTCACCTGATAACACACGAGACAATACTAGCTCAACCCTGAGGTTATAGATCCTCATAAAGCTGCGGGCTGGGCAACACCTAACACCTCTACAGATGTCTGCTAGAGAGGCGCTGTGGGACAACACCCAAGAAACCGCTACATCCCTGGTAGAGAGGGCTCGCAGGCCAGCAGGGGGCGGCACAATCTGGGCATGGTATGCCACAGTAATGATCCCTGAAAGGGGTAGTGGAACCTTGGGCATGTAGCCCGGTCGGGCTCTCAGGATGACGTGAGAGTAAACTGGACTGAACGGTTTGCTGACAGAGAACGCCTGCAGGTCCCCTACCCTCTTGATGGAGGTGAGCGCCGTCAGGAGGACAGTCTTTAAGGAGAGCGCCTTTAACTCAGCTGACTCTAGGGGCTCGCGAGCGAATGAGGTGCGACCTGGGGGGTTTAACCCCTTCAAGCCTCTCAGCAACCTGAGAATCAAGTCATGCTTACCCAAATACTTAAATTTTAATGCATCGTGATGTGCCGATGTAGCGGCCCATCCAACCTCTCCTGCAGAAAGGAAAGCACTGATCCAACTGCGTATCTCTGAGGGTCTTCGCATCGTGAAGAACACCACTTAGCAAACAGACGCCACTTCAGGTCAACAGGCACCTTGATAATGGGGCCCTGGCCTTAGTGACCATGTCTAGCACAGTGGGTGGTAGGCCACTTAAGTCTTCCGCGTCCCATCCAAGGGCCAGACATGGAGATTCCAGAGGTCCAGTCACGAGTGCCAGATGGTGCCCCGTCCCTGAGAAAGAAGGTCCTTCCTCAGGGGAATTCGCCGGGGGGCGATGGAGCATGAAGTCCGAGAACTGAGTCCAGGGGGCCCATTGAGAGGCCACTAGAAGGATCTGCTCCTTGTCCGCCCTGACATTGCACAACGTCTGTGCAAGTAGGCTCACTGGGGGAAAACGCACTCTTGTGTTGCCTCAGGGGCCAGGGCATCTGCGCCGAGAGGAGCCTCGGTCAGAGAGTACCAGAGCGGAGAGTGGTAGGATTCTGGGTAGCGAACAGGTCTACCTGTGCTTGGCCAAATCGACTCCAGATCAGCTGGACCACCTGAGGGTGGAGTGTCCACTCTCCCCTGAGCGTGACTTGCCGCGACAGCGCGTCCACTGTGCTGTTGAGGTGGCCCGGGATGTGAGTGGCTCGCAGCGACTTGAGCAGCAGCTGATTCCAGAGGAGGAGATGACAGATGAGTTGTGACATTTGAAGAGTGTTGTCTGTCCGGACCAACAGATTCTTGCCCCGGATCAACAGCAATAGCCTTCTCAGGGCAAGAAGTACAGCCAACAACTCGAGGCAGTTGATGTGCCAACGCAGTCGCGGGCCGGTCCAAGGGCCAGCGACTATGTGCCCATTGCACATGGCGTCCTAGCCACACTAGGATGCATATGTCGTAACCATGACGTGCCTGGAGACCAGGCCTAGGGGAACTCCTACCCGCAGGGATGCTAGGTCTGGCCAGGGGCTGAACAGATGGCAACAAGCCTGCATGACGAAAACGCTGTGCGTGACGTGGAGCCATGTTCATCTCTCGACGAAATCCTCTATGGTGCCGCCAAATAGGCCAACTTGGTTCGACCAAGACAGGGGGAGAACCGCTGTAATGCACTGTAGATCCAACAGCCTTTCAGAGAGAGAGATGAATAGAACAGCAGGAGGAATTCAGCTCTGAGAATACATCCGCTCGGATCCGAAGAAAAAAATCTGAGTGTGTGCTTGCAAGCAACACTCCTATTATACCCGTATGTCCGGGGGAGTGGCATGCAAATCCCACAAGCCAATTCTCATTGTCCTTTTCTCAAAGATCAGAGATGTCTGGGCTCCCAAGTGTGACCCCTAGTGTCAACTCCTCGACACAACTTCGAGTGAGTGACAGATAGGGAACTCAATATAATAGTAAAAACTGGATTTAAAATTAAAAAACAATCAAGACTTCTGTCATGAGAGAGCCAAATTCTTAAACACAGCCACAGAACATCACATATAAACTTTTTAAAGGACAAAAAAAAAGAAAAGAAGGGAGAACAGAATATCATGGAATGGCTGGGAGAATGTCCATTTAAAGCTGTCATTCATTTGCGCTCTCACAGAAAGGCTTCTTTTATCTGACAGACTGCAAATATACTCTACACAAATGTTCTCGTTAAAAACGTCCATTATCAAGGCACCGTGTACACTTCCCATAAGGGTTGTTAATCTGTTACATAATGTGACAAGTGTCTCTGCATAAAATTTTCTTCTCACAATGGCTCAATAATACATTAAAGCCTCCACCAAAAAGAGTGTACTTCAAGGGGGTTGACTCTGCAGTTTTTCAGCTGGAAAACATGGTTAAATATCTGAAAATAAAGGAGGCATGTATTATCTACCAGCAGACTGTGAAGCATAAGATTCCAGGCACATATTTAAATTTTACTGTTCTGATACACCAAAGATCAATAGAATCCTAAAGTCCTAAACCAGTGGTTCTCAATATTTTACTTCGGATATCAAGTGGAGACCCAAACCAGTAACAAAATTTATTATTGTACCAAAGTAAACAAACAACAATATGAAAACTCATTATAATAACATACTGTAGCTGAATAGTAAAACGTCTAAGTTACTGGTGTAAATTTTGTTCCTTGAACAGAGGGAATGAGATACTGAGTGAGTCCTGCATCCAAAGCTCTTGCAGAAAGCAGAGTATTGTGTTGCCAGGGAAATGTGTTTGGTCCTCACCCCAGGAGGAACAGCAATCAGCTAAAAGATGCAATTTTTTGTGGCCCTTACCTACCAAATGGTGTCTGACATTGTTTGTGACAACCCTATTTTGTCAGATGAGTCCTGTTCAGGGACCAGACATGAAGTCGCCACAGTTCTGGCTGAAGATGCCAGATTGTGCCTCAAGCTTGCGAAAGCATATCTTCCCACAAAGGAATTCCCCAGGGCATAGCATCCAACAGCTTTACTACCTCCAGGAACTAGTGTCTGTTGTGTCATTTTGCTACAACTATTATAACCGCTTCCTTGTCTTCCCTTATCTTGCTCAGCACTCGTACAAGCGGACAGTGGGAAAAGCATGTTCACATTTCAAAGGCCATCTTTGAGCTAAGGATTCAAAGCCTAGTGGAGCTTGTATCATGGATTACCAGAGGCAACCATGCATAGGGTCTCCAAGGAAGCAAACAGGTCCACCTCAACCGAACACCTCCCAAATCCTCAAAATTGTCTGAGGATAGAGTCTCCATTCCCTGCTGTTCAGGTTGCCAGGGACATGCATCACATGTTTCGATAGGAGACATGACTCGCTCAAGAGGAGAATTCCGTTGTCAGTTTCAACATTGGGAGTGACCATACTCCTATTTTTTGATTTATATACACCATAACAGTAGTGCTGTCCACACGAATTAGCATGTGAGACTTTAAAACGTGTGACCGAAGGCTTTCAGAGCCAAGAGGACATGACCAGGTGCTAATCGCAGGATGTCCATCGTAGAGGTGTTGCTAGTCTGTTTGATGCATCCATGATTACAACTTTGCTTCTGATCATCTTGGCGAGTGTCACACCTTTCTGAAAAAACTCAGCTCTCCTCCACATAGCTGGTGTGGCTAAACGGTGATGTACCACCATGAGACTAAGGTGACCGTGTTGCCAAACGTAATGAGGGACCCTCGATTTGAGCCAGCACTGGAGAGGTCTCCTCTGTAGAAATCTTAGCAAGTTTATGATGGCTGTAGAGGCCCTCAAACCCAGTGCTCGATGGAACAGATGCAACAGTAGGCTTCTCCCCAGCTTGAACCTTGTCAAGTCTAGGAGAATGTACTTAATTGACGGTCAAGTGTGCCGACATGGTTACAGAGTCGAGTTTCATTCAAAAGAAGGAAACTTTCTGACGGCACCAACCCTGAAGCCCAAATGCACGAGCAACAGGTCTCTGTGCTTGCACACTTGTACCTCAGATTGAGTTTGCAGCAAACAACAGCAGGACCTTGAACTGGAGTTATTTTTATATTTTATTTTGTATGGTTTTCTTCTTTTTTTGTCCACATATACTGAAAGACTGACTCTGAACCTAACTGTGTATTTCTATTCAGACAGATGCTGTTGGACCACACAACCTCATTACCTGCAGAGAGGGGCTGCCACTCATATACACTGATGGATGATGAAGATCTATAGAGGATTGTGCAAAACACTTAACACCATCAGGGTAACACATGTGAAATGAAAATAACACAAAAAACAATAACTAAACTACATCACATACAACACAGAACACCCCAAAGTACATAACTGTTATTAAAAATAAACATAACAATTCCCATAAAATATATTTAAATGTATCGGGTCACACAAGGAATTCTGGGAAAGCCAATTTATAGATTTTTTTACTGTCATTTAACAATCATTGTTGTCAGTATGAAAGAAAAATACTCACTATATAAAAGACTGTACAAATTTCTATCCCAGCCTTAATGTGTGGAGCAATGTAAGGGTCTGTTGTCATGGGAGGATTCATTCTGCCGGTTTGTTTCTGTGTGTCTCCCTCGTGTTGTTGCTGGTGCTGAGTTAATCATGTGGCAGCGTTGCCCAGCAACACTCATTACCAGCCGCTGCTTGATTAGTTGGCACCTGCACACTATCTGCTCTTTCCCTTATAAGCAGCCCTTTTGTGTGAATTCAGTACCGGATCGTTCTCTTGTTGTGTGATTTATTACTTGTGTTCTCAAGCTATTCTCTGTATTTGTATTTTATATTTTTATCTAGTCTGGATATTTTTGCCTAATTTCCTGTGCTCCAGCCATTACCATCACCTCCATTTACCGGATTACTCACCTCTTCCCTCTGCTCCAGTCGCTGGCATCTTACACCCAGGAATTACCTCTACTCTCTCCTTGGTGCAGCTGCTGCCGTCATATTCCTCCACCTTCATCTTCTCCCATCTCATTTCTGAACTGTTCCATTGTTTGTGCTACTTTATATTCATAATTTACCTTAATTTTTCACCCATTAAACGTTGTTAGATTTTTCTCCTGCGTTTTGGTCCTATTTATATAACGACATAACAATCCGATCAAGATGGACCCAGCAGGACTTGCTCAGATACAACAATTTCTTACCAACCAGGAATCACACATCACCCAACAGGAAGAACTGGCTAAAACCACCAGGACGGCCATTGAGGGTCTCATCTATCGTCCAACAGATTCCAGCACCCAGTGAATCTCCTGCACCCACACCGCCACCACCAATGTCTATAGAAACAGCGATGCTGCCCATGCTTTGATCTGAACCACGCATCAACCCACCAGCAAGCTATTCGGGTGAGCTGAACTTCTGCAGAGCATTTCTGTCCCAATGTTTTCTAGCTTTTGCTTTGCAAACATCTGCTTTTCCTACTGAAGGTTACAAGGTGGCTTATGTCATTTCATTACTGTCAGGCTGAGCATCCCTTTGGGGTACAGCGGTGTGGGATCAGAAACATCCTTGTTGCTCCTCATTCAGTCATTTTCCATTGAGCTACTGAAGGTCTTCGACCATTTGTCGCACGGCAGACAGGCTGCCCGAGTATTAGCGGAACAACAACAAGGTAATTTGTCTGTTTTAGCCCACTACGCCACCACCACTCCTGAGAATCCAACCTCATCGATGCATCCCTGGTCAAGACCCTCAAGATTCTTACCTCTACACTCGAGCACAAGATTCTGGTCAATACCCTCTGTAACACCCAAATCACCCAGGTTACCACCACCATCATACTCATCGTTACCGGTAACCACACTGAACTCACCTCATTCTATGTCATTGACTTTCCCCTGGCTCCAGTCATCTTAGGTCACTCCTGGTTATCCTCACACAATCCCCACATCACATCAACCAGAAACTAAATATTGACTTGGAGCACTTATTTTCATTCTGCTTGTCTTTTGTTTGCTCCTTCCCCTGTGTCTTGTTCTGTGTTGCAGGATGAGCCGGTGAATGATTCCCATGTTCCTGTCGAGTACCATGACCTGAGAGATGTTTTCAGTAAGTCCCGTGCTGCTTCTCTTCCTCTGCATCGTCGCTATGATTGCGTTTTTTTGAGCTTAAGTCAGGTACTTATTCCCCTAATGGTGGTTTGAGAAATACATTTCCAATTCTCTGACGGCTAAGATCATTAGGCCCTCTTCTTCCCCTGGCGCAGGGTTCTTTTTTTTGGATAAGAAGGATGGTTCCCTTGATCCATGTATTGACTATCGTAAGCTGAATGACATAACAGTAAAGAACACTTACCCTTTGCCGATGATCTCTGCGCCAGCAGGGAGCCAACGTTTTCACTAAATTGGACCTCCGCAACACCTATCATTTGGTCCGCTTAAGGGAGAGGAAGAGAAGAAGACTGCTTTTATCACCCCTAGGGGGCACTTTGAATACTTGGTGATGCCTTTTGGTCTATCCAGGCTCTCGTAAATGACGTGCTGAGAGATATTGTAGATCAGTTTATTTTTGTCTGCCTGGATGAAATTTAGATTTTTTCCCATTCTCTCCAGGAACATGTTCAGCATGTCAGGCGTGTGTTCCAACGGCTGCTAGAGAATTGGATGTACGTCAAGGCTGAGAAGTGCGAATTCCACTCCCGACCTGTAAATTTTCTGGGACTCATTGTGTCACCGGAGGCTGTGGTGGATTGGCCAACCTCGGATTCTCACAAAGCCTGAAAGAGATTCCTGGGTTTTGCCAATTTTTACAAACCGTTTTATTCACAAAGGCCGAATCAGCCAAATCAAAGGCCACTTTGTCCAACCCCGATCCTTCTCTTCAGTTTTTAGTAGAGGGGGACACATCAGATGTGGGGGTAGGTGCGGTACTCTGCCAACGAAGTCCCTCTGATGACAAAATGCATCCATGCAACTTTTACTCCCATCGTCTTTCTCCAACTGAATGAAATTATGATACTGGCAACTGTGAGCTGCTGGCAATCAAGTTAGCCTTGGAGGAATGGTGCCATTGGTTAGAGTGGTATGGGGTAACTTTCATTCATCTGGACTGATAATAAAAACCTTGAATACAACCGTTCTGCTAAACGTCTGAATTCCAGGCAGGCTAGGTGGGCTCTTTTTTTTCGGTCGTTTTGACTTTACCATCTCTTGGTAAAGAGGCTCCTGGGGCATATGGCATCCTCAATAGAGGTCACACCACTTGAATATGATGAATATGAGACTGCTTTAGCACTGTCTTCAGACTCGAGTCCCAAGATGGGCATGGTGCCACTGGGCACACCGCATGCTTGTCACATCGGTCTGCCGCTGTCTGCTCAGCCCAGACCTGCCATTTCTACAGGCAATAGCAGGTCTCCAGGTGCGTTGTGGTTACGATGGAAGCCTCTAAGCATGATGGGGCACCGTGTACAATGGGTGTGCAGCCGCCAGCCACTTGACTGGCCCACGACTGCATTGGAACATCCATTGCCTCAAGTTACTGGCAGTGTTGCTCACCCTGCGGAGGCTTTGGCAGTTGATCCAGAGCAAGCACATCTTGGTCCGGACTGACAACACAGAGACGGTAGCGTACATCAACTGTCAAGGTGGCATGCGCTCTCGTCACATTTTGCAACTCGCACGCAGTCTCCTCCTCTGGAGTCAGCAGTGGCTCAAGTCATTGCGAGCCACATCCCGGGCAACATCAACAGCGCAGCGGACATGCTGTTGCAGCAGGTCATGCTCAGGGGAGAGTGGAGACTCCAACCCAGGTGGTCCAGCTGATCTGGAATCGATTAAATAGACCTGTTCACTTTCTCCAAATCCTGCTCTTGTATTCCCTGACCGAGGCTCCCCTCAGCACAGACACGCTGGCACACAGCTGGCCCCTGGGGCTACGCAAGTATGCGTACCCCCCGGTGAGCCTATTTGCACAGACGCTGTGCAAAGTCAGGGAGGACAAGTAGTGGGTCATCCTACTAGCACCATAGTGGTCCAACCAGAACAGATTCTCAGACCTCACGCTCCTGCTTTGGTGGACAGCGGAAAGGGAGTGCTGTCTCCAAACAGAGGATCACCCACTGGGTCACTGATGCCACTGCTTGGCATATCATGCCCAGGATGTGCCGCCCTCCTTGGGGCTTCAAGCACACTCTACTAGGAGTGTGGTGGCCTCCTTGGCCCTGACCAATGGCACTGCTTTGGCAGACATCTGCAGAGCAGCAGGCTGGTCAACACCCAACACCTTTGCAAGGTTTTACAATCTCCAGGTTAAGCTGATCTCGTCCCGTGTGTTGTCAGGTATGAGCAGGTAAGTTCCGGGAATGCTGGCCGGGTTTACCGCTTCGCATAGCGCTATTCCCCTACCTGAGGTGAAGATGTAAGCTTTTTACCCCCAGTTGTGTACATGAAGTTGTGGACCCTGGATGTCCTTCCTCCTTAGCCCTGTGACAGGCAAGTTTACAGAGAAACTCACTGCCAGCACAGTATGTGTTCTAACTAGGACCTGTACTGGGGTAGGTGATCCACATGCACTGGTTGCCCATGGTAACCCTGTGTGATGTATATCCCACGAAACGGTTTCCCCACTGCTAAAGCCATGTCTTTCTTGGGCAGAGGCCCCTTGTAGAGCTCCTCCCCCGGGGTAGGACTTACCATGGGAATTCTCCACATGAGACGCTGACAACAAGACCTTGTAAGACCGTGTGATGTATTTCCACACAAATCAGTGAGGAACAACCCCCGACGCGGACCCTATATGGCCCCCAGCTGAACGATTTTGTTCCATTTGGGGAGAAAAATGGAGAAGAGGCCACTGCATGGCCAGCCGGTCCCTATTTGTGGGCAGTCAACTTTCCCCAGAGGTGCAGGGGACCATACAACACTTGTATAAGCATTGGGGGAGGTTACGTGATGGCCGGGTGCGCTGGCTACAAGGCACACAAGGGTCTGCCCATTTCACACCGCCAGTTCATGTAACACAGTTCAGCTAGTTGTGGCATTTTGTATAGGGACCACTAGTGTCACTACATTGACACAACTTTGAGTGAGTGACAGATGGTTACTTTTGTAACCTCTGTGTCCCTCCTGTCACAATACTGAACTACCTGCTGAAATAACCGGGACCTTGTCTCGGCTCCTCAGCACAAAATCTGAATGAGTGGTTGCAAGCCAGCTCCTTTTATACCCATATGTCCAGGGAGTGGCATGCAAATTCCACTCGCGAGTTCCCATTGGCCTTTTCTCAAAGATCAGAGATGTTTGGGGCTCTCAAGAGCGACCACTGGTGTCACTACATTCAGGTTGAACATTCAACTGCAATAGGGTAAGTATGGAGGAGCCCTAGCAGTAACCTTTAACCTATTTCCATTATAATATTATAATAATAATACTATAACTATAATATGTCACACAACTAATTTGGTGATTTTGAATAGTTAAATATTCCTTCCTTCCTTTGATTTAACAAAGACTATGTAAGTCTATGTAAGATGCTATAACTGTGTAAGTCTGCCTGTATAGAAAGAAAACTTGATATCATAATGTAGTGACTTTAGAATTTATTTGACTTCAAGCTCACTGGGACTAATTTGAGCCTGCTTACAATACCTGAGACTTACTTGATACTTGACGTTTAAAAACTTAGACTTTCATGTACAAACATGATAACTTGACACCACAGCTTTTTTCTTCCCAATGCCACACCTTTGACAACTGGACTTTTTTGGCATTCTAGGAGTGAATGGATTCATTCTAATATTTTTTCATCTTTGCAGAACAAGTCTGTCACTGATTTAATTTGTCAAGTCACCTTGGATTATGCCCAACGGTGTGAGGGCTACAAGAAACTCACCAGGACTGTGACAGACTCCATCTTCACTGTGGAAGAGATGGCGATGTGCTCCATCACAGGAAAAAAGGGGATTTTCGGGGAGAAAAAAACAGAGCCATAACAAAGGCAAAGTGAAGCTAGTAATTGGTAAGCATGCCAAAATGTTGTTTGGGTTGGGCAAAATGCTATTGTATCAGCTTGTTAACACACACACCAAATGGTGCTCATTTTCTATTTCATTACCATCCCCAATGCAAAGTGAGGTCATAAGCCAATGTAAATAAAATAATGCACTCTTGGATCAAACATTGACACCCGTATTACACAATATTAATTAATTAGGCCCTCTTTGGCATATGACTCCAAACTTGTTTGTAAATTTAGTAGAATTTCATTTAATTTCTTAAAGAACATGTCAAAAGAAATTCACAGAGGCATCGGAGACCTGAGATCAAAGCTTGAATGGCACAAAAATTAAAAGACACCAGGAGATTAGCAGAAAGGTAAATATCGCTACCTATTTATACTGTATATACCAAGATACTAATGATTGCGTAATTCATAGAATCCCGTTTTGGATGGCTTACAGAGGGCCAGCTGTGGGTCTGCACAGGATCTGTGCTTGTTTACATATTTGACTACTCTGAATGCATAGACCAGTCATCACTTGAAAATAACTAGGGATGCACCGAAATTTCAGCCACCGAAAATGACATTTTTTGTTTTGGCTGAAAGAGAAAAAAGGCTGAAAATATGAGCCGAAAATATATGCCTCCCCGCCCCTCATTGCTCAGGTTTCACTCTCGATCGATCTAGCCATTATCACGGCGCTACAAATCAAAGGCCGATGTCAGCGGTGTGGAAATACTTCAAAGCAATACCGCATTTTTTATGATTTTTAAGGGCATTTTGAGCTTTTTTATGGACAGATTGGTTAATACATTTGTATTGCATGTTTACAAATAAATGCTCGATTTGAATCAATTTGTTTTAATGTCTTTATTGCGGGAAACATGACCATAGACCTTACAGAAGAACATGGTGCCATTTTGCATGGTGAATTTCAGCTTCCTCAATGTGTAGTCTTCATGTAAAAAATATACAATATTTGTCTTTCTTTGTGAAATGTAAAAAAAATATTTTGATTTGCCTTTATTTGGAAACCATTGTAGTTCATTGAAAATTGAGTATCTTCAAACCTCATGGAGCATTCCATACTTGTACAAATAAATTACTATGTTATCTAGATAATGTATGCAAATTCTCAAAATTGTATCTTGAAAACAGAATATTTGACACTGGTTTGAAATCAATCAATCATGGTCATATCATATCATGCACCCTGCTGGCTGCCTCAGTCACAGCATGGTGCCACCTCTTTTCATACCATCAACAGATCAACAAGTTCAACCTTTTCCTCTAACATGACATCTACAGGCCCTATCCATGACTGCTTGCAGGCCTAGTTTAGATTTGTGTTTTGTTGGTTTAAAAATTTGATTGAAAATGTAAGTACTAAGACTAATTTGTATTGAACACACACCCACTTGGTGGTACATGCAAGTGTATTTCATCTGTATGCATGATTTTACATGAGTTTCACATGAAGTCACAGGTTTACATGGGGTGCACATGGGTTTAACATGTTGTTGATTCCATTATGAGATAAACAATTTGAATGGGTTTCACATGTAATCCACATGGGCTTCACACACAGGGTTGGGGTGTAACAAGTAATTGGAATACATACTTAAAATACAAAATATAAGTTACTGTATTCCACTGCAGTTACAATTTAAATACTTGGTATTTAGAATACAATTACATTCAAAAATAATTTTGATTACTGAAGAGATTACTTTGCATTTTATTGTCATTTGTTTCATGTAATATTTCATCCTTTCAGATGGAAAACATTTATACATATAACTGATGCAATCCAAACTGCATTTGAACAATGATGAAACACTTTCTTATGAAGTGATACATTCATATGAGCAGACAGAGAAGATTGAAGTTTGCAGCAGAAGAAATAGTAATAAACTGTGTAAATTGTCATCTTTATGCTAAGAAAAAATGCTATTTCTAGCCATTTTACATGCACATGTTACCAGACACGATCATATTTTTATATGAAGAAAATTCATGCTAGATCATAATTTCTTTTTTCTAGTAAGACCTTTGATATTAGGGCAAAAATCATATTCTTGATAGTAATTGTTTTATTGTTTCCTGTAAAAATATCTAAAAATCCTTAAAACAAGATCAATTTGATTTATCTTGTTTTAGAAACAACACAGCAGAAGATATTTAGGTATTTCAGAGAATGTATTTTTAACATGTTTATTTTGTCTTACTGTTCTGGCAGAATTTTTATTTTTATAGTCAAAACAAGTGAAAAAAATCTACCAGTGCTGAAGAAATAATCCAAAGTATTTAGAATACTTTACTGACCTTGAGTAATCTAACTAAATACATTTTCAGATAAAATTTTACAGCATGTATTCTGTAATCTGTAGTTGAATATATTTAAAAAGTAACCCTCCCAAACCTGTTCACATTACACCATGAAAATGTTCCAAAAACGCATGTTTACATTGTGCAAAGTACATGTTTCAAATACTATGTTCCACATATTTCACATGTAATTTTAGCATGTTTTCACACATAAAATTTCACACGAGCAAAACCACATGAATATGTAGTCACATATGATCACATGTGTTGTTGCACATGTGAAATTCAAGTGATTTTTCTGTAAGGGGGAACCTTTAAAAAAAGTGTTCCCTTTACAAAAAGCTTCACTAGGATGCTGCGCTGAGAAAAGCGCTTTGGGAACAATCCTACATTGTGATCAGCTGTGAATATGCGTGTAACACGTTAATGAACATTGACCAGAATTTATAGCCTCGGCTGGTGAGATCATTGGATGCACCTGTGGCCAGACTATAAATAGACGCGTCACCAGCGTGTCGTCAGATCCATTTTTTTCAGAGCCCATTCTGTGTGTGTGTCTCACAAGCCTGTCACAAACTTTCTTTCCTCTGCTAGGAGTTAGAATTTGGATAGGCAGTGCGCAGTGAACCTTTTCTCCTTTCTCCGCTTTCTATTAAAAAATATATATATATATATATATATATATATATATATATATATATATATATGTATATATATATAAATAGAGAAAGAATGACTGAGAATCAGAGCAAATGATCAGTTTTGCTTTGTTTGTTTGGGGGAAGAGCATGCTGATCTCGCATTGGAGTGGGGCGGGTGCGAGCATTGCGATCTGCTTTTGGGCGAAATGCTTCACGCTCGCCTACTTCCGGGAGTCAGCGCCCACTATTTCATCGTGGGGCTCTCGCATATATCTGGCTGAGGAGCGAGAGACGGGTCCGTCCCTATCGCTCGCTCTCTCCCCAGATCCAGCTGATCCTTCTCGTAAGCTGAAGCGAGTCTCGGCGCCTCTTCGTTTCACGAGGGGGGCGCTGAACCTCTGTACATTCCACGCATAATAATAAAGCGGCTGAGAAATTACTCGAGGTGGTTATTCAGGCTGTGGCCAGACTACAGCTAGACTGTCCACGCGAACAAGAGACCCCAACCCCCCCCCCAATGCTCCAAACGATAAAGACAGATTTCTGTCTGGTGGCTAAAAAAATAAATTAAATATATTTAAAAAATACATATTTTTAAATACATTTTTTAAAAAAAGGAAGGGAACGCTATATTAGTCCCTTCCTTTCTTTGATAACCTCCAATGATGCCACCCAGACCCACCTCGGTCCTGTTACAAGGGAGCCTCAAAAGCAAAGCGTGGCGAGTCGTGCTCCCCCTCGCGGTGACTGGGGACAGTCTCGTCGCCCTCAACAGCCGCCCAAGCAGGACCTCAGGGTCGTGATTTATAAAAGAAAGAAGCCTTGCGGTCTTGTACCCAGCCTTGTGGAGGTAGTTCCCCTCGGGACGGGCGCGTGTACATCCACTTCGGCCCTCCCGATACCCTCACGAAACCTCTTCACTCCCGCCACTTTTGGTGCTTCAGGTGATAGAGGCTTCCAACAAAGAATTGGGTGTACCGTTGCTTCCTGCCTTAATCCAGGACACGGAACACTCAACACCCCCTCAACAGGAAGTCTTAAATTAATACCCATCTCAGAGTACCTGGCAGCGTGGAAAATTCTGCAAGATATTTTTATGTGGGTCCTATGAACAGTAGAGAAGGGCTACAGAATTAAATTTGCTGGCCTCCATCAATGGCGTGGTCCCCACTACCGTAAACCGGAGCAGGCATTTCTACTGTGAAATGAGACCATCCAATGATCTCACCAGCCAAGCCTATAAATTACGGTCAATGTTCATTGACGTGTTACACACATATTCACAGCTGGTCACAATGTAGGATTGTTCCCAAAGCGCTTTTCTCAGCGCAGCATCTCGTTCCGCTTTTTTCAGGGAACAAGGGTTACACTACGTAACCTGAGGCATTCTATTTAGCACCAAAAAGGGTTCTGCTATTGTTACAAGCCGAAGAACCCTTATTTGGTACTATTTGGAAACATTTTTATTAAGAGTGTAGATAGTTGCATTTTATTATTTGCATTAAGCATAGTTTTTTGTCCAATAAACAGATATTTTGAATTTACAGTGTGAAACACAAATCGCGACCTGTGATTCCCAAAATAATTACTCTTTTGAGTCTGTTCTTTTTACTGAATCTGAGTTCCGTTATGTCCAGCTTGCAAAAAGCCACAAACTGCTACCGTGTTATGTAATGTTGTACTTAAGATACTTAATTGCATTTCTTATTTCAAATTTCTAATTATTAAATTCTTTATGATTCCCATCCCTACAGAAAAGACCTGAGACCCATTTTAGGGTTGTGACCTACCAGTTGACATCCACTGCCCTTGACAAATTTTTGTGTATCTTTATATTAAAAAGTACTGCATTTTCATATTTAATAAAAATTCCTACCTGAATACTGAAAGCATAACTTATTTGAAAAGTACTTACTATAATTTTTATTACATTTTTCATACAGTACTGTGCAAAAGTCTTGGGCACATAAGATGCTTCACAAAAACATTTGTCTTAAGATGGTTATTTATATTTACAGCTTTAGTTTGTCAATAGGAAATAGAAAAATTAGACTCCCAAACATTTCTTTTGCAAATAGAATAGAATAATAGGGAGCCCTGTAACAGATAGCATGGTCCCCACAGAGCCCCCCACTGAATATTGAGTCAGTCTGGGATTACAAGAAGAGAGAGAAGCAATTGAGACAGCCGAAATAGATAGAAGAACTGTGGCAAATTCTCCAAGAAGCTTGGAACATCCTATCTGCCAACAAACAAGAAAAACAGTGTACCTAAAAGAATTGGGGCTGTTTTAAAGGCAACAGTGGTCACCAAATATTGATTTAGCTTTTTTTATATTTACTCAACTTTGTATGATGTTTATTCATAAATGATTCACAATTTATGCCATTATTTTTGAAGAAACTTACTATGCAACATTTTTCTTCATTTTGCAACCTACTCTGCATCAACTTTATGCTTTGAATGAGCATCAAATATTGGAGAACTATTTATACATGCTTTCCGAGCACTTTATTTCAAATCACTCATGCACACTTTCTAATTAAAGCCAGGCATCAGGAGACCAGCCATGTTCATTTTGTGATATGGTTTGTATTACAGCTGCTGTCAAAAGACGTCATTTAATAAACCACAAAGGGTAAAAAGCTAATCTAATCTTATCTAATCAGATGAAAATGCTGTCTTTTAACCTGCATTTGGTTTATCTGCTTATTGTAAAGGAGGACTTGTGTTTTACAGCTGAAAACAAATTATTTAGATGATAGTAGATATATGACCACACACCCAATACCAAACCACCATGACTGTGAAGTGGCGTTATTATCTGATGTTGCATATACTCTTCTCTTATAATCCTTATAAAAGCAAGAACTCATCCCTGAACCTGACGAGACCTGTTGCTGTTATCTTATCTGCTAAAAACAGGAAAAATAAAAAGAGGAACATTTTATTTTAGTTCCCAGCTACACATTCAAGAGTTCATTGAGCCTACTAAAGTATAGGCTTGCTTTGAAAAGTGTATGTACTTAAGAGAATGAATGTCAAGGATGTTACATCAAATATTTCTACATGTTATGGTAGTTAAGCATTAAACAAGCCAAGAATGCAATGAACAACAAGTGTGACCATGGATGAGAAAGTTCTAGTGTAACTTCTGGCTGTCACATGAATCTCTGTCCCTGAGGGATCAATACAATACCTCCATCAATGTAAACTTTGGTTTGCTCAAACTTGATTCAAGTATTACATAAGCAAGTGTAATTTTAGTGAATACATAGTCATTGAAATCCAAAGGGCAATCTAAATAGCTTGAAAAAGAACATTTACATTGAAATGTCAGGTTGATCGTACATGACTTCTCCTGATCTTATTTAAATCCAAATTAAAGATAATACAACTAGATAGATGTAACACAAGACTGCCCTGAGATCCAAACATACAAAATAAATTATGCCAGTAAAAGTTAATCTGTGGTAGTCATAAGAAATATTAAAACTAAAATAAAAACTAACTAAACTGAAATTGAGAAAACTAAAACTAAATTAAAACTAAGAGAATAACTGTGAAAACTAAAACTAATTTGGAATGACAAATTGAATATAAACTACAAATAAAATAATACTGGGCCAGACAGAGTTCAACATTTAAAAATACATTTGAAAGAACTACATTTTTAGAACAAACATAATAACTGTAACAATTTTCCAAGAGTGTCTAGTTAACATCACGGCAGTATCTTGCTAGGGAAATCGAAAGGTTAATTATCTATAGCTAGTTGCAAGCTTTGCAATAAAATAAACAGCTATTTGAGATCATTTAGCTAATGTTTAGCTATAGCAAAATGAGGAAATGCCATTGGTCTTGTACATCCCCAATCATGGCTAAGTTAATAGTTCTTCAACAAAAATATCTCATATGATATAAAGATATAAACTGACTTGCAAAATGGGCAATTATCACACCCACCCAATGTGACACCCACATCAGTGACTCTGACCTGGCAATTTCCATTGGCTCATCAGAAACTAAAAACCATGGACACAGTTCATGAATAATTTTAACTCTCAAAAATAGTAATAATAATAATAATTATCTTCACAGTGGCCTCAAAGAGTATAGGACAGTTAAGTCACCCTTAAAGTATGAATTTCATTGCAAAAGACATCAGAACATCAAACCAACAGACATACAATATGCAGACAAATGATGTTACACCTTCTCTCAGAACAAACTTTTCTTGTCTATATTTTTAATTACTTTTAAGCAACCGGTCCCAATGTAATTTTGATTGAATGTATCAAGTCAGCCCCCCACAAGTTCACACAGGTTTTGACAGTTGTGTACAGTAAATATGGACAAGTTCCAGTTATACTTGACAACTAGAAAGTGTCCAAATATAATTTGTCTAAATTTTTTATAGTATATATATTTCTGAAATGTTTTGCTTGAAAGGTGTGATTGTGATTATATATATATATATATATATATATATATATATATATATATATATATATATATATATATATATAATAAATGTCACTTGTTTTTATATTTTGTTCTCTAATGTAATGTATTCATGCATTTTTGAGCGTGCCTTTAAGAGGCAACTGTATATGTATTGTATTCTTGGCATTTCTGTACATGGACTTTGAGAAGGAAGTGACTGCAACTGAAATGAACAAAATTAAAGTACAGTTAACCAGTTATCTTCCTCTGTTACTGTAACTATACATCACAAACGTTCCACATTTGATAGGGCACTACCCAAAAACCACACCTCCTCAGGGTCAATGGTGCATTTTCACCACCTTCATAACAGCTAGCACATTCTAATCCTTGGCAAAGTCCCAAGATAAGCACAGGTGTTAAATTCTGGACAAACTTAACTCAAAACCAGAGTAATAATTGGGACATTGGGACAGCATACAATGCCTGGGGATACATACCTGATGGTACTTTCTGCAGTAGCCTGTTTATGTGTTCTAAACACTGAGGCTTATTCGGGGTAGGCTGTCAGACTTTTATCTCTTAACTGCCTTTAACAAATGTGACATACAGTATTTACCTTAACCTTCATTTTATTAACATTACATTTTCTCTTAACTGTTAGCAGAAATATCTCACTCACTCTTCGAGACAGGAGGTCAAATGCAGGTAGGACTTATATTAGCACAAAAGTCTGACTTTTTATAAGGTTTAATTTTAATGTGTATGTTCTAGAACTATGAGAATGAATGTGTTAACGCATCCGATTAATTTAATTTAACGTGTTATTTTTTTCTTAATCAAGATTTACACATTTGCCATTAATACATTTACTATTAATATAGCATAAACCAGCATAAACATTGCTTTTATAATGTGTCTGGAGAAAGGACGTCTTAACGCTATTTAATGTTCAAAACAAGCCCAGATGGGACATGTGATAGAAATCAAGTCTTCTGAGCCTATGTAGGTACATTTTAAAAAGAATCTTGTCTTAACTATTACCAAAATGAATGTTTCTTGAATTGGTGCTATTTTAGTGCATTTCTATCTTTATACTATGGAAGAATATCTAAAAAAGTGTTGGTCACACTTTATATTAGGTGGCCTTTACTACTATGTACTAACATTAAATACACACAAGACTATATATTTACTGTGTAACTACATGTTGTTCAGCAAAATTCCCACATTTGCTGCTTCTGAGGTTGAGGTACGGGTACGTTTTGGGGTAAGGGTTGTGTCAGGGGTAAAGTTAACAGTGTAACTGCAAATATAATTACAATACAACAACTACTGTACTGTATGTACATAATAAGTACATTGTATCACATGGATAAGTACATAGTAGTTAAGGCCACCTAATATAAAGTGGGTCCAAAGTGTTTAAAGAAAGCCACAGTAAATCTAATTTGATCTCAAAATGACTCGTCCACCCTGACAGTTCTGACCAGTTTGTATTCAAACATTCCCGATCCAGGTAAGGCTTTCTATAAAAAAACAACAACACATTTTTCTTCAGAAATCAGGCATATTTCCAGGTGAAACAGGTAATTCAATAAATAAAATATACAAAAATTTATAGAAGAAACCATAAAAAAGCTATGTGCTTGAAAAGGGTGGAGTTAAAATAATAATCAGCCAAAAAGGAAAAATGTGTGCATTTTGATGAAATGTTGACTTCAACATGTTATTTTACAACTGAGCTGGGATTTTTAAGTTTAAGATGGCTATTACATCCATCATTTATTCTAGATGGAGCAATTTGTGGGTAACTGCTTTGATTCATCTATGGTTTGGATTAAAAGGTTGCTTTTTGTTTTCATAGTTTGCAGCATCAACTGTGATTTTGAAAGTGATATCTGCAGTTGGTCTCAGTTGGTGACTGACGTTTTTGATTGGACAAGACAAACAGGTTCTACCACCTCATCAATGACCGGTCCCTCCTCTGACCATACAACAGGAAGTAGGTCAACAAACTTCCTCCATTGTTCTCTTACTCAAACTAAGTGTGAAGATTGTGAGAAACAAATCATTCCTTTTGTTTTGCCTACAACATATCTTTGCTATTTAACTAGGCTTCGGAATGCCAAAACATCTATGACCATTTCTCTGCTTAAGAGTGTCCTTTTCTGGTCCAAATTTGCAGGTGGTTTTTATATCTACATTGAGGGTGACAGTGCAACTCATGGTGACACGGCCCGTCTCCTCAGTTCAGAATGTGCTGACCCTCAACCTCAGTGTCTACAGTTTTGGTATCACATTTATGGTACCAGCAGCACCATGGGACTAACCGTCTACCTGCTTGAGGGCAACAAGGCCCAGGAGGTGTGGAGTACGAGAGAAAACCATGGAGATGTGTGGCATCATGCACTGGTTGAACTGAGACCAAACACAAAGTTTCGGGTCTGTAAAACTACCTAATCTTCTTGTAAAGTGTTACATGTTAACCTGTTAACCTTCACCCCCACTCAGGGGCTCACAGCTGAAAATGACATACCTGAATTAAAATAAATATAGCTCCTGAGAACAGTGTACCACAGGCACAATTAAGGTCTCTTTGGAAAGAAGACACTTGGCACTCTACTAACAATAAATCAGAGTTGATAATGCTCAAACAAATAAAAAGTTATAAAAGTTGAAGTGCCTCATAAATAATGTGAACTTCAAAAAATGTTTTATTATTTCATGTACAAATATATAAAAATAGACCTGGAGGAATCCAATTAGGGAAAGGATTGAAAGCCACAAGTCTCATCAGTTTATATTTCAAATTTGAGGAAGATATAATGAAAAATGGGGTTCCTGCAAGCTTTTTTCCAAGACTATGTCAGTTCCCTTTCTCCCTTCCCTCTTGTGAGGCACATCCCCAGAAATGACATCCCCAAACTAAAATAATTGTAGTTACTGAACAATTTGCTCTACATGCACAATTTAGACATATTTAAAAGAAGACACTTTGGAGTTTATTACCCAAATGTAAAAGTTGAAAAACTTACACAGACAAACATTTATAGAATTTAAAGTGTCTTGAAGATAATTTGTACTGCAAGTAACATTGCATTATTTTATGAAAAAATAAATGAAAACGAACCTGGAGGAATCCAGTTAGGTAATTGATTGAAAGCCACAAGTCTCATCAGTTTATATTTCACATTTGAGGAAGATATTATGAAAAATGAGATTTCTGCAATATGTTTTCCAAGACTATGTCCAGGTACCAAGAAGCCTCCTTGGATACCTCAAAAAGCAACCTAATGACCAAATGTTATGAAGGGTACTGCAAGCTATTTTAGTCATCATATACACTGTTCCATGCTTTTCAATTATAAAATAATCCACACAGCTGTTGCATGGGAAAGAATGGAAAGATAATTAGCACCGCATGTCAAGTAAATAATTCTGTATAGTTTTTATGTGGCTGGCCATTCAATCAACAATCAAACTGATGGGCAGTCGTTTAGACAGCATTCATAAATCAACAATCAAACTGATGGGCAGTCGTTTAGACAGCATTCATACTAAAGGTTAGATCCATACAATCAAACTGATGGGCAGTCGTTTAGACCGCGTATAATGTGTGCATGTTACATAGCAACTCACCGATGTGAAATTGGACCATCTTTTCCGTCCTCAAGCATATCACCCTCGGCGCTGTCTTCACTCTCCTCAATTTACGTCATCAGCTGCTCGGTGATCGCCAAATAAAACATCTTCAGCAGAAAAAAACTTCTTTTGGCGATCCATTTGATGAGATAATCCGTCCAGTAAGTAAGGCGAAAACAGATGTTGACTGGGGAACCGTCTTTTTACTATGGCTTGTTTGTTGTCAAATGGCGGGGTGTGGTCACAGCCTACATCGCAGGTTAGCTCCTCAATAGAGAGTGGCTGATTCAAATAAATAAAAAAATATCTTGTTACGAGGAATTTAGACTTTCCGTGTATCGTTGGAATCGTGCACTGCTTGGCTACATTTTCTATCAGTCATACAATTTCAATTCTTTCATTGGCTTTACGTTGTAAAGACAAAATAATAGGATCAGCATTTCATGGCGTCAGAAAAACTGACCGCAGTGTTTGGATATTTTGACCTATATATTGCCTATCTTTGTATTTGTGTGTGTGTGTGCGGTCTTAATTTGTTCATTACACTCTAAGCAACACACCCATATAACGTTAGGCTACGGGAGTCTGTTTTTATGCATAATTTTATTGCATAACCGACAAGTATGATACTTCACCCTGAAGAAACTTCGATGTAAACAAAGGAATAACCATCGATGTTACAACGTTATTGTTTCTTTGGACTAAAAATGCTCTATGGGATGTTATTCAGTGGACCCTCACCTTTCCATTCAATCTGGAACTTTTAGCAGTGGATGCGTGTGTGGCTCGTTATTACGACACTACTGGTATGTACTCCGTTTTTGATTACGTGTGTTTTGATCTGTACTGCTTACATAAATGCAAGAAATACATTCATTATAAGCTTTTCATCAAAAAACAGAGCTCTATCATCGATGCCTGAGGCTTACACCTTTAAAATGATATATAGTTTGCCAAGATTAATGATGTTCTTTCACGTTAAATCTATTCATAAACATTAAACTTGTGGGGGAAAAAAACTCTTCCGTGCGCTGGCGCTCTGGCAAAGGTTAACAGGTTAAATAGGGGGAGTGTTGAATTCATGTTGACATTAAATGTTAATGGTCTATTAGGTCATCTTTGAGGGGCGTAGAGGAAGCACAGCCCTGTCAGATGTTGCTATTGATGATGTCTCTCTGCACAGAGGAACCTGTGATGGTATGTTTCTACTCTTTGGCAGCCATTTGAAAAAACTTTAGGCTTAAATTAATTAACTCAACACAATCAGCATAATTACAGTTTACAAGTTGCAAAAGGGTTCTTAAATTTGTGTTAAGAGTTGTAAATATCTTTCAGATTTAATAAACCAGGTGACTCCATCACCAACATCTCTGGTGTCATCGACAGCAGCTTCAACAACACCACACCCTGCACCAATCCAAACTACCACCACAACTGTCCGAACTACAGTCAGACCCAATCCATCTACAGAAGTATCAAACACCCCTGCACCAAGTAAGCTTCAAACCCACTGTTGCAGTGTGATCACATTCTGTTGTGATTTCTGTTGTCATAAATACAGCCAAAATGTATTTCTCTGCAATTTCCATTGTTTTCAAAAAAGACAGAACAGCACTTGATTAATTACAGATGTAACTTAATGAAAATAATAATAATACTACTACAAATAATAATGCTTGCTTTAACAATGTTGATGTTACTTTACAACTTCTGTAAGTTCATTTTTTAAGTTCAAGTAGGCTGTCGTAGCAATCATGTGGGTAACGCAGATTTTGGTTGACTGCTTGGAATGACAGTTATGACTGCTTTTTTGTTTTGATAGTTTGCAGCATCAACTGTGATTTTGAAAGTGATATCTGCAGTTGGTCTCAGTTGGTGACTGATGTTTTTGATTGGACAAGACACACAGGTTCTACCACCTCATCAATGACCGGTCCCTCCTCTGACCATACAACAGGAAGTAGGTCAACAAACTTCCTCCATTGTTCTCTTACTCAAACTAAGTGTGAAGATTGTGAGAAACAAATCATTCCTTTAGTTTTGCCTACAATATATCTTTGCTATTTAACTAGGCTTCGAATGCCAAAACATCTATGACCATTTCTCTGCTTAAGAGTGTCTTTTTCTGGTCCAAATTTTGCAGGTGGTTTTTATATCTACATTGAGGGTGACAGTGCAACTCATGGTGACACGGCCCGTCTCCTCAGTTCAGAATGTGCTGACCCTCAACCTCAGTGTCTACAGTTTTGGTATCACATTTATGGTACCAGCAGCACCATGGGACTAACCGTCTACCTGCTTGAGGGCAACAAGGCCCAGGAGGTGTGGAGTAGGAGAGAAACCATGGAGATGTGTGGCATCATGCACTGGTTGAACTGAAACCAAACACAAAGTTTCGGGTCTGTAAAACTACCTAATCTTCTTGTAAAGTTTTAAATGTTAAATAGGGGGAGTGTTGAATTCATGTTGACATTAAATGTTAATGGTCTATTAGGTCATCTTTGAGGGGCGTAGAGGAAGCACAGCCCTGTCAGATGTTGCTATTGATGATGTCTCTCTGCACAGAGGAACCTGTGATGGTATGTTTCTACTCTTTGGCAGCCATTTGAAAAAACTTTAGGCTTAAATTAATTAACTCAACACAATCAGCATAATTACAGTTTACAAGTTGCAAAAGGGTTCTTAAATTTGTGTTAAGAGTTGTAAATATCTTTCAGATTTAATAAACCAGGTGACTCCATCACCAACATCTCTGGTGTCATCGACAGCAGCTTCAACAACACCACACCCTGCACCAATCCAAACTACCACCACAACTGTCCGAACTACAGTCAGACCCAATCCATCTACAGAAGTATCAAACACCCCTGCACCAAGTAAGCTTCAAACCCACTGTTGCAGTGTGATCACATTCTGTTGTGATTTCTGTTGTCATAAATACAGCCAAAATGTATTTCTCTGCAATTTCCATTGTTTTCAAAAAATGACAGAACAGCACTTGATTAATTACACATGTAACTTAATGAAAATAATAATAATACTACTACAAATAATAATGCTTGCTTTAACAATGTTGATGTTACTTTACAACTTCTGTAAGTTCATTTTTAAGTTCAAGTAGGCTGTCGTAGCAATCATGTGGGTAACTGCAGATTTTGGTTGACTGCTTGGAATGACAGTTATGACTGCTTTTTTGTTTTGATAGTTTGCAGCATCAACTGTGATTTTGAAAGTGATATCTGCAGTTGGTCTCAGTTGGTGACTGATGTTTTTGATTGGACAAGACACACAGGTTCTACCACCTCATCAATGACCGGTCCCTCCTCTGACCATACAACAGGAAGTAGGTCAACAAACTTCCTCCATTGTTCTCTTACTCAAACTAAGTGTGAAGATTGTGAGAAACAAATCATTCCTTTAGTTTTGCCTACAATATATCTTTGCTATTTAACTAGGCTTCGGAATGCCAAAACATCTATGACCATTTCTCTGCTTAAGAGTGTCTTTTTCTGGTCCAAATTTTGCAGGTGGTTTTTATATCTACATTGAGGGTGACAGTGCAACTCATGGTGACACGGCCCGTCTCCTCAGTTCAGAATGTGCTGACCCTCAACCTCAGTGTCTACAGTTTTGGTATCACATTTATGGTACCAGCAGCACCATGGGACTAACCGTCTACCTGCTTGAGGGCAACAAGGCCCAGGAGGTGTGGAGTAGGAGAGAAAACCATGGAGATGTGTGGCATCATGCACTGGTTGAACTGAGACCAAACACAAAGTTTCGGGTCTGTAAAACTACCTAATCTTCTTGTAAAGTGTTAAATGTTAAATAGGGGGAGTGTTGAATTCATGTTGACATTAAATGTTAATGGTCTATTAGGTCATCTTTGAGGGGCGTAGAGGAAGCACAGCCCTGTCAGATGTTGCTATTGATGATGTCTCTCTGCACAGAGGAACCTGTGATGGTATGTTTCTACTCTTTGGCAGCCATTTGAAAAAACTTTAGGCTTAAATTAATTAACTCAACACAATCAGCATAATTACAGTTTACAAGTTGCAAAAGGGTTCTTAAATTTGTGTTAAGAGTTGTAAATATCTTTCAGATTTAATAAACCAGGTGACTCCATCACCAACATCTCTGGTGTCATCGACAGCAGCTTCAACAACACCACACCCTGCACCAATCCAAACTACCACCACAACTGTCCGAACTACAGTCAGACCCAATCCATCTACAGAAGTATCAAACACCCCTGCACCAAGTAAGCTTCAAACCCACTGTTGCAGTGTGATCACATTCTGTTGTGATTTCTGTTGTCATAAATACAGCCAAAATGTATTTCTCTGCAATTTCCATTGTTTTCAAAAAAGACAGAACAGCACTTGATTAATTACAGATGTAACTTAATGAAAATAATAATAATACTACTACAAATAATAATGCTTGCTTTAACAATGTTGATGTTACTTTACAACTTCTGTAAGTTCATTTTTTAAGTTCAAGTAGGCTGTCGTAGCAATCATGTGGGTACGCAGATTTTGGTTGACTGCTTGGAATGACAGTTATGACTGCTTTTTTGTTTTGATAGTTTGCAGCATCAACTGTGATTTTGAAAGTGATATCTGCAGTTGGTCTCAGTTGGTGACTGATGTTTTTGATTGGACAAGACACACAGGTTCTACCACCTCATCAATGACCGGTCCCTCCTCTGACCATACAACAGGAAGTAGGTCAACAAACTTCCTCCATTGTTCTCTTACTCAAACTAAGTGTGAAGATTGTGAGAAACAAATCATTCCTTTTGTTTTGCCTACAACATATCTTTGCTATTTAACTAGGCTTCGAATGCCAAAACATCTATGACCATTTCTCTGCTTAAGAGTGTCCTTTTCTGGTCCAAATTTGCAGGTGGTTTTTATATCTACATTGAGGGTGACAGTGCAACTCATGGTGACACGGCCCGTCTCCTCAGTTCAGAATGTGCTGACCCTCAACCTCAGTGTCTACAGTTTTGGTATCACATTTATGGTACCAGCAGCACCATGGGACTAACCGTCTACCTGCTTGAGGGCAACAAGGCCCAGGAGGTGTGGAGTAGGAGAGAAAACCATGGAGATGTGTGGCATCATGCACTGGTTGAACTGAGACCAAACACAAAGTTTCGGTCTGTAAAACTACCTAATCTTCTTGTAAAGTGTTAAATGTTAAATAGGGAGTGTTGAATTCATGTTGACATTAAATGTTAATGGTCTATTAGGTCATCTTTGAGGGCGTAGAGGAAGCACAGCCCTGTCAGATGTTGCTATTGATGATGTCTCTCTGCACAGAGGAACCTGTGATGGTATGTTTCTACTCTTTGGCAGCCATTTGAAAATAATGTAGGCTTAAATTAATTAACTCAACACAATCATCACAATTACAGTTTACAAGTTGCAAAAGGGTTCTTAAATTTGTGTTAAGAGTTGTAAATATCTTTCAGATTTAATAAACCAGGTGACTCCATCACCAACATCTCTGGTGTCATCGACAGCAGCTTCAACAACACCACACCCTGCACCAATCCAAACTACCACCACAACTGTCCGAACTACAGTCAGACCCAATCCATCTACAGAAGTATCAAACACCCCTGCACCAAGTAAGCTTCAAACCCACTGTTGCAGTGTGATCACATTCTGTTGTGATTTCTGTTGTCATAAATACAGCCAAAATGTATTTCTCTGCAATTTCCATTGTTTTCAAAAAATGACAGAACAGCACTTGATTAATTACACATGTAACTTAATGAAAATAATAATAATGAAAATAATAATAATACTACTACAAATAATAATGCTTGCTTTAACAATGTTGATGTTACTTTACAACTTCTGAAAGTTCATTTTTTAAGTTCAAGTAGGCTGTCGTAGCAATCATGTGGGTAACGCAGATTTTGGTTGACTGCTTGGAATGACAGTTATGACTGCTTTTTTGTTTTGATAGTTTGCAGCATCAACTGTGATTTTGAAAGTGATATCTGCAGTTGGTCTCAGTTGGTGACTGATGTTTTTGATTGGACAAGACACACAGGTTCTACCACCTCATCAATGACCGGTCCCTCCTCTGACCATACAACAGGAAGTAGGTCAACAAACTTCCTCCATTGTTCTCTTACTCAAACTAAGTGTGAAGATTGTGAGAAACAAATCATTCCTTTAGTTTTGCCTACAATATATCTTTGCTATTTAACTAGGCTTCAGAATGCCAAAACATCTATGACCATTTCTCTGCTTAAGAGTGTCTTTTTCTGGTCCAAATTTTGCAGGTGGTTTTTATATCTACATTGAGGGTGACAGTGCAACTCATGGTGACACGGCCCGTCTCCTCAGTTCAGAATGTGCTGACCCTCAACCTCAGTGTCTACAGTTTTGGTATCACATTTATGGTACCAGCAGCACCATGGGACTAACCGTCTACCTGCTTGAGGGCAACAAGGCCCAGGAGGTGTGGAGTAGGAGAGAAAACCATGGAGATGTGTGGCATCATGCACTGGTTGAACTGAGACCAAACACAAAGTTTCGGGTCTGTAAAACTACCTAATCTTCTTGTAAAGTGTTAAATGTTAAATAGGGGGAGTGTTGAATTCATGTTGACATTAAATGTTAATGGTCTATTAGGTCATCTTTGAGGGGCGTAGAGGAAGCACAGCCCTGTCAGATGTTGCTATTGATGATGTCTCTCTGCACAGAGGAACCTGTGATGGTATGTTTCTACTCTTTGGCAGCCATTTGAAAATAATGTAGGCTTAAATTAATTAACTCAACACAATCATCACAATTACAGTTTACAAGTTGCAAAAGGGTTCTTAAATTTGTGTTAAGAGTTGTAAATATCTTTCAGATTTAATAAACCAGGTGACTCCATCACCAACATCTCTGGTGTCATCGACAGCAGCTTCAACAACACCACACCCTGCACCAATCCAAACTACCACCACAACTGTCCGAACTACAGTCAGACCCAATCCATCTACAGAAGTATCAAACACCCCTGCACCAAGTAAGCTTCAAACCCACTGTTGCAGTGTGATCACATTCTGTTGTGATTTCTGTTGTCATAAATACAGCCAAAATGTATTTCTCTGCAATTTCCATTGTTTTCAAAAAATGACAGAACAGCACTTGATTAATTACACATGTAACTTAATGAAAATAATAATAATACTACTACAAATAATAATGCTTGCTTTAACAATGTTGATGTTACTTTACAACTTCTGAAAGTTCATTTTTTAAGTTCAAGTAGGCTGTCGTAGCAATCATGTGGGTAACGCAGATTTTGGTTGACTGCTTGGAATGACAGTTATGACTGCTTTTTTGTTTTGATAGTTTGCAGCATCAACTGTGATTTTGAAAGTGATATCTGCAGTTGGTCTCAGTTGGTGACTGACGTTTTTGATTGGACAAGACACACAGGTTCTACTACCTCATCAATGACCGGTCCCTCCTCTGACCATACAACAGGAAGTAGGTCAACAAACTTCCTCCATTGTTCTCTTCCTCAAACTAAGTGTGAAGATTGTGAGAAACAAATCATTCCTTTAGTTTTGCCTACAATATATCTTTGCTATTTAACTAGGCTTCGGAATGCCAAAACATCTATGACCATTTCTCTGCTTAAGAGTGTCTTTTTCTGGTCCAAATTTTGCAGGTGGTTTTTATATCTACATTGAGGGTGACAGTGCAACTCATGGTGACACGGCCCGTCTCCTCAGTTCAGAATGTGCTGACCCTCAACCTCAGTGTCTACAGTTTTGGTATCACATTTATGGTACCAGCAGCACCATGGGACTAACCGTCTACCTGCTTGAGGGCAACAAGGCCCAGGAGGTGTGGAGTAGGAGAGAAAACCATGGAGATGTGTGGCATCATGCACTGGTTGAACTGAAACCAAACACAAAGTTTCGGGTCTGTAAAACTACCTAATCTTCTTGTAAAGTGTTAAATGTTAAATAGGGGGAGTGTTGAATTCATGTTGACATTAAATGTTAATGGTCTATTAGGTCATCTTTGAGGGGCGTAGAGGAAGCACAGCCCTGTCAGATGTTGCTATTGATGATGTCTCTCTGCACAGAGGAACCTGTGATGGTATGTTTCTACTCTTTGGCAGCCATTTGAAAATAATGTAGGCTTAAATTAATTAACTCAACACAATCATCACAATTACAGTTTACAAGTTGCAAAAGGGTTCTTAAATTTGTGTTAAGAGTTGTAAATATCTTTCAGATTTAATAAACCAGGTGACTCCATCACCAACATCTCTGGTGTCATCGACAGCAGCTTCAACAACACCACACCCTGCACCAATCCAAACTACCACCACAACTGTCCGAACTACAGTCAGACCCAATCCATCTACAGAAGTATCAAACACCCCTGCACCAAGTAAGCTTCAAACCCACTGTTGCAGTGTGATCACATTCTGTTGTGATTTCTGTTGTCATAAATACAGCCAAAATGTATTTCTCTGCAATTTCCATTGTTTTCAAAAAAAGACAGAACAGCACTTGATTAATTACAGATGTAACTTAATGAAAATAATAATAATACTACTACAAATAATAATGCTTGCTTTAACAATGTTGATGTTACTTTACAACTTCTGTAAGTTCATTTTTTAAGTTCAAGTAGGCTGTCGTAGCAATCATGTGGGTAACGCAGATTTTGGTTGACTGCTTGGAATGACAGTTATGACTGCTTTTTTGTTTTGATAGTTTGCAGCATCAACTGTGATTTTGAAAGTGATATCTGCAGTTGGTCTCAGTTGGTGACTGACGTTTTTGATTGGACAAGACACACAGGTTCTACTACCTCATCAATGACCGGTCCCTCCTCTGACCATACAACAGGAAGTAGGTCAACAAACTTCCTCCATTGTTCTCTTCCTCAAACTAAGTGTGAAGATTGTGAGAAACAAATCATTCCTTTTGTTTTGCCTACAATATATCTTTGCTATTTAACTAGGCTTCGGAATGCCAAAACATCTATGACCATTTCTCTGCTTAAGAGTGTCCTTTTCTGGTCCAAATTTGCAGGTGGTTTTTATATCTACATTGAGGGTGACAGTGCAACTCATGGTGACACGGCCCGTCTCCTCAGTTCAGAATGTGCTGACCCTCAACCTCAGTGTCTACAGTTTTGGTATCACATTTATGGTACCAGCAGCACCATGGGACTAACAGTCTACCTGCTTGAAGGCAACAAGGCCCAGGAGGTGTGGAGTAGGAGAGAAAACCATGGAGATGTGTGGCATCACGCACTGGTTGAACTGAGACCAAACACAAAGTTTCGGGTCTGTAAAACTACCTAATCTTCTTGTAAAGTGTTAAATGTTAAATAGGGGGAGTGTTGAATTCATGTTGACATTAAATGTTAATGGTCTATTAGGTCATCTTTGAGGGGCGTAGAGGAAGCACAGCCCTGTCAGATGTTGCTATTGATGATGTCTCTCTGCACAGAGGAACCTGTGATGGTATGTTTCTACTCTTTGGCAGCCATTTGAAAAAACTTTAGGCTTAAATTAATTAACTCAACACAATCATCACAATTACAGTTTACAAGTTGCAAAAGGGTTCTTAAATTTGTGTTAAGAGTTGTAAATATCTTTCAGATTTAATAAACCAGGTGACTCCATCACCAACATCTCTGGTGTCATCGACAGCAGCTTCAACAACACCACACCCTGCACCAATCCAAACTACCACCACAACTGTCCGAACTACAGTCAGACCCAATCCATCTACAGAAGTATCAAACACCCCTGCACCAAGTAAGCTTCAAACCCACTGTTGCAGTGTGATCACATTCTGTTGTGATTTCTGTTGTCATAAATACAGCCAAAATGTATTTCTCTGCAATTTCCATTGTGTTCATAAAAAGACAGAACAGCCCTTGGTTAAATACAGTTTTGCCTAATTAATATTTAAAAAATAAAACAAATTTGTAATGCTTATTTGTAACAATGTTGATGTTACTTTAAAACTAAGCTCATTTTGAAGTTTAATTAATCTGCTGTAGTGATCACAAAGGTAAAGCAGATTTTGGTTGACTGCTTGGAATGACAATAGAGTGCAACAGTCTGGTTCTGGAAGTACAAATCCCATTAATTTATCCCAAAGACCAATTTATTTACAACAATATCTCATAAAACTTTAAAGATATACCTACCGTTACCTATAAATTACTTACTACATTCCTCATTTGTAAGTCACTTTGTAAAAAAATGTCTGCTAAATGACTAAATGTAAATTTAAAGGTTGTTCATCGATATGCTTCAGTTGAAGCTATCCGTCTGCGTTATCTCAACTTCATTGTTTACAAATCCTGTTTTTAAAGCGGAATTCATGGTAAACAATTACATTACACATGGTACAGCTGAGAAAATTCCATTTATCAGAGAACCGCGGCTAACAAAACCCACGAAACGTGCCACAGTGAGACCACACGCTCCCATAATGTACTGTGAATGATGTAATCAAGTCGGTCTCCCTTCACCCTTAAACCACTTCAATATTTGTACATACCGGGATATTTTGCAATAAACTTAAAATATATTGTTTCTGTACTAAATATCAACAACCTAAAATCAATTATTTTATATATTCCCATTATTTTTTAATCAGTGATATCATTCACAATGCTTCATGGGATTATAGTTTGTGCCCTCAGGAAAGACGGTAAGCACACAGCCTTTTACCTTTTGTCTTTATGTCTGATTTTCAAGTACTTTCTTGCCTCAAAACAAAGTTTGTGATGCGATTCTCCTCGGAGCTGGTGTGTTTGGTTCATGGCTCACAACTCTTTTATGAAGAATTTTATAAAACTCTATGGAAGAAATGAATGCGGAAACTACTTCCGGAACCCAGATGGCTGAAAAAGTGGACCGGCACTGTTGCACTCTATTATAATTGCTTTTTTGTTTCGGCAGTTTGCAGCATCAACTGTGATTTTGAAAGTGATATCTGCAGTTGGAATCAGTTGCTGACTGACGTTTTTGATTGGACGAGACACAAAGGCTCCACCCCCTCATCAATGACCGGTCCCTCCGCAGACCACACAACAGGAAGTGGGTCTTGATTTTTTATTTTTTTATAGAAACTTTTCAAAGTGCACTCCATAACTTGTTCCTCATTAAAAAAAAATTACATAAAGAAATGTATACTGTTTTACACTTAAATAGTAAATTCATCATGGCTGACTGAATAGCACACTTCTAAAAAGGTTTTTTTCAGGAATTTGTATTCACGCCACTTGGAGTCACTATAATATCCAAAGTAAATTCTATGACTATTTCTCTGCTCTAGATTCTTATTTTTCTGGTCCAAATTTGCAGGTGGTTTTTATATCTACATTGAGGGTGACAGTGCAACTCATGGTGACACGGCCCGTCTCCTTAGTTCAGAATGTGCTGACCCTCAACCTCAGTGTCTGCAGTTTTGGTATCACATTTACGGTACCAGTAGCACCATGGGACTGAGCGTCTACCAGCTGGAGGGCAACAAGGCCCAGGAGGTGTGGAGGAGAAGAGAAAACCATGGAGACATGTGGCACCGTGCTCTAGTTGACCTTAGACCAAAGACAAAGTTTCAGGTCAGTAAAGTTAGAGAACTACCTAATCTTCTTGTAATACTTTAAATTTAAATAGGGTCAATGTTGATTTCATGTTAACTTAAAATTTTGTTGGCCTATCAGGTCATCTTTGAGGGGCGTATAGGAAGCACAGCCCTGTCAGATGTTGCCATTGATGATGTCTCTCTGCACAGAGGATCCTGTGATGGTACTGTATTTTTCTACTCTCTGGCAGGCCTTAGTCTTTATATAACTTCAACTTAAGTCAGCTTAATGAGCAAAATTACTATTTGCATAGGACAGGTTTGGGAAAAGTTTTTTCTTTTACTTTTCTGCAAATATTTTTCAGATTTTATAAACCAGGTGACTACAGCCACACCCATCCAAACAACATCTGCCCCTATCCAAACTACAGCTGCACCTGTTCAATCTACAGCCGCACCCATTCAGTCTACAGCAAGGCCCATCCAAACTACAGCCGTACCTGTCATAACTACAGCCGCACCCATCCAAACAACAGCTGCACCTGTTCAAACTACGGCTGCACCCATTCACTCAACAGCAAGGCCCATCCAAACTACAGCTGCACCTGTCATAACTACAGCCGCACCCATTCACTCTACAGCAAGGCCCATCCAAACTACACCCGCACCCATCCAAACAACAGCTGTACCTGTTCAAACTACGGATGCACTCATTCACTCTACGACAAGGCCCATCCAAACTACAGCCGCACCTGTCATAACTACAGCCACACCCATCCAAACTACAGCTGCACCCATTCACTCTACAGCAAGGCCCATCCAAACTACAGCCGCACCTGTCATAACTACAGCCACACCCGTTCACTCTACAGCAAGGCCCATCCAAACTACAGACGTCTCAAGTAAGCTCCCTACTGTATTTATCATTGCACTGTGTTCACATTCTGTTGTGATTGCTTCTGCAATAAAATAACACTCCCCCATTTCAATTTTAATATCTTACCTTCCTCTTGTTTTAAGAAAAGAGACAAAAATCATTTGTTAAATACACTACCTTACAATGTCAAAAATCAGTAATTAACTCCAGGTTGCTCCGGGGGGGATTGTCCCTGTAATAAGTGCACTGTAAGTCGCTTTGGATAAAAGTGTCTGCCAAATGCATAAATGTAAATGTAAATGTAAACATAAAAATGAATCTGAGCATAGTTGAGCCAAATCTGTCTCTCACAGGACAGATCATAGTTTGTAAGACCCAATTTTGTCATAACACTGTTTTATCTTTCACATTACAAAATAGACAAGTACAAAACCTAAATGAAAAAGTTTAAATGAAAATGTCTTCTTTCCTCACAGTGCCCTCTTGCCCCACAAACAGTCATTACACTGACTGCATCCCTGCCTGCCAGCCTACTTGTACACACCTGCACGGCCCCCCTGACTGCAACACTGACGGGCCATGTGTGCAGGGCTGTGTGTGTGATGATGGCTTTGTCCTTAAACAAAGTGTATGTGTGCCCATCCATGAATGTGGTTGCCAAGACGGCCATGGCAATAACCACAACGTGAGTGACCCAGTCACACTAAACTTCTAACATGCTCTTTAAATAAAGCTGAAATGTGTCATTTCTGCACCTCTAGTGTCACTAAAAGAAATTGCTCAAATAGTTCATTGGAATTTTGACATCTTCAGTTAGTTGAGCAAACAGATAGTCCCACCCCAAAATCACTCTGTTGGTTGTGGCAATGTTGCAGTGTCATGCTGGGGTGCTCAAACAAACACAGCAAAGTTTTGATAGCATAACAGAGCCACGTTTGTTTTACTTTTCAGGGTAGTCAACATCCAAATGGCTTGATTTACACAGTAGTTGTCTCTGAATATTAAGCTGAGATAGGAGAAAGTATCTTAAAATCAAGAAAAATTACTTTCTTAATCATTTCCTCTCTTTTGTTTTGCAGTTTGGTGATGTTTGGTATGACAACTACTGCTCACAGAGATGTGAGTGTGAGGAAGAAAATGACGGAGAGATTCAATGCAAGGAATATGAATGTGATACAGATCAGATATGTCACATGACTGAGGAGGGAGAATACAGTTGCCAGGAGACTGGTAAGTATTTTCCATTGAAACCATCACAATTTATTAAAGTGCAATAGTCATACAATTTTAGGGGCCTTCACACTGGGTGCATTCCATCTGGGCTGTTTTTCAATTGTCTGACCGTGCACACATCTCTAGCTGTTGTGTGACGTCTCACTATTTTTCAGTTTTTAATACAAGATGTCAAGTTAAAAGACATTCAACTTTTAAAATGCATCTCAAGACCCTTGCCTTCTATTCCATACCTCTGCCCTAGTTGCTTTTAAATGCATGAATGCACTCCGTGTGAATGGCCCCTTATGTAAATATACTGGTGTGACTAGTCTCATTACACTTCATGTTTCTGTGTGCCAGATTTCAGCAAGTGCAAAATCAACGATGACCCCGAATACAAAACCTTCGACAACATGAAGCACAAGTTTAAGGGCAAGTACTCTTACGTCCTGGTTCAGTCCACCACCAAGCCAAGCAACCTTCAGGCCGTTTATGTGGTCATCATCAACGAAAAAATCAAAGGCGAGAGCAGTGAGGAGGATGACAGCAGTGAGGAGGATGACAGCAGTGATGAAGATGACAGCAGCGAGGAGGACAATGATAATGGCGGTCGTGTTCGTGCTCTGAGAATCAGAGTTTATAACCACACTGTGGAATTTAAACAGGGCCGTAAAATCACAGTGAGTACATTTCTACCGATAAAAGCTATAATATGGCATTGTGGCATCTGGCAGGTTTGCTGCTTTAAGGGATAGTTCAATAGTTTCCAAAAATGAAAATTATGTCATAATTTACTCAACCCCATGCTGCTCCAAACTAGTGTGACTTTCTTTCTTACGTGGAACACAAAAGAAGATATTAACAAAAGTGGTTGGTGATTTAGACTGCTCTAACTTTGTGGACATTATTCCAAGTCGGCTAAAGCCATACAATGGAACAGCATGTATATTCTGCTAAATATCTGATTTCCAGTAGATTTTGTTTTTAAAAAAGTGACAAGTTTTCTGATTTTAAAAAAGCACCACAAACTGAGGGCCATGGTCACGTCTACACCAGATATATTTAAATAAATCTGATAAAAAGGGAATGTCTTATCTGCCTGACACACATCATTGGTACAATAAAAGTCTGAGAAATGGTCTGACGCTGAGAATAAGAATCAGCTTTTGAATGCCCCCTTGTGGTAAATGGTGAGTAATGCAGTGAAATATACCTAGTACTGGAATTCTACTTTTTAATCTCTCTCTCTCTCTTTTCCTTTCTGACATTCAGGTTGATGGGTTGAGCGTTAAACCTCCTGTCTCCCCCTCTGGAGGGATAAAGATTTGGGAACGTTCTTCTTGGGTCTATCTGAAGACTGACTTTGGACTCTCTGTGGAGTATAATGGCAAAGACAAAGCAGGTAGTGATTAATTCTATTTGTATTTATGATTAGCAAGTCTCTTCACAGTAAGTTTGGAATTCATATAATTTTAATATATAGCTGTATTAATAAATCATTATAATTGTTTGTTTGTGTGTGTGTGTATGTGTGTGTGTGTGTGTGTGTGTGTGTGTGTGTGTATTATAATGATTTTTGACAAGGCAAAGCCAAAATATTTCTCTTTCAAAACATGTTTAGTGCCTTTCCTGTTAAATTCATGTTTTGTAGTTGAATGTTACAGGGTTGAAGGTTAGTGCAAAAATGACTTATAACAACTTCAACGTTATTTTAAATACCAGTTAAAATTAGCACATATATATATATATATATATATATATATATATATATATATATATATATATATATATATATACAGTGAGGAAAATAAGTATTTGAACACCCTGCTATTTTGCAAGTTCTCCCACTTGGAAATCATGGAGGGATCTGAAATTGTCATCGTAGGTGCATGTCCACTGTGAGAGACATAATCTAAAAAAAAAAATCCAGAAATCACAATATATGATTTTTTAACTATTTATTTGTATGATACAGCTGCAAATAAGTATTTGAACACCTGAGAAGATCAGTGTTAATATTTGGTACAATTACAGAGGTCAAACGTTTCCTGTAGTTTTTCACCAGGTTTGCACACACTGCAGGAGGGATTTTGGCCCACTCCTCCACACAGATCTTCTCTAGATCAGTCAGGTTTCTGGGCTGTCGCTGAGAAACACGGAGTTTGAGCTCCCTCCAAAGATTCTCTATTGGGTTTAGGTCTGGAGACTAGCTAGGCCACGCCAGAACCTTGATATGCTTCTTATAGAGCCACTCCTTGGTTATCCTGGCTGTGTGCTTTGGGTCATTGTCATGTTGGAAGACCCAGCCTCGACCCATCTACAATGCTCTAACTGAGGGAAGGAGGTTGTTCCCCAAAATCTCACAATACATGGCCCCGGTCATCCTCTCCTTAATACAGTGCAGTCGCCCTGTCCCATGTGCAGAAAAACACCCCCAAAGCATGATGCTACCACCCCCATGCTTCACAGTAGGGATGGTGTTCTTGGGATGGTACTCATCATTCTTCTTCCTCCAAACACGGTTAGTGGAATTATGACCAAAAAGTTCTATTTTTGTCTCATCTGACCACATGACTTTCACCCATGACTCCTCTGGATCATCCAAATGGTCATTGGCAAACTTAAGACGGGCCTTGACATGTGCTGGTTTAAGCAGGGGAACCTTCCGTGCCATGCATGATTTCAAACCATGACGTCTTAGTGTATTACCAACAGTAACCTTGGAAACGGTGGTCCCAGCTCTTTTCAGGTAATTGACCAGCTCCTCCCGTGTAGTTCTGGGCTGATTTCTCACCTTTCTTAGGATCATTGAGAACCCACGAGGTGAGATCTTGCATGGAGCCCCAGTCCGAGGGAGATTGACAGTCATGTTTAGCTTCTTCCATTTTCTAATGATTGCTCCAACAGTGGACCTTTTTTCACCAAGCTGCTTGGCAATTTCCCGTAGCCCTTTCCAGCCTTGTGGAGGTGTACAATTTTGTCTCTAGTGTCTTTGGACAGCTCTTTGGTCTTGGCCATGTTAGTAGTTGGATCCTTACTGATTGTATGGGGTGGACAGGTGTCTTTATGCAGCTAACGACCTCAAACAGGTGCATCTAATTTAGGATACTAAATGGAGTGGAGGTGGACATTTTAAAGGCAGACTAACAGGTCTTTGAGGGTCAGAATTCTAGCTGATAGACAGGTGTTCAAATACTTATTTGCAGCTGTATCATACAAATAAATAGTTAAAAAATCATATATTGTGATTTCTGGATTTTTTTTTTAGATTATGTCTCTCACAGTGGACATGCACCTACGATGACAATTTCAGACCCTCCATGATTTCCAAGTGGGAGAACTTGCAAAATAGCAGGGTGTTCAAATACTTATTTTCCTCACTGTATATATATATATATATATATATACAGTATATATTTAAATTAAAACATGTATTGCTTTATACGCGTAACAACTTAAATCTATCAAATAATCACTACATTAAATATTCTGTTAATTATTAGGAACGAGCCATAGTCAGGCTGTTATCTCTCACTTCAGTATAAGCTGGCCAACATTTGATTTAATTAAAAACTGAGTGTAAAAATAAGAAGGAACATTGAAATAGTTACATCTCTCATTCTTTCCATCTGCAGAGGTCACTCTTCCCCACACATATAAAAGGAAGATTGGAGGTCTCTGTGGAAATTTTGATGACCGCAGCAAAAATGACATGATGAAGCCAAATGGGGAGCAGGCAAAGAATCTGAAAGAGTTTGGAGAGAGCTGGAGGGTAACGGACAACAAAATCATAGTCTGATGGAGGTAGAAATATTGGATGATATTCAAAATATTCAAAAAATATTAAACAAATCAAAATTATCTGATATTTAAGCTTCTACAAAGATGTCACCATTATAGATTACTGCTCTTCTAAGCATTCTCGTGAGGTGCCATCTGAGCTGCATTTTTAAATTGAGTACTGTTGAATGCTGGGCACTTGGTTGATTTTCCTTGAATATCCACTAAAACACATACTACAGTATATCTATATACAAATATATATAATATAATATAATATAATATAATATAATATAAACAGTGTATAAGCAAGAGTGCGATATGGCCCTATATCAGCTCTGTTGGGATTCGGCCACAGTGACGTAGGTAATTACAGCAGTGCTGATGTAGGGCCATATAGCACGATTGCGAGTGTGATATTGTTTATATACAACAGTTCAATGAACAAGTACATTTAAAAAAAACTAGTTTTTAAAACTAATTTCTTACGTGAAGAATCAGAATCAGCCGTTGCTGGTTCAAAACAAATGATGTGTCCAAGCCTCATTTAGTAATTAAAAAATGTCACTTCAGAAATAGTATCACGGCTTGTGCTGTTTCTAACAAGTTATTGGATAAACAAGGATAGACGTGTGTGTGTGTGTGTGTGTGTGTGTGTGTGTAAGAGAGCGAGAGAGCGATATGGAGTGTGTGAAATCACCTGTTGCCACACACAATCAGAGATGCTGTCAGCTTTCTCAGTGGAAAATATATGTCTAAGGGGGGTATTCCTCTCTATTTCGCGGTAGCCGATGCACAAGTCATTCACTATAGAAATGGCGATGTCCTCTGCCATTTTAAACAGTACGTATTCAATGTGGAAAGGTACGCACCGGTAAGCTGTCCGTTTAAAGCCATTTCCTAGCTTTGGAAATGTATTAGTAATACAGCGATCATAGAGTGCAGTTCTATGTAAACAATGACTAACATTCACTTTGTCACCAACTAGCTCATATTACACACAAAAATTATGTTTTGCCACCACCTGCTGGCTAAAATATGTAATTTCAAAAATAAAGCCAGTAACTCCTAACAGATACATACACTTTAGTTTAGAACAGCATGATCGCAGAGTGATACGCACAGTGAAGTGTAGTGTCACACCATCAGTGCTCATGGAACGTCTCTCGTCCAATCAGATTTGAGGACCGGAAATAACTGTGATGTGCATAATATATATATTTCAAAATTTTGGAAACTTGGCACTTAGAAATGTAAACTTAGGAACACTTTACATTTGTCTACCAAACTCATTTTAAGGATTTAAGCATAGGCCTATGCCTTTTAGAAGGGGGTTATAAGATCATGAGAAAAATAAATTTATGATAAAACGTGTCCACACTTTTGACTGGTATTGTGAACAATTACACAGTAATAATATCTATACAACACATGTTCTTATAGGCTTGCTGAAAGTTTTGGTGAACTGAAAACATCTTTTGATAATAATACAATGATAGTGACTCAATGGAAATAACAGTTCTGTATGCTAACAGTCTCCCTTCTTTGTTGTTCAGGCGGTCCTCACTTCAACAGAAATGGCTTCGGGCTTGAGCTAATGTAGACATTTACTTCAAATCAAATTCCTTTATCATCACTCAATCACATACACAAGTGCAACAGTGGGTGAAAGTCTTTGGTGCAGTTCCAAGCAACACCAGTATGACGATTACAATAAACATCTGATTTACACATAACACATTTTACACAGGGTGGAGCTCGCAGCACAGCAGCCATACTCTGTGCCATCTTGCCAACATACAACATGAACGATCTGTTGACCACACCTGTCATAGCTGATGCATTAATCAGACTAGATAAGCTTGCTGGATGTACATGTTTTTTGAAACATACACATTTTTGTCTTTTTTTTTCTGTAGAACACAATAGATGATAAGCAGAATGTTAGACTGTCAGCCTCGGTTAACATTTAATATCACTGCAAAATAAAAAAATGAAAGCAATGAAAGCAAATGGTGACTGAGTCTGAGATATTAGTTTATTCACAAATTGCATATATTGCCTTTTCTTTTTCTGTCACTGCTTTTCTGTTATTCTTGAATAAAGCATCATTTATAAAGGGTTTTGTATTTATTTGCATTCACAGCTCTAGCTTCATTTAGTGGCTACAATGTTTCTATGCTTACAGTATTCACACAAGTTTGCTTGAACAATTATTGAAGATGTGCAACTGCTAACAACATACACAGATGTGCTGCTGCAATGGCACCGAAAAATATCATACAGGACAGGATCATATAAAAAATGTTGAATTAAACTTTTGCCATTATTTACTCACCCTTTCATTAGTTACCAACAAAAGGAGATGTTTGGCAGAATGTTAAGCTCAGTCACCATTCGCTTTCATTGCATCATCATCCATACAATGAAAGTGAAAGGTGACTAAGGCTAATATTTTCCCTTACTTATCCTTTTGTGTTCCATTGCAGGAAGAAAGTGATACAGGGTTTGAAACGACATGAGGGTGAGAAGAATTAGAACAGAATTTTCCTTTTTGGGTGAACTATCCCAAGATGCATTATCACCTGTCAAACTATGGAGCTCCCTCCAAAACATTACAGCTGACAAACTACTCATCTGCAAATGATACAGAAAGCAGCAGCATGGCTGGCTTTCAATAAACCCAAGAGAACACATGTTGCACCGCTCTTTGTCTCTCTACACTGGCTGCCAATTGCTGCACGTATCAAAGTTCAAGGCTCTGATGCTAGCATACAGAACAGTCACTGGGTGTGCGCCAGCTTACCTAAAATCATTCATGCAAGCTACGTCCCCACCAGAAGGCTGTAGTCTGCAAATGAGTGGAGCCTTGTGCTACCAATACAAAGTTCCAAAAATTCCAAAACTTATTGTAGTGCAATAAGGTGCAGACTAGGTATATTTTTATGGGATATCCTATCATCTATCCTGATCCACTCCTAATCAGGATCCTGACCACTCTATGATTTTTACCACAGGTAAAACATGGCTACTTACCAAATAAATTATAAAATGGACATGAAATAATGATTTGAGTTGATGTCAAGGTTTCATGTGAGAAGAAAGAGACCACAGAGTCTCCAGAAACAAGGAATTCAACCTCCGGTGTGTGTCAGAGCTGTACTGGTTTTGATATTCTGAAAATATGAAAAATAAAAAAATTCATCTGTAGATGTGCGGTCATTATTTCGAAATATCGAAGTATAGGTTTCTGCAGAACAATAATGCGTCTCTGTTTCCCAATCTGTGTAATCTCAATGTAGTAATCAGTGGCCTTTGCCAAAATAGGATGGGTGTTTCTAAACTATTCAATGGAAGTAGGGAATCTCAATGCAGTAGGCAAATCACGTAAAGCTGTTGAAAATCACCATCCCACTTTGAAAATGCCCACTGATTGGGAAAAGCCCATTTTTGTTCTGCAGAGACATAAATATCAGATTGCTGGATGGTGCAATGGACCAATTACAATCACGTTTTCCAGAGAGCTGCGTAATAAATAAGGAATAATGTACAGTCAGCCAGCCCTTATCACAAAATAAGACCCAATAGGGTGATGAGGATAAGTCTTGTATGATCCTGAAGGTGTCTATTTTGTGATAATGACCGGCTGACTGTAGGCCTACTTATTTCATGGCTACATACCAATAAATAAATAAATGGACATGAAATTAAAATTGCTTTATTACATAAGGAGAAAGAGAGTGCAGAGAGCTATGAGAGACATGGAACTAGCAGAGTGTAGGGCATGGTTACCATGGGGTCAAATATACAGTTTAGTACTCACAATAAATATTTGAGTACGTGTAGTACTCCTGAAAAGAAGCATATTATGATTAATGCTGAATGCTGACGTGATGGCTTCTCATCGCTGTCTTTACTATGAATTCTCAATAACAGCATATGCATTTTACAATAGTTCAGCACATTATCAACGCAGGTATCACGTCTTTGCATATTAATGACTGGTTATAAACACAAATAACTTCAAACATTTTTCATGTGCAGTATTTACAACTGACAGAGTGACACTCAAACCTCATATTCTTTACAAGCAGAATAAGATTTCCAGAATGTACACATAAGCACTGAAACAAGATATAACATTTTAATTTATACATATAGCCTATCCCTTAATACATATGACATTAAATTAATGAATGTAGCTATGCAGATAGGACGCAAACCACATCCTCAATGCGAACACTGCGGAGTCTATTGTCTGATGTATTACATTCAATTAAGACACCTATGAAATTCACTCAACCAAAATGTAATACATACCTCACAGTTAACAGAGATCACAGGGGGGTTAAATGACCAAATATGTAAGTCAATGATCATTTATAACTCTTAAACAACATTATCAACTCGAATTACATCGCTATATTTTGACCATTTATTGCATATTACGGGCTGTCGCGCTAATCACGGAGCACCCATGCTAACCATGTGCTCGGCCGCACTAAACTCGTGACAAACCATTAATAAAGTGAAAAGAACTGCTTTCAAATCGTACAACTCATTAGTATTCCGTTTAACAGTGTTTATACTCATACAGAAGTGTGTGTGTGTGCATTTCGTTGCTCAGTTACCTGAAAAGAAGTAGGCTATATTATGATTAATGCTGATATGATTGCTTCTCATCGCTGTCTTTACTATGAATGAAGGAAGCACATCACAAGCACGCAACTGAAGGTGCAGGTGAACGTCATAACGCAGGTATGTCAAATGAAAATAATTAATTCAATAAATGCACATAACACTCTTTTTTAACATAAAGCACAAATAGGAATCTAACAATATTTAGCAGTATTAGAAAAATATAATTTAGCGATTTTATATAGAAAATAGAAATATACAAAAACATAACTTGTATTCACTATATCACATATGAAGTACTCAAATATTTGGAAAACAATTAATTAATAAAATAACTTAATGTGTCTAACCGTGTTCATGTATAGCCTGCATGGAATACCCTCAAATGTAAGCTATCTTAAAATCCACGATCCCGGATCCGGGATTTAAAATTACGTCAGTAATAATGTACTTCCAATTTTAAATGTATGCGGAGGAGTTATGAGCTTATATCTGGTACCATTTGAAAGCTTATGTAGCAAGGTAAGCAGGAGAAGGGGAGGGAGATTGTGAAGCAACTACCAATCCCTATTACAGATTACTGATAGGGTGGCCCAGTTTAAAGGACAGGCAATATGGAAAGGCAGCCGGGGGCTGTAGAGGGTCGTGGTACGTCTGAAGTTGGCCGGTGAAGGTTCGGCACGAGGAAAGAGTTTTGATTTTATTTGGACACCGGAGCAGAGCCCCTCCCGTCGACTGGGCTGGCAAGGCTTGATTCTGGATCTAAGACCTGAGGAATAAAAATTTTTTGCACTGGGTGGAAAACGAAGTGCGACCTTGTTGGTTGGTGAGTCGATTAGGAAGTGGTGTGGGATAGCATCGGCCGACGGCCTGTATAGGTCCGGTAGTGGTGCTGTCTCACAGCTTCTGGTTGATCATTAAACCAATAATCTTGCTAGGGGTGGCAGGGATACAGGTGGATGGTATGGATTACAGTGAAGCAGCGGGGAATGGTAGTGATGAGAGGAGGGAAAGTGAGTGGGAGGAAGTAGGGAGAATGCGCAGGGATAAGGAGGCTAGTCGTAAAAGAAAGAAAAAAGGTTGTGTCAGTTCAAATGGGACGGAAAGTGAAGAAGATGAAGGGAAGGAACCTAAAATAAGATTGTTTAATGTAGTGGTACGATTTGAGGGAGAAGGAGGAGTTAAAAAAATGGATCCACTTAAGTTAACTAAAGTAATAAGAGAAAAGGTAGGAGAAGTGAAGTATGCAAGAATTTTGGGAGATGGAAATCTACTGGTAGGATGTAATAATGAAGTACAGATGGAAAAAGCAAAGAAGATGAGTTGTGTTGGAAAAATAAAAATAGTAAAAGTAGTAAGAGTGGGGGAGAAAATAAATGGCGGAAGTAAGGGAGTGATATATGGAATTCCAATTACTGTAAATATGAAAGAGTTGGTGGAGAACTTGAGAATGAAGAATAGATCAGTTAAAAGTGCAGTAAGAATGACACGGGGAGTGGAGAAAGTAGAAACAGAATCTGTATTGGTTGAGTTTGAAACAAAGGAGGTACCAAAAGAGGTATATTATGGATTTATGAGATACAGCATAAGAGAGTATGTACCTAAGCCAATAAGATGTTATAATTACCAGGAATTTGGACATATGGCTACTGTATGTAAAGGAAAGAGGAGGTGTGCTAGGTGTAGTGGTGATCATGAATATGGAAAGTGTGGGGAAGAAGTAAGACCAAAGTTTTGTAACTGTGGAGGGAATCATAGTGTGGCATTTTGGGGATGTGAAGTGATGAAAAAATAAGTTAAAGTACAACAGATAAAATCAAAAGAAAACATTTCTTATGTTGAGGCTGTTAAGAGAACGGAGCAGGAAAAGAAGAATCAGAGTGGAGAAAGTATAAAAAGGGTGAGTAGGGAAGATCACAAAGAAAAGAAGGAAAAATGGGAAGAGAAGAAGAAAATAGTGACATTCATAGCAGGGGTGATAAATGCTACAGCTGAAGTCAGGTCTAAAACTGAAAGAATCCAGATTATTGTTAAAGCAGCAATACATCACTTGGATATGACAGGATTAAAGTGGGAAGAAGTGAGGGATGAACTCAGTGTACAGTCGAGTCAAGAGACAACATGTATAGGTTAATAATTTTTGTAATGCTAATCCTTCAATGGAATGCAAGAAGCCTGATCGCAAATGGGCAGGATTTTAAGCAATTTATAAGGAGTAGAAGAGAAAAGCCAGATGTTATATGCATTCAGGAATCCTGGTTAAAGCCTAATTTGGACTTTATAATATATGGATACGTATCAGTTAGACAAGATAGGGAAAATGGTGGTGGAGGGGATGTATAACATTTATAAGACAAGGGATTCGAATAGGGTGTTAGGTGTAGGAAAGGAGCAAGAATATGTAGTGGTAGAAACATGGGGTGAAAGGAAAAAAATTGTAGTTATAAATTATTACAATCCGTGTAGGAAATTAGATATAAACAATTTTGAGGAAATAGAGGGGCAAGACAATAATAATATTGTATGGTGTGGGGATTTCAATGCGCATAATGCATTGTGGGGTAGTGAGAAGATGGATAGTAATGGACAAGTAATTGAAGAGTTATTGGATGAGAAAAACTTAGTATGTTTAAATGATGGAAGTAAAACCAGGATAGAGGTTAGTACTGGGAAGGAATCTGTACTTGACCTCACACTGGTGTCCAGTAGTATGGCAGCGATATGTAATTGGAGTGTCTATAAGGATGGGACAATAGGAAGTGATCATTATCCAGTATTGTGTAAAATTAATATTTCATTATCTCAAAGTATAGAAGGAAGAGGAGGAAGATGGATATTTGAGAAGGCTAATTGGGAACATTTTCAGAAAGAAAGTGATAGATGTTTGAACCAGATTGAGTATAATGATGATATAGAGATACTGGAAAATAAAATAAAGAAAGGTATAATAACAGCGGCAATGGAGTCTATTCCAAAAAGTAAAGGTAAGGTAAAGAGGAAAATCGTACCATGGTGGGGTGAGGAATATAAAGAAGCAGTCAGAAATAGGAACAAAGCATTTAAAATAATGAAAAGAACTCATAACTTTATGCACATGGTTCAATATAAATATGCTCAGGCAATAGTAAGGAAAACAATTAGACAGGCAAAAAGAACATATTGGAGGAAGTATTGTAGCTCAATTGGGAATACAACTCAGATTGGAGAGGTGTGGACAATGATTAAAAAGATGGGTGGTGAAAGGAGAGAATGGAGTTACCCAGTTTTGAGTAGTGGAAATGAAATTGCAGTGACAAATAAGGAAAAGGCTGAAATGTTAGCAAATACATTTGTCAATGTGCACAGCTCTAATAATTTATCGGAAGAAGGGAAGAGAGGCAGAGAGAAGACTAAATCTGAAAATGTAGAGGTACTTATGAAGATGGGGAAAGTGGAGGATGAACAAAATGTACTATTTAACATGGGAGAATTAAAGAGAGCAATGGCCAAAACTGGGAAGACTGCACCAGGAAAAAATGACATTTGTTATAGCATGTTGAAACAGTTAAGTGAGGAGGGGAAGAATAAGTTGTTGATGCTGTACAATAAAGTGTGGGAGGAAGGGAAACTACCAAAGAGCTGGAAGGAGGCAATTATTGTGCCGATAAGAAAACCTGGGAAGAAGCTAGTAAACCCACAAGTTATAGACCTATTGCTCTGACATCTCATGTCAGTAAATTAATGGAAAGAATGATCCATTAATTTACTGACATGATGTCAAAGTGGGTTTAGAAGAGGTAGGAATACTATGGATGCAGTATTGTGTTTGGAAGATAACATAAGAAAAGCACAAGTAAATAAAGAGACAGTAGTGGCAGTATTTTTCGATGTAGAAAAAGCATATGATATGCTATGGAGAGAGGGACTAATGATTAAATTGTATAATATGGGAATTAGAGGAAATTTTCTTAACTGGATAAAGGATTTCCTGGAAGGAAGAACAATTCAGGTTAAAATAGGGGCAGACTTATCAAGTGAACATGTTATAGAAAACGGAACTCCTCAGGGGAGTGTTGTAAGTCCCACATTATTTTCAGTAATGATTAATGACATATATGTGAATATACCAATAGGTATGGGAAGATCACTTTTTGTGGATGATGGGGCAATATGGAAAAAAGGAAGAAATACAGAACATGTAGTTAAAAAAATACAAGAAGGGATACAGCAGGTGGAGAAGTGGGGAATAAAGTGGGGTGTTAAATTTTCTATAGAGAAAACTAAAGTGATGTTTTTTACAGGGAAGAAAATCAAGGAAAATATTAATATAAAACTACATGGAAGTAATTTAGAGAGAGTTAAAACATTCCGTTTTTTAGGAGTACACTTTGACACAAGGTTAACTTGGGTAGAACATATTAGAAATGTAGAAGACAAATGTAAAAAAGTAATAAATTTAATGAGATGTTTAACAGGTCTAGACTGGGGAACAGAGTATAAATCACTGAAATATATATATGTAAATCTAATAAGATCAAGGATGGATTATGGAAGTGTGGCATATGGATCAGCAGCCAAATCTGTACTTAGGAGGCTTGATGTAATGCAGGCTAAAGCACTGAGATTATGTCTAGGGCAGTTAAAACATCACCAGTGTGTGCTCTACAGGTGGAAGCGGGAGAAATGCCATTGAACATCCGACGTAAACAATTGCTTGTAAATTATTGGGTAAATCTAAAAGGGCATGGAGATAGTCATCCAACTAAAATGATATTACAAGATAATTGGGAAAGGGAGAGAGCACAAAAGTTCAGTTTTGGGTGGGTCGGAGATGAGGTGGCTAGAGAATTGGGAGTGTATGAAAAGGAATTCTGCCCAACTATAATATGGCCTGATACACCGGTATGGAAGCTAGAAACCATGGAAGTTGATTTTAAATTACTTCGAGTTAAAACAGTAAGTAATAGTACAGATCTGGTAGCGAATTTTATAGAAATATAGATTTTAAATATAAAGAGTATATTCAGATTTATACAGACGGATCAAAGGATCCAGAAACAGGAAAGACTGGAGCTGCAGTTTACATTTTCAACCAAAGAGGTGAGATAAGCAGACGAACCACAAATGATCTGAGTGTGTATGCAGTTGAATTATACGCTATTAAGATGGCACTAGAATGGATTGAGGAAAACTAAATTAAAAAAGCTTTAATTGGAAGTGATTCAGTGTCAGCTTTATACAGTCCCATGACTGGTATATCTAATAGTCATCAGGATTTACTGTATTCAGTATTGATAATATACACAAGAATAAGGGGGAAATGTTATGAGATTCAATTGACTTGGATTCCTGCTCATATCGGCATTGTGGGTAATGAGAGAGTGGACAAGTTAGCCAAACAAGCTGTTGAAAAAGAGAATATTGAAGAAAATATTAAGTTGTCAAAGTCTGAAGGAAAGAGTATAATATGGAAAGAAGCCATTAGAAAATGGCAACATCAGTGGGATATGGAAACTAAAGGGAGACATTTATATGCTATTCAAAGTAAAGTTGGGGCTGTGAAGAATAGGGGAGGGATTAGAAAAGAAGAAGTAGTTATGACCAGATTAAGGATAGGTCACAGTAATTTGAATAGCACACTACACATTATAGGGAAGCACCCAACTGGTTTTTGTGGTTGTTGTCAGGTTGCAGAAACTATAGAGCATGTGTTGTTGAGTTGCAGACAATATAAAGAACAGAGGAAAAATATGATGGAAGAGTTAGGAAAAATTGGAGCAATAGGGACAGGAATGAAGGAAATACTGGAAAGTGGGGAGAATGAACAAAGCAGAGGAAATATTTTATTATTTTTATCAAGAACAGGACTGATGAGGAGAATATGACGTAACTGGACATGACAGGAAATAAAGCCGGAAGATGGCGGTAGTGCAACGCTAATGGATGCAAGCTGCCGATAAACTCTAAAGAAGAAGAAGAAGAAGAAGGAAGAAGGCAGCCGGGGTCCTTGCAGCACCAGTTAGCCGTTTGGCTAGTAGCCGTGTGGGACTGGGTGTCCTGTGGTGTATTTTGTCTCAATTGAAGGTAAACCTGTATTATTTCGGTGTACTATTACAAGGGATGTTTTTTATTGTACTGATGCAGTCACCAGTATAGATTTAATAATTTTTGTAGATGAATTGGGGGTATTTGAATCCATTAATGTATTATTATATGGGTATGAGTTGGTAATTATGGTAATATGGTTATTTTATTATGTTTTAGAACTGTTTTCCTGATGGAATAAATTCAGGACCACCATGTATTTGTCTGGTAGTGCACCTTAAAGGTATGGTTATTCATTTTGAGTTTGTTGTTTGTTTGTTATCTGGATGTGACTGACGCTCATGAAAAATATTCTATTTTTTTTATAGGGTGTTGGATGTTGATTGCTAGTCGCTGTTCTCTTATATTGTTTTTTTGTTTGATGTTTATTTGATTTTATGTGACAATTGTGAAACTGACTGCTCCCTGACTTATTTGTGGTGATTAATTTCCTAGCCAGCTATATGTGTTTTTGTTTATTGTTTTTTGTTTAATGTATTGGTTGATTTGTTGCTGGCTAGTGGAATTGTTTATTTATCTATTTTTGTTTTTTTCTTTAAATTATGTATTTAATTTAAACCGCTTTCCATCCTTGATTAAGCTGCAGGGGGTAGTTTCCCATCGTGGTCGGTGGAGAACTGGGAGTACAATTTAATAGAGCCCTTATAGGTCTTTTGGTGTGGCTTCTAATTGTGAACGTGTATCACATAAGCATGTTTGTAGTGAAGGGCTTATGGGGGTTTGCTGTGGTTTGCACATGATGCAGTGAAGTGTCCCCTGTATAGGTAGCTCAGGTTTTTTTGTATTCCTAGTTGGACAAATTGAGAAATTGCTGCCCCTGCCAGCTGAATTAAGTCATGCCCTGAATAATTTTATGGTAGTGTTTAATAAAGAATTTTGTACTTTTTTTACAATTTGTTGTTGTCTGTGATCGATCTATTTTTTTTGGCCCTAGCGGGTGTCACACTTAGAATGTCTACTTTCTTGAGATATGCATTACTTTGGCATTTGTTTTACACCAAGTAACTTATTTACAATAAATTGCATAGTTCCACCCATCAAAAGTCGTGTCACAATTATGTGCGTTTTTGAATATGCATATTTCTCATATCGCTCAAATATGACGCACATGTACAAACCATGTATCAAATGAAAGCTCTCATTGCCAGTAAGAAGTTCCAATAAGTCTTTTTATTGAGGTATAATCACATATCTAATACACTTCGAATGAATCATGAAGTATACAATCAACATTTGTAAACATACAAGTGAAATTATTGAATATTTGCCGTGCTACTCGCACTAGACAGCACAGTTAGCCACAAATGCTACATAATCCTTTACCTTAGGTTATTCTCTGCAAAATGAGCCGTTTTTCAGTGTTTTCTGTGGTTGTGTGCCCAAGTAATCCCTCGATATGTCACGCAAGTGCAGAAACACCACAAAGTAATGTTATATGATATTCAACAATCCAGGAAAATATGTAAACATCCGATCCGGATAAAGCATATATTGCCGTAAAGCTTAGACCCTCCGCTTTCCGGCAATGTCTCTCAAGATCAAATAGACCAATCAGGGGCTGTGATATTGCATCCTGACTGTGAAGTGATCACTAGGTAGGTTACGTGCGCAAAACACACAGACGCGTCTCACCAGACACCTGAGCGCATATTTACCACTTTCAACAGTGTGTTATGTAATGACAAAGGGTTTTCTGTAAAATTACACTGGGATTTTGCATTTATAGCACTGTATATGGGTATGGGGAGACTTTAGATTTGGGAAGGCGGAAAGTACACCAAAAAAGGTAATATTCCTCCCTTCAAATAAATTGAAATAGATATTAAATAAAACATGATACAGACAAAATTCCTTTTTCAGGTATTTGCTGACATCTAGTGGAAACAGCCAAAACTGTCTGCGTGCTGCTAGGGTTTACAGGGCTTGAGTTATACACTTTCAAAAATGAATTTATATTAAAAAAATCAAAAAGCCTCTTTTTTTAGGAGGGTTATTACTGTTCAGACAACATATATTTAATTTTTTTTAATTTTTAGCAGTGTTTTATGCAACTTCAAAGGGTTTCCTGTAAAATGACACCAAAACTGTGTATTTAGGCCAAAGTATGTGGGAATGGGAAGCTTTTTAATTTGGGTAGGCCAAATCCAGGCGGAAATCCCCAAAAATGGCAAGGATCTTGGCGCATGCATTTCTGGTGTTACACTTCTTTGTCAAACTGAAACACTGGTTATTCCAGTTCTTTGCCACTGCAATTACTGTTCTGCAATCCTACATATTACCATTATTTAGGCTAATTTTCCCATACTGCCTGCTGCTCAAATGTGCCCCCTGACCATGTGTGTTGTCATGCATGTATATAGGGTAAAACGGGGCTAAAGGCTGACTTGACTTCCATGAGATCATTCTCTAAAGTTTGATTTTAAAGTAATTTGATCTAATATTCAATCTGTTTAATGTATTTTTTTACTTATTTTTTTATTTAGGTAGCTAATGAATATCCTGAAAATTATAACTAGTCATTTGTCATTTTCAGTTTTGTTCAATGTGATTATATATATATATAAAATCAATAACTGCCCAATAAGTAAAAGGGTAGTATTTTGGGTAAAAAGCCCCTCTGTTGCAGGGGCTAAAGGCCCATATAAAACAAATAGTTTTAGTGAATAGAGTGAATATATCTGAACAATGTTCAAAGGGGGCTCACATTGACTGATCCAATAACAATGGAGATTTATATGTTATGAAATTTCAAATGTGACCACTGAGAACATAATTGGAAACTCTCTTCCCTCAATTCAAGAGCTCTACCAGAAACATTGCACCCAAAAAGCCATCAGCATTGCTCTAGACCCCTACCATCTTTCCCATACACTTTTTGCACCATTGCCATCAGGAAGAAGATTCCGTAGTATCCAGGCCAGAACATCGAGTCTCTGCAACAGCTTCTTCCCCCAAGCCATAAGACTCCTGAACAACCTCTAGCCATACTCCAGAAGCTCACAGGGCCTTTTTGCCTGAGCTACCATCTGCACTGCACTAAGCTTCTGACTTTTAACAGTTCGGGAAAGGATTAACAAGACTTAAATAAACATAAAACTTAGAAATGAAACACAATGACAAATCCACGAACACACACTCTGCATGGCCACATGCTCTCTCTCTCTCTCTCTCTCTCTCGGTCTCTCTCCGGCATCCCCGGCTCCTCCTTTATCCCTCTCCCACTGATTGGGCAACTCAGCGCATCTCAGCAACTCAAAAAAGCATCTTGTTGTCTCAAAAGTATTTGCATATGTTGACAAATTGTCTCCAATAACTAGTGCTCTAGTATCAACACGACATCACTATAAACCCCCTGGGAGACAAGTGAGGTAGGCTTTTACCCCAGGTGTGGGTAATGAGATGAGATGTTCAACTGAGGTCCAGACACTCAGTGGTCATTAAAAATCCCAGGGCACGTCTCGTAAAGTGTAGAGGTGTCACCCTGATGTCCAGGCCAAAATTCCCCCCACTAGCCCCTTCCCAATCATGGCCTCCTAATAATACCCATTCATTAATTGGCTCTAGAACTCTACTCTATTCTCCAACAATAGCTGGTGTGTGGTGAGCATACTGGCGCACTATGGCTGCCATTGCATTATACAGGTGGATGCTTGAGGATAATCCCCTGCTCACTGTGTAAGGCACTTTATAAATTTAACATGAATTAATTAATTCATTCACTGTGTTGCCTGTGTTTAAGAGTGTGTTGTTTCTGCAAAATGTCTTGTAAGTTGTTGATGTATGATGGGACATGCTGTACCAAAAGGAAATTCTACAGACAGACTGGCCATGGTCATTAAACAGAATCTGATCTGAACCCAAGTTACATGAATATTTTATAGATCACAAATATACAAGAAATTTTAAGCTACCAATTTATTTCCATAAATTCCATAAAATGAAGGAAATTGTAGGCTGATAATTTCAGAACAAAATCAGCATAACCTACAAAAAAAATATTATGGTACAGACATTAAACAAAATGAACATATAAATCGAGTGTAGACATGACCTGCCGGCAGACGGGGTATGAAATAGAGTTTATTCAATATTTAATTACATTTGCTAAATAATTCTTCCAACACTCTAATATTTTTGCCTATTTTTAAGATTTACGCATTTAAATTTCCTAACAAAATTTCATCAAATTGAATTGTGTAATTTGTAACAAAACGTAGTTAATAAAACTTAATATATATATATAAATTATTATTATTATTATTATTATTTATTTATTTTTTATAATTTTTTTTTTATAAAAGATTTTATTTTATGATATTTTGTTATGAGCTTGAAAAGCATTCATTTTGATATGAATCTTTTGAGTGAAAATTTTACAGTGTCTTTTTCAACAACACCCTTACCATCATCCTCATTACCATCTATGCCTTCATCCTAACTTATCACCAACATCATATAATTATATATACACTTCTCTAAGAAGCGATTGTGAAATGAATGCTTATTAAATCTGACATTCCTGTTTTAAAAAGGTCTGCTTGATGTAATGGATATATGATACTGTGATAAAACCAAAAATAATATATATAAAAATGCAGTTATCGAGGCACAATGACAACTTATTACAAATAGGTTTGTAAATTAAAAAAGCTTTTTATGTATTTTCTGTATATGAGCTCATTAATTTGCATGTTTCAATCCTTAATTTGTTTTTAGTCATCTGAATAATGCAAATATTGTTTTAGGCCTTCAGAAATCTTTAAAATAAATATATTATTTATTTATTAATTATTCAGCTGCAAATCTCTCCAGGTGTGTGTTTACTAGTGTCATTTACCGTAAAAGAGGTGCAGCATGTTAAGCAACATTAGACAATAAATATATGAACACCTTGCACTGCACATCTGAAAGTAGGAATGTAGTATAGTGTCAGATCTGTTATTCTGACAAAAAGATTTACCCAGGTAAAGTTAAGTGAGTTCTCTGTATTCATTTCTATGGTCTTGTGTCTTTCAGCCGGGTGTTCAGTTTCCACAGTGCTCTGTTGTGCTGGGAGAAATTACAGCTGCAATCGCATACAGCTGCTATCAAAAGTGTTTCTGTGACGAATTCTGCAAGCTTAAGCAGGACTGCTGTGCTGACTACATTCAAGCATGCATTCTACATAATACTAAATATTCTCAAAACAAAATATACCTCCACTACAATCAGTAAGCAGTGCCTTAAATGAGACAAAACTTGAATATTTAAAAATCTAAGACACATTAAAAAAGCCTTTCTTTTATCCAAGCTACTTCTTGGTGTTATATTATATATCCTTATCATACTCACCAACATCCTCAGAGTTCAATCTATACTCCATCTCCCCCTTCTTAAGATTTGTTTGCAAGGACTTACTGTATGGACAAATATATATTGTAAGTTCTATAAAACTTAAAAAAAAAAAAAAAAAAGGATATGGTCACACTGTTATTATGACAGTATTGTTTTGTCTGTAACACTAGATGTTTAACCTAGCAAGATAACTCCACAGTTCTTGGGCTTCAACATGCTCCAAGTGCACTAAACAGGCAGTAAATGCATGTTTCTTTGCTAAATAAAACTGCAATGTTATGTAGGTTTGGCTTTTACACAAAACCCTATGCAACCATTATTTACAGCATGCATTTTGTGAAAGTTGGACTCAGTCAAATGCTACAAAATCAAACACACCAGTAATTCAAAAACAGTGTTACACATACTCGAGGGGTTATTTAAAGGGATAGTTCATTATTTACTCAAACTCATGCCATCCCAGATGTGTACTGTATGACCTTCTTTATAGAATAGAATCCTTTATTTTGGTCACACATTATACACACAGTTTTTTTTTGCATATATACAGTGAAATTTATTAGTTTTCACATATCCCAGCTAAGCTGGGGTCAGAGTGCAGGGTCAGCCATGATACAGCGCCCCTGGAGCAGATGGGGTTAAGGGCCTTGCTCAAGGGCCCAACAGTGGCAGCTTGGTGGTGCTGGGGCTTGAACCCCCAACCTTCTGGTCAGTAACCCTGAGCCTCAACCACAGAGCCACCACTACCCCACTGCCACCACTGCCTTTCTTCTGATCAGCACAAATTAAGATATTTAGACGAATATCTCAGTTCTGCAAGTCCATTGAATGTAAGTAAATGGCAGACAGAACTTTGAAGCTCCAAAAAGCACATAAATGCAGTATAAATGTAATATGTCAAATCAAATCAAATCACTTTATTGTCACACGACCATATACACAAGTGCAACAGTAGGTGAAAGTCTTGTGTGCAGTTACGAGCAACATAGCAGTCATGACAGTGACGAGACTTATACCAATTTACCATAAACAACATATTTACACAACACAATTTACATATCAAATATACACATAATTACACAACACAATAATAATATACAATGTACAGTAAACAATTCACACAATATAGAATACACATACATTATAAATAAAAAATATATATACAGTAGTTGTATTGTGAAGAGAAAATAATTAAGACCGTCCAGTGTGAGATAATAAGATTAATAATGTGCAGTGCTGATGTATATTGATCATGAGAGATCAAGAGTTCAAAAGTCTGATTGCTTTGGGGAAGAAGCTGTCATGAAGTCGGCTGGTGCGGGTCCTGATGCTGCGATACCGCCTGCCTGATGGTAGCAGTGAGCAGTCCATGACTCGGGTGGCTGGAGTCTCTGATGATCCTCCAAGCTTTTTTCACACACCGCCTGGTATAGATGTCCTGGACGGAGGGAAGCTCACCTCCATTGATGTGTCTGGCAGTTCGCACCACCCTTTGCAAGGCTTTGCGGTTGTGGGCGGTGCTATTGCCATACCAGGCTGTGATGCAGCCAGTCAGGATTCTCTCTACAGTGCTGGTGTACGTATATGTATGACTCAAGTGGTGAAATCTATATCTTCAGAAGCAGTATGATAGGTATGGGTGAGAAACATTAATATTTACTGTAAGTGATTACTATAAAATCTCTTCCCTTTCCAATAGGTGGCGATATGCACAAATTATATGAAACGCCAAAATCAAAAGAAGTGAAAGTGTAGAGGTGCAAGTGAAAGTGGAGATTTATAGAAAGAAATTACTTAAATATTGCTCTATTTCTCACCCACAACTATCAAATAATTTCTGATGACATGGATTGTACCACTGGAGTTTTATGTATTACTTTTATGCTTCCTTTTTGTGCTTTTTGGACCTTCAAAGTTGGACCACTTGCATTGTATGAACCTAAAGAGCTTAAATATTCTTCTTCTAAAAAAAAAATATGTTTAGCAGAAGAAAGTAAGTCATACACATCTGGGATGGCATGAGGGTGGGTAAATGATGAGAGAATTTTCATTTTTGGGTGAACTATTACTTTAAGTAGGTTCCAGGGAGTAAACTTGGGGGGAAAATGTTTTGCTTTGTTAAACATATAACAATATTAATCAAATTAATTAAATTCCTTGTTTCCAGTTTCCATGTTACAAATACTCCATGTTACTATTTGTAATCACTATATTAATAATAACTGTGCATTTACAAGCAGATCCTCAAATTAAACATTAAGTTTACATGTTCATCAGTATTACTGGCCTTTTTAATTATGCAGTCAGATATAGGCTACTGTAACATATTGGTCTATTATGATGTAAATCAGCTTATATTCTATCTTGAGGAAATCAAATAGACCTAGGGATGTGCTGTGCACGGCCTGTTATAAAATAAATCCGTTTAGTTATGGTATTCAGACAACAGTTTGTTGTCAACTGAAAACATGTCTTGTTTTCTTAGCTTTTCTTGGCCCCGTCTGTGAAGTTGTGCAAGTATGATCGGGTCAGAGGAACAAATGTGGTCAGCTTTACCCGCGGGCCAGGACAAGTCTTCAAAGAGGAGCGCGCGGATAGATTTAATTAAGACAGGTCGAGCCCTTCCTCGAGTCAGGATGCTCCTCTCTTGACCCGGGATATCCCGCTGCCCTCAGAGAAACAATTTCTTGTTTGTTAAAAAAAATTATAATAATCCAGCACTGAACTCACATCACATCGAAGTAGTTCAATGTGTTCGTATTCTTCATTGTTTTCAGGCGTCTTTTCTCATATTGATGTAGGTTATTAAAGCAACAAGCCACTCAGTGCTGTGCGTTACAGTGATTTTTACCACGATTATGGTGGTATTAGACCAATAACATAGCAGCAAGTGCATGCTTTATTGCTTTATTAATTATAACGTTACACAGTCTCTTCGTTGGTGTATTTGTTTAATTTGGAAACCTCTAAATCATAGTTCTCAACATTTTTGTCTCCAAGGCAATAGTTGAATTCTAATGTATTTCCTCTTCTTTTGTAATGATGACAAAGTTGCTTGTTTACAAACTTTATTGGCAGAAGCTAAGAACGTCAAAACATTAAAATAATGAATCACAATCCATTCTGTGATTCCAGACGTTTCAAAAAAATGCACGTTCTTCTATAAAATCAGCTGTTGGAGGAAGCTGCTCAGTGGTATTAAGAAATATGCAATCTAAAAAATAAACAAAATAAAAATCTGTTGATTTCTGTTGAAAATCTGGCAATTATTTCGTTGCCAGAAATTTACCAAAATAAATAAATAAATAAATACATTGACCATGTTTCAGGCTTTATGGGAAGACATTCTGATGCAGGTATTGTCTACAGTTCACTACCATTTATATTATTTAATGATATAAACTTGATATATTATCCTTCTGGTGGGCTACAATAAATATCTGCTTTTCACTTTAAAATGTTGTCAGGAGCCGTAGTAACTACAAACGGCCACATGAGGACTTGAAGTTTATCAAGAGTGCACATGTAGAGACAGTGCACCCAAACACAAAACACCAAGTGACAATGTACATTACTGATATAAAGAATAAGAAGAAACATTACTATTCCCATAAAATATAAATGTGATGGGTCACGAATCGACTTCACCCAGTTATTGTGTTTCACCATAACTTTAGCTGTAGTTTTATTCTATTTTTGAACATCATAGAAATGCTTTAAGATAATTACATTGTAAAATCATACTTTTTACATCTAAAAAACAAAACATTTTTTTTTACAATATTTTATCGTAAAATATATTAATTTGTTAAATATGCACTATATATATATATATATATATATATATATATATATATATATATATATATATATATATATATACACACACAGTACTTATCAAATGTCTTAGGGACATAAGATGTCTCACAAAAAACATTTATCTAAAGATAGTTATGTATATATCTTCATCTTTAGTGTGTCAATAGGACATATAAATTGTAGACTCCCAAAGATTGATTTAGATCGTTGTATGTTTACTTTGTATGACATTAATTGATAAATGAAAACTATTTATGTTTTTGAATACATCCTCACTATGCAACATTTTTCACCAGTGCCTAAAACCTTTGCACAGTACTGTACACACACATATATATATATATATATATGTAGGCCTACATTATTATTATTATTGTTATTATTATTATTATTATTATTATTATATATATATATATATATATATATATATATATATATATATATATATATATATATATATATATATATATATTACCATATAATTAGTCAACTACCCGGTAAGTAATTCACTTTCTTTCTTTCTTTTTTTACTGTTGCATTTTTACATTATTTTTCCGTTAAAATTACGGACCTTATTGTAATGTCAGTTTACATGTTGTAGACATAAACATCTTGATTTTTAGCAGTTTTATTTTTTAGCATATTTACATTTATTATAGCATTGCTTATTAACGTATTTTGAATCATTTAAGTAATCTTGAGGGCCATTTGGGCGTTTACTGGATCCCCCTAGTGGGCCTTGGCCCCCTTGTTAAAAACCGCTGCTGTAAATTAAGTTCGCTTTTGTGCAGACTTTAACGTGTGCTTATGAAATCCAAATCATTCATTCATTTGATTAATTTATAAAGCACTATTAATTTATAATCCCACTACATAGTTGCTCAAAGCGTTATACGTTCACAAAAGCCAGAAAACATATAAACACAAATTACATACCACATTAAAACATCAAACAATACATCAATGCCTCTACAAATACATTTTATCACGAGCTTTAAAAATAGAAATGCAAGGAGCAGCTCTAATTTCAATCGGCAGCCCGTTCCTTTTGATTTCAAATGAGATCGGGGCACCGAGAGTAGGGCTAATCATTTGTAGGCCTAGACTAGATAAACCCACTCAGTGCTTAATTCATTCTTTATTTGCTTGTAAATTAAACTTAGTTTATTTTCGGTTGTTGTAATACAGTTTATAAATGATACCTGCTGCTAGTCACATTCTACTCAGCAGAGATTCCTGTTGCGATCATTACGCAAAAATATTTGAGTGAGAGGCGCATCACTCAGTTCTAAAGTTTGGACATTGGACCCGTCCCAGGTGCTGACGGTCAGGTTCATACAACTCTCACGGCCACCATCAACCGATGAGCCCTTGATTTGCTTCTGAAATTCGAAGAAACTCTAAACTTGCGAGGCAAGGAGGGGAGGGCGCGCGAGTTGTCCGTCCTATACTGCAGATTACAGCGCTTGCACTCTCTGTCTCACTTACACTCCAATCTGGCTTTCATGAGCTGGCCGGCAGAACGTCGTCAAAATGAAAAGCGTATGTTCTCATTAAAGGCATCCTGCCGCTATCCTTGCTAGATGCAATTGACGTTAATTCACAGAACCGATAAAGTCTAAGGTTCCATGCGTCCTCGCCGCTCCGGGTCGGAGATGTAAGAGCACACGGGGTCAGCGGGAGGTTGAAATTAGACGTGCGCTCTCTGCGCGCATTTCTGTACGGATCAAATCCCGTACGCGGCTGTCCGCTGCTCCGCATCCCTGCTTTCGTCCTTCTGCTTGATTAAATCTAACCTCTCCACATCAAAAAGTCTTCGAACGCACATCGTATAACCTTACTTCCTAATTCTGATTTTGTCAAAACAAATGTAATTACAGGGTTGCGTTTGTTAATTTGTAAATTCACCTTGCAATTGCTGGTAAGTTTGCGCACAAGGGTCACTGAGAGAGAAACGTCCAGTCTTGCTACAAATAGTAGCCAATAACAACACAACACTGCATATAGAAATATACTAATAACAACAAATAATTGTAGGTTCACTTAAAAAAAAAAAAAAAAAAAATATATATATATATATATATATATATATATATATATATATATATATATATATATATATATATATATATATATTTGAGTGGGCTGAACATTTAAAGCTTAAAGCATTTGGACAATATAGTCAAAAAGCCTAAAATATGTACATGTGGTAACAGCTAAATTAACTTGTTTTATTCAAGTCAGAGTCAGATTAGGTAAAAATTGCTCCAGGGAAGAAGAAAAAAACAACTTCCTGTAGCCTATTTACTTTTTGCATGTGTGTGTGTGTGTGTGTGTGTGTGTGTGTGTGTGTGTGTGTGTGTGTGTGTGTGTGTGTTAGGCATATTGGTAACACTTGAGAAGGTTTAGAGCAATATGTTTTCATTCGTTAACATTAGTTAATGCATTAGGCTATCCTGAAGAAAAAAAACAATTAAGAATATATATTTATTACAGCATTTATTAATCTTTGTTAATGTTAGTTAATAAAAATACAATTGTTCATTGTTAGTTCATGTTAGTTCATAGTAAACTAATGTTGACTAATAAAACTTTTGATTTTAGAAATGTATTAATATATGTTGGAATAAACATTAACTAAGATCAGTAAATGCTGTAAATGTAGACTATTGTTTATTGTTAGTTTATGTTAAATAATGTCAACAAATTGAACCTTATTGTAGAGTTAGTGAGACATTTGTTGTACGGTCATATACACAGGAAAAGTAACCTGCAATGGTTCCCACAATAATCTATTTACTTGGTCCAACCCATTAAAAATATTTTTGTTTGTGAAACTTAATTTGTCTGGTTGATGTTGTCAGATTAATCACATTTTTGACTTGATTAAAACCAGTTAATTCAGATGTTACCACATGAAGCACAATTCTTTTTTACCTGACAAAACCTTTTTATAGTGTAGACTTAAAAAATGAATTTACAATGAACAGTGTTTTTAAACAGCATCTGTTAATTAATGTTAATTAATAAACATACAATTGTTCATTGTTAGTTCATGTTAGTTCATATAGTATTAACTAATATTCAACTTTTATTTTGAACTTTCAATAGTGCCAAATAGCACTGTTAGTTGTTATTCGTGTTAACAAATGTAGTTCATTAATGTTAATAAATTAAACCTTATTGTAAAGTCTATCAAATGTTAACCAAAAATGTGCTTCATGTGGTAACATTTAAATTATCTGCTTTGATTCATCTCTAAAATACTATTTAACATCACTGGATCAACCTGAATGTGTTTGGTTACACCAACAAAACTCCTATCTCAGAAAAAGTTTCCTAAAGGAATATTCTGGGTTCAATACAAGGTAAGTTCAATCTGTGGCATCACAGATTTTTTCTTAAAAAAAGTTATAATAATTAAGGTGTGGCACTTAGAATGGAAGTGAATGGGGCCAATTGTTTGAGGGTTTAAAGGCAGAAATGGAATGTAATAATTTTATAACAGCACTTTCATTACTTGTTCTGTTAAAACTGATGTATTATTTGAGCTGTGAAGTTGTTTAAATTGTCTTTTTTACAGTCATTTTAGGGTTTTAGGGTTTGTTGACCTCACATCGTCATGGCAACAAAGTTGTAAAATTCACTATAACTTTACATAGAAAAGGTTACTAAGCAATTTTATTACACTAAAATCATGTTAACTCACATATTGTTCATGTCTTTTGGCTATAATTTTGAAAGAATTATTATTTAAAAAATAAAAATAAAAAAGCCCCATTTACTTTCATTGTAAGTGCCTCACCGTAACCTAGATTTTAGATATTTTTTAAAGGAGGGGCAAGTCAAAATACATTTTAATCAACATTATACCACAAATTCTGTCGATTAAGCTTAACTAAGCAAAAATTCCTTTGAGTTAATAATTGCAGGTTACCACTTTTTGCAGTGTAGGTGAAGTGTAACATCTTTTATGAGTCACCTCCCATGAATTGTATAGTCATTTAAAGATAATGCTGATGTTTTTATAATCTTCATAACTTGTTGATAAGAAAAATCTATTAAAGAAGTGTTCAGAGAGTGATATGGGTACACTACAATATATTTCAAAGATATCATTTCAATAAAGAGCAGCATTTACACATTATATGTTGTTATAATACATTGCATTACTTAAATCTGTGCTTTAATTAAACTGTACACAGTTTACACAGTTGGTGTAGTAGGCTAAAGCACATAACTGTTAATCAGAAGGTCACTGGTTCAATCCCCACAGCCACCACCATTGTGTCCTTGAGCAAGAGGAGGGATTGTCCCTGTAATAAATGCACTGTAAATATCTTTGGATAGAAGAGTCTGCCAAATGCATAAATGTAAATGTTGTAAAAATATAGCCCATCAGAACTTAGAAAATGAGCCTTGCCAGGGTTTAATTGCTCCACATTGCAAACTGATGGACTTTGTTCAGGTCAAAACACAAACCACAAGATTTGGATTTGGTATCAGTCATCTATATGGATTGCAATATCTTCAGGGCTACTGTGTCATTATTGATTACTGGGCTACTGAAACAAAAACCTGGATGGCAACTTAGATGCTGTTCTCCTCCTCAAAGTCCATTTTATCAATGATTGTGCCTTCGTTGCATTTTCGCTCTGAGGAGTCAGTGGGGGCGATAAACTCTTCATACGGATCCTTCTTAGATTTATCGTGTTGAATAAAACCTCTTAATAGAGCAATAGCCAGGAAGGAATAGAAAAACATCACAAACAGGATGTAAAAGTAGGCGTTGTCATAAGAATTCCTGGTTGTTGTGGTGGGAGCAGTGGAAGTCGGGGCTATTGTAGTCACATTGTCTTGGGAACCCTGATGGTTCATCTTGATTTCCTTCAGAATGGCTTGTCGGCACCTGGTCAGCAGAGCAAGGAGCAATGTTTGGTTCATTGTAGCTCCACCTAGAGGCATTCTTATTAAATGATGCTCAGGTCAGATACAAGGTTTCAATCACTCAAAGGAAATAAATGCCCTGTTTGAACTCTCTACAAGGTCAAAATGATGCTTCCTTAATCTTCAGCTCCACATGATAAAAACAAGCATTCAGAGATTTTTTTATCAGCATGCATTCATGTCTATAAACCTTGTGGAAATTTTAACAAAGACTTGCTGATACTGATGTAAAGCGTAGATATTGAGCTGTGCGCAGTATGAGATAGATTATCCTTGGAGTTCAGAAGTTGATCCCTGATAGAGACGTTTGCTTCAAAATGCCATTTATGAATTTTTAAACGATTGAAGTCTCTTGAAGTCCTGAGATATTTTGTTCAGAAGGGCTTCGGATTTCTATTGCCACTCAACTGTAACGTCTAAGTTCAGTCCAAACGTTGAAGCTTCAATAGTAGACACGCTGGAGTCCCCCGTTTATCAAACACAGCTTTCGGTTTGCTTTGCTCCTTAAACTTCATGTCAGAGAGACTTCTGATGAAGTTCATCCACTTTAGTGTTGAAATTGATTGGAATGGTTTCTGTCCTATGCGTGTATGAGATATATAGCCTGAACAATTCAAGATAGAGAGAGTAGAGCAATATCAAGCGAGACGCTTTTGGAAAGGCATGCTGTCATACACACAATGTTCTCTCTCCAACATGATAAACCCACATTTTTTAGATAAAGGGCCTGCACCAGGACTCAGACACCAGCATACTGCTCAACATGATCCTATGCAATACCAAAACTCAGTACAACAGTGTAGATGAGCAATTTCGAAGGTAGCTTATTTGTTGAAAGAACAAGTACAGTAACATGTTACTTTTTGAATTTACACCATAATACTCAAGTTACCTTTCCAAATACGTTTTCAAATAACACTTTGTATTTGGCACAAATCCCGTTTATCCTCATTTCAAGTGAACCAGTATGTAGTATGGATCTTATTTTCTTGTAAGTTACAACAGGGCTAATGGGTAAAAGGACATTTTGATTATATTTTCACCCAAAGCACAAAACAGCAACAAAAACTGGTGGTGGTGGCATAGTGGGCTAAAGCACAGAACTGGTAAGCAGAAGGTTGCTGGTTCGATCCCCATAGCCACCACCATTGTGCTCTTGAGCAAGGCACTTAACTCCAGGTTGCTCTGGGTGGATTGTCCCTGTAATAAGTTCACTGTAAGTCGCTTTGGATAAAAGTGTCTGCCATATGCATAAAATGTAAATGTAAACTATCACAAAGCACTTTCTTAAACACCTGTTTACCGCTATGTATTGCAAAATTGTCCTGATCCATGAGGCCATAGCGTGCAATGGCTAAAGGATTTAAGGTAATTTGATCTAACATGTAAAAACTGTCTGATATGTGAAATTATGGTCTTTTCTTAAGAGAAGGGGAAAAGATTTGTTATGAAGATGTACAGTTGGCTCACATTGACTGATCCAATCACAACAGAGATTCATGGTTCAGAATACTTAAGATGGAATAAAATGCAAAATGTGATTAACATTAACAGGAAATGATGCACCCTTTTTTGATTGAGCATTATCGAAATTTGTTATTCCAAAAATGTATTTCACTGTTTCAAAAGTACAAGTTGACAAATTGTGTTGTAGGAGATCCTATCAGATCTGTGACCTATTTCGGGGTTGTGACCCACCAGTTGAACACCACTACTGTAGAACTGATGTAGCTGCTCAGGACACTGGCGTAATGTCTTTTAAATGTTGTCTTGTGAATTATTTGCTCTGACATTCTCCCCTGCATGTTTGTGTAAGATCAGTGAGGTTCACCTAACTAAATTCCATGCCATTTTTTTACTGTGAGAAAAGCTCTCCTTTCTTTCATGCTTTCCTCTGTGTTGTTTTTTTATTTCCACCGTTTCTCTCCTCTTTCAGTCGTCTGTCTCAAAATGACATGGGGGAGTGGGGAGCAACTCTTGCCCTGTCAGCTATGCTGTGATTGTCTACTGATTTCAAAGAGTGCAAGGGGTTAAAGGTTAAGTTGTCTCCAGTATATGTTATTGTGTCTGACACCAGGCTCCATGATGGAAAAGCGAGAGATAGAGAGAGAGAGAGAGAGAGAGAGAGAGAGAGAGAGAGGGCATAGCCATCTAGATTTTGTGAATGGGAAAAACAAATGTCAAGAAAAAATATGTGCTATTTTTAAATAAATATTCATTGGATGTTTTAAACATATGGTGTTTTACTGTACTTGCAAGAGCACTAACACTCAAGCGCACACATTTTGACACAAACATGGACAGGACTGGCTGTTGGCACATGATGCATATTACATCTGACACTTCCCATGAATAGGGTTCATGCATGGAACCCTAACCTGAAATACATTTTAAAAAAACTAGCACAGACCAAAAGGTTTTTGAAACAAATGTTCATAAACAAAATGTTTTCCTCACAATGGCTACAAGGTTTTGAAGGTTGAGCTTGATGAGTGAATTCAACACTATTGTGTTAAAATAAAGAAAATGGAAGGAGATTATTTACTTGTCTTCCCACCATGCTGCAGAAAGTGTACAAACAATGTTATTTTGTTGGTGTCACAATTTAAAAGAATGTTACATTTTTTGTAATGGGGAAATCATGCGGTAACAGGGTTGTGTGCAAAATATGGAACACAGTTAAAGTAGTTTTATACTACAATGAACTGAATATCAGTGTAGAGGTTTATGTCAGAAATATGCAACTTTTATATGGTTTTCATTATTGGATAGTCAGTCAAGAGGGCCAAAATCACCTTTTGTTTAAAGGCATTTGATTAAAAACTAGCTATTATATGTTAATTGTATCTATAATAAAATAATGGTAATTATTGGTTATCCAGCCAACTGTCCATAACATCAAACATGTGATTTGTGCAACTTTTTTTTAAAGGACCATAGTGTATCATATTCATGGAATGAGCCATATAGAAAGAAAGAATGAAAGTGATATATGTAACATCGCCTTGTGCATTCTCTCTCTCTCTCTCTCTCTCTCTCTCTCTCTCTCTCTCTCTCTCTCTCTCTCTCTCTCTCTCTCTCTCTCTCTCTCTCTCTCTCTCTCTCTCTCTCTCTCTCTCTCTGTGTCATCCTGCTGTGTTGGATAGTTTAAAACACTCTGCTTTAGTCATTAACCCTGTTATGAGCTCCCTGAAGAAAAAGACTTGGACACGAAAGAGTGTTTATGCAACTGAATATATTTCAAAATGAAAGACTGTGATTTTTAAAGCAAAAATCTGAATAAAGCTAATAATAATTGTCCATTGTCATGCTGATTTACATAAATTATAAATTTATATATATATATATATATATATATATATATATATATATATATATATATATATATATATATATATTTTTATTTATGTTTTTTTAATTTGATGGAGGATGTTAAAAATGTTAAACTTTATCCAACATAAATAATGCAATTTGTTGTTTACTCCTGCAAACAGATGAACTACAGCAAAAGAAAACAAAGGAGAGAAAGATAAAAGAAAAGAAAATGAGAAAAAGATGAGGTCTTAAAAAAGAAACCAAGAAAAAAAAAAGAAAAGAATGAAAAGAAAGTGTCCACGTCACAGAAATGTTTTTTTTTTAAATATCCAATAATTACAAAACAAAAATTTTTAAGCTTGAATGCCATTTATTGGTTTTCTTATAAATAGTGCTGCATTTGACACATTATCCATCAACAAATATATGCAGTCGTAAACCAAAATACAACGTATAAAAAAACAACAAGGTAAAAAATAATTGTTCCAAATCTTAAGATCTGAAGACAGATGAGCATTGTGTTGTAGAAACACGGAATAGTTCCAACTCAGCGACAAGTCTTTTCCAAACTACAGAGCGGGAGTAAAGTGGAATTTTTCGTGCATACATGGTAAAATGAGCATACACATAAATTATGAAACACTGTTTAAATCTGGAATTTTTTCTTGCATAACAAAAATAAAAACACATAGTGTAAACTTAACATGGAGTTTCAGACAAGATCAGATATGTGAGTGAGTTAGAAGCGATGAGTGTTTATGAGGTATTGAGTGTGTATTGCACTTTCAATGGGTTCATTTTGTGTGTGTGTGTGTGTGTGTGTGTGTGAGCATGTATTTATCACTTTGTGGGGACCAAATGTCCCCATAAGGATAGTAAAACCGAAATTTTTGACCTTGTGGGGACATTTTGTCGGTCCCCATGAGGAAAACAGCTTATAAATCTTACTAAATTATGTTTTTTGAAAATTTAAAAATGCAGAAAGTGTTCTGTGAGGGTTAGGTTTAGGGGTAGGGTTAGGTTTAGGGGATAGAATATAAAGTTTGTACAGAATAAAAACCATTATGTCTATGGAAAGTCCCCATAAAACATGGAAACACAACATGTGTGTGTGTGTGTGTGTGTGTGTGTGTGTGTGTGTGTGTGTGTGTGTGTGTGTGTGTTTGTTTGTCTCTCTTTCTGGCTATGCTTGAAATAGCATACTACTATACAACTCATATTTGTAAATACATATATTTGTATTTTATAGTGTGCACAATTTAAAAATTTTCTGCATGGAATAATCGGATGACCAATACTACATTTACCATTACACTGCATGGAGTATATATCATACAACATTATGCACTAGACATGACCTTCCATTTCCAGTGTAGCAGATGAAGTTATATCTTTCACATTTTTTACATTATTTGTCTTGACTCATTATTTGATCTGACTGCCAAAATGTAAGACATTTTCACACAAAACTGCATTAAAAATGCTAAACATGCTAAATAGATCATGGTCATATGACATAAATGCTGCATAATACTATTTGAAATATGTATTATTGCATAATGGATTCTGTTTCACATAATATTTGATTTAAAATAAAATAAAAAATGTATCCTTTATTGCATACTGAAGAGAATGCAATAAACGGTACAATAGTATTCCATTCTGAACATAGCCGCTGTCTCCGAGTAATGTATATTGTGTGTGCTCAGCTTAACTGGTAGTACTGTATATGGGTCTGTCTAACTAACATAGTCTATCTGCACTACACAGGGTAACACTTATTCTGTCACTCGCTATCTCTCTAACATGACCAAAATGCCATCGGAAACTTGAGTGCATTCCACTCAGGTCACTCTCTCTCTCTCCCTCTAGCAATCTTTTGTGCTGAATGTAAACATGTTCCCATGTTTTAAGTTTTTATTTAAAGGATTAGCTCACCCAAAAATGAAAATTCTTTCATAATTTATTTACTTTTAAGCCATCCCGGAAGAGGATGTCTTTCCTTCTTCAGAAGAACCAAAATTAAGATTTGTATAAGCACATTTCAGCTCTGTATGTCCATACAATGAATGTGAATGGGTGCCACGACACTGCCAGCTGTTTGACGGTCCAAAAGGCAAATTTAGGCAGCATAAAATTAATTCACATGACTCCAGTCGATCAATTAATGTCTTCTAAAACCTATCGATTTGCTTCAGAAGACATTCGTTGAACGACTGGAGCTGTGCGGATTACTTTTATATTGTCTAAATTTGCCTTTTCGACCGTCAAACAGCGAGCAGTGTCTTGGCCCCCATTTGCTTTCATTGTATAGACAAATAGAGCTGAAATGTGCTTATAAAAATCTTTATTTCAGTTCTGCTGTGGAAGTAAAGACATACACATCTGGGATGACTTAAAGTTGAGTAAATCATGAGATAATTATCATTTTTGGGTGAACTAATCCCTTAAAGGTGAAGTTTGTAATTAATTAGTCGATGTTACTGTCTCAGGCTGGTCAGGATTCTCAATCACAGGGCAATGTTTTGAAAGTGCCACAGTCACAATTTAGTATTTATAACCTATGAATGGCCGTTCAGACAGCATGCTTTCTTGCACAAAAAACTGCCAGATGCAGTGCAAAAAAAATATAAGAGAGCGCAACTGTCTCAAACCCACTTTGAAATGTGTTCCTACGCGAGATGCTGAAAATACAGCAAAACAGCTGTCAAAGATGCCCGTCAAGCGCATGCTTACATTGGAAAACAATTTCAAAAACAGGGCAGATGGAAACAAAAACATGTCTAGTGTGAATGGCCCCATTTAGATGTCTCTTCATATTAAGCTGGGACAGGAGAAAGTATTTTAACTTCCATAAAATTGCACTCTTCTCCTTTAAGTTGTTTATTTATAAATGCAAATGCAAATGCCAAAAAAACGAATTGACACGTCTTTTTTTTAGCCCTTTATACCTACATATTGTATATCAGAAATGAAAGATCATTATGACATAATGAAATCATGTCAATATACCACAGAGTCCTCACTGTCAAGATGCGTCACAATGGAAACCAGACACTAAAGTGCGTCCGTCAGTGGACAGCTGATAACAGAGTATGGCGCCACACTCTTCCCTGCCATTCAGTGCTGTTTTGTATGCAGTCTCAGTCTTTTAATTATTTGTTTGTCCTTTTTAATTGTCCTTTAGTCTTCCCTTTTGTCCTCCTCACGTTCAATGGCTTGTTGTTCTGTAAGAAGGATGCATTAAGTGTCGTCAACCTGTAGTACTCCAGAATGGAATGGAAATATGGAGAAGCTGTTTCCTTCAGGCCTACATTGTCCACGCAAAATCAAACTAACTCGTCCACACTTAATCAGTCCTGGTCCTACACCCAATCCAACCCTACCCACAATCAACCTTTTGAAAAGAACTCCCTCTCCGTTCAGTTGCACTTTGGATCTATATGCGTTAGAGAGGACTGTCATCTCCTCTTAGCTTCTCTGTCAGCCAGTGAGGAGTGGGCTTTTAGGGATGGATGGTCCATTTGGTCACTCAATAGAGAGGTGAAGGAGAGCTCAAGTGCAAAAGTTTACAGTCAGACCATCCAGAGTTCTCGTCCTCTCCTTCCTGTCTGTCTTCGTTCAGTCAATGCTGGGCTTCAGATAATGAAAGGCACCTGAAGAGAAAAAGAGAGATTGAGATGCATAAGTTTGCTAACCCCTACGGGTTCCTCATGGAATTGCAGGGGATTTTGTGAGACTGTGATAGAAATGCCAATGGCATTCATTTTAAGCTGACAAAAATGTTGGGATCCCTTCAAATTAAAGCATTTAAACAAGCCATTCGTCAATTCCATGCATCACGATGCATCAGCATCATAATTCAAATGTGTTTGAAACTGTGCCAAGTGTCCGTGAGAGAGAGTGAATCTGCAAGATTAGTTTCAATCTCTCTTACATGGTGCGCTTTGCTTATTTCAGTCCTCATAGAAGCGACTCTGACCACACTGAGATATGCTGGTTTCAGAATTTTGTCTTTATTAGACGATCTTCTGCTTTAAGCCCAAAGTATACTTCGATTTTGACTCGAACGCTCAGCGTCTACGTACAGTCAAACGCGAGCCTGTCCAAGTATACTCCATATGACTTTGTGCCTATTCGCAGGCGGTTGGCACATACTTGCTAGGACTTCTATGAGACACCGGACAATTTCCCTTTAGGTGTTTAGACCCATAAAGATGTCTCTATATTCCTTCAGATCCAGTTATACACATGCAGGTTTCTCCTAAAACCTCCACACATGCGCACTATTGACTTGCACATCCACTGTTGTTGTTTCAATCTTCATTTCCTGATATTTCCATCATATTCTAGCTCTTCTTCGTGATAGCAACGGCTCAAATTTGAGAGTTGCCATATTGTGGACCCACTAATTAGTGCAATAATTTGAGACGCATTTCAAATACATGCGGTTAGAAAAAAAAGGGCTGCGTGCATTCAGTGCTTGAGCACTCTGCTTCTGACAAGATTTTTGTCATGCATCCTGACCGACGAATACTTTGGGCTTTATTAAATGATCCGTTGAAAATTCGACGCATGCATAATAAATAAAGAAATAATACTCATACAAGGATCTAAAGAATCAATGAAATGAAAAAGAATCATCAAATATTGATATATGATATCTGTGCAGCCCTTGCCAAGACAGAGACAGAAAAATTAAACAAAAGATGTAAAAGTGAAACAAAGCTGGTGCACGTCAGTTCTGTTAAGAGGACGAAAGAAGGAAAGTAAAAATAAAAATGGCAAAAAAGGGAGCTGATCTGTCCTATATTCGGCTCTGTATGGATCAGATTCAATGATCAACAGCAACTACAGATCTGACCCCCGTTTGAAACACATGGTTCTAATATCTGTCTGCCACGGGCCATGCTACTCCTACACGAGACCCCCACAAACTCCTCCGCAACCACGCAGACCCCCAGCTTTGTGCTTATGGGGTGCGGACCCCTGCAAATTAATGATATCAAGATGCAGTCCTGGATTGGGAACTCGGCGTGCAGTCTGTCAAACATATTCTGAGATGTCTTCTCCTCTCATTTCAGCTCTGTACGAGTGTATCGTGAATGATATGTTTGTTACCCCGTGCTCATTACATGGCTGGCTGACGGATGCCTGGTGCTGATGAGCTCGCTAATCTCATGGGGTCGTGAAAGGTCACTGGCTAAGCATCATAAACCATGACAGCATTTACCTGTGTGGTTGCCATACATTTAGATTACGACTAAATAACATAAACAGATGATTCCATCTCAGATAAAAAGATGAAAATGCTTCTGAAAATAATGTCAATTGACATCTAGATGATCGTGTTTTTCTACAAAAAATCGAGTTATTTCAAATGATCCCTATTGGAGCTGTGGCCAAGCATTCATTGCATGTACAATGACACATTGCGTTCTGCTGCTCAGGTGGCTGATGCAAATTTAAGTCTGGCTTGTGGAGTTTAACAAGGCCATTTCGGCTTTGAGAGTTCATTTTGTCTTCTCACAACTATACATATTAATGAAAGTGGCAAAAGGGCAAAAAAATAAAGAAAAAAGGCCTGCTATGAAAAAGAGAAATCCAGAAATGAATGGTGTGCCATTGTGTCATTTAAAAATGCGTGTTACGCTAATTAACAATTAAAATGGATTCATTTCAATTGAATGATTCTTTATTAAACAGATTTACATGTGATTAATTAAAAAGTTCAAGGAGAGAACTTGCTGACCAAGAACAGCATCTTTCCACGCTCCAAAAAATATTTTATGCATGTTGTTCAATTTACTTAATTAAAATGAACTAAAGCAACAATTCTAGAAAATGTTGTCACAACTTGATTTCATTGCGTTCTGTCCAATTAAATTTGAAAAACTGAAGTTTACTTCATCCATTTTAGTTTGGACTACATGCATACTTTCGTAGCATTGATGAAACTGGGCAGGGGATTACCATTTCCCATCATGCTTTGTATGGGACTGGATGTGGTGAACAAACGTTAGAATTAAGTGTTATTTCATGCATTTTTTGAGCAAGGTGAGGATAGGGCGAGATTTGTTCTTGTTTAAAGTTCTGTTATATTGGTATTTAAAATTATTGTATTTTACACTGGAGTTTTGGGGGTTACCATTGTGGTGAAGATTGGCATTTGTGCTTTCGTTAAAAATGGACTTTCACTTTTGATTGGTTTTGATTTGGGTACTGCTAAGCTCTGTAAGCAATTGCCAACAACTTGACAAAGTTGCAATTTTACTCTCTTGCTCACCTGCCACATACTAATGATTAATAAAATTAATTAAGTTGTGCCAACATAAGAAAATGTATTAAATTAAACATATGTAAATGTAGTTAAAACTACTATAGTACATTGATTTGACTTATTCCAACTCAATTATACTGGCTGAATGAAACTGGCTTAATCTGAATGAAAGAAAATAAATTGCTGGTAGAAACTCTCAAAATGAATTAAGAGCAGTTACTTAATTTTTTGAGTTCAAAATGTCATAAACAGTACTATGCAGATGGGGGAAAAATAGGTAACTGTCAAAGTACAAACATGTGTTTTTGGAGCGTTTTTGCTAACTAAAAGTTAGCAAAAACATTCTTTAAATAATGTTAATGGAACATACTTATAATTAGTATTTTATAAAAGTTCCTCCAATGTTCTTAAGTCCTCTAAGCATCCTTTAAACATTAAATTTTTTTAAGATGAAAACAAAGTTCTCATAATAAGAATGAATGAAAATTTATTTGTAAATGTAGGAAAACATTTTTCATTAGTTCTCACTGTAATTGTTCATAAAGTTCAAATAACGTGGGCGAATAGCCCACAAAGAAGATTACATGTCAACACTCCTACAATGTTAAGTTAACAAATAAAGCTCAGGGATGTAAGGCTAATGGCTAAAGGCTAAATTTCCCCAAAAACTGGAAATCGTAATACTCCCACAACCAAAACAGAATATTTTAAGAACATTTTAAGAAGAACATAAATACGATAATGACACACATATACACACTAGCATGCATGTCCACTCTCACTGAAGAAGAAACCCTGCTGGTATTTACCTTACTCTGCCCATATTGGCTGTATTGGTACGATGCCACATGGTCCACGCCGTATCCTGGTGAACTGTAGCTGGAGGGGCAGTAGGACTGGGAGCTGGGAAGAGCTGGCATGCTAGGCAGGCCTGGCAGAGCCTCCAGTCTCTGAGAAGAGTGGCAGCTGGGAGCCATGCCCGTGCTGGGCTCCAAACCACCCGTCAACGGAGAGAGAGCAAAGTCACTTTGCGGCTGGTGAGGCACTCCACCCGGATTCAACAGACCCATCACCTAAGAGAAGAGAGAAGGCTTTAGTACCACTATTTTGAAAGAGTTACTTTACTTAAACTCTGTGCAAAGACTAGCATTCATTTTTGAGTTGGTCCAAGCTGGTTTAGTGCTGGTCTGCTGATCTTGCAGCATCTAGACCAGCATGATCTTACAGATCAATTCTGGACCTAGAAATCACCCAGAACACAAAAGCAACCACCTTATCAACACTCTGGCAACCACCCACATGGCGGTGAGTTCAGCATGGGCAAGCACCACAAAAATAATCTTTAGAAAATATAGAAAATTAGTTTATTTTGTTACAACTGTGATGTGAAATAAACTCATCGTAAGAAGCTAAACATAATAATATTTGCAATTCAATCCCCTAAAATCGCAATGTCTGTGCATCTGCAAATGCGTCTGAAATGATTTGATGACAGCGAGTGAAGATCTCTCCAGCTCTCACACAGCATCTTTCTGGCCGCCCGTATCTAATTCACACCCGTTACAGACATTTGGACGTGGTTTGTGAGTGTGCCATCAGTGTCTGATAGCTCTCATACGCCGCCTGATGGGCCAAGCACAGATCAGTTCCCTCCCTCTGCTGATCATTAATCAAAACCAGCCCAGCCCAGAAAAATCTCCCGTGCACCAACATAAAGGCCCACTGACTCTGTCCAGAGTCCATAAGAGTCAAATTATTCCCCCATCCTGCTGGACACATGGTTCCTTTTAAACCGTTACCCAGTGCAGCCAAGAGGGGGTGGAGTCAGCCGAGAGGGGCCGTATTTCTTCACCCTGTTAAAGTTTTTCTAAAAACAATTCTGTAAGCAGTGTTTGGGAAAGGAACGGAGTAAGAAAAGCTGAAAGGAGAAAAAACTAATATTTATGGACTTTCCATTAGGATTTCATGCTAAAATCCAAAGAGGTAGAGAGAGCAGAGATAAAAACACAAAAAGTATTAGAGAAGGTGTTACTTAGCTATAGTCCCCAGAAGTTTGCTAAATGTCACAAAACCTCCCTTAGCAGACATTCTCGCCTGTAAACCTCAATTTGTAAATAAAAAAATAAAAAAACTTAAATTTTTCTATAAGAGGCCATTCAGACCAAACTTGTTTTTCCATCCATCTGCAGCATTTTTCAATTGTTTTTCTATGTAAACTTGTGCTAAACAGACGTTTTTGACCGTTGCGGCTAAAGATGCACTGATGTATCAGCCAAACATCAGTATCTGTTAATATATAATGTGAATTTAATGTGCTTTTTGTTTCAGTGCTTTGTTTAGAACTGAAGATATAGATAGAATTAAGAAATATAACCATCAATCTTTAAGTATCGGTATTGGCAGATATTGTTCTAAATAATCAGATATCAGTGTTGTTACATACATTTTGGTAACACTATTTTAAGGATCAGAAATTAGACAGTAATTAATAACTAATAATTGGACTTGTAAAAGACTAGTTATGGACTTGTTTAGAATGATAAGGTATTTATTAAGCCTTTGTTTGGTTGATTTCTTACCCTTGCCTAATAGCCTCTTTGCATTTCTTTTTTTTTTTTAACAATTAACTTATTAGGTAAAAACAAAAAGTAACAATAGCTAGTTAGGTGCAACATACATCCTTTATAGGTTCTCATAACACTATTTGAATATTCAACTTATAAGTATAAAATGAATATAGAAGACAGAGACTTTTGTTGCATAGTGTAAATAGCAACAAAAAGCATTTACTTTGCACAAAGTGAAAACAGTATTAGAGGCTATTTGCACCCCTAATTAAATACTACTTTAGGGGCATCACTGCAACATGTTTATTGGGTTTTTTTAGGCACCCTACACGAACCCCTACTCCTTAAACCTAACGCTAACCTTCGTTGCGTTGGTGAAATACTATAAGCATTCTACATGTCATTTATACGTATAACCCGCACATTCACACAGAGTACTGAGAAGCTATAGAGGATGTCATTTTCATCATACTAGCAATAAATATGTTTTATTTTTAGCTTATAAATTCATTGTTATGACAATGTAAAATGTAAAGTGGCTATAAAGCAATGAAGGCTTAATAAATACTTTATAATGCCAAACAAGTACATAACTAGTCACTTATATGTGTAATTAACAGTCATAAATAACTGTCTAATTTATAATCCCTAAAATAACCCAAATGCATCACTTGTTGTGGCACGTCTTGCTGTATTTTTTTGCATCTCGTGCAAGAGCGCAGCATTTTTTAGATGCCTTGTCAACTTTAAAAATGTGTCTGTTTCCATTCGTTGCGCCACATAAAGCTTTGAACACCTTAAGGTTTGGGTTAGACCGTAATCATCATAATTTGCTTTATTAACAAAAATCTGCAGTATACCTGCATTTAAGTAGGCAGCTATAGTAAACATGTGTGTGTGCATATTTAGCAATAGTATGGGGAAGTTGGCTAAATTTAACATAAATTATATATTTTTTTATTATTATTATAAAAATGCAAAAGTAATATTTTTAGGGGTAGATTTTGGGTCTGGGTTAGGCTCAGGGTAGTCTAGTCTAACATAGTCAGACCTAGGAATAAAATGTAAAATGCCTGGAATGTATTGTGTGCCATCTGAGGCCAGGGTTAGTATATAGTCATTATAATTAGCACAGCTATGAATTGCTTAGCTTATAATGACCTTTATATATACACTATATATATATATATATATTACAATATTACTATGTCCCTATTTAGATTGCTAAGTAAACGTGTCTGTTTGTGTGCACGTATGGTTAATGCTTTTACAAGCAATGTGAATGGTCATGAAATTCCTCTTGGGGTTCATCTTCAACAGCTGTTCGAGAGAGATAGAGAATAAGAAAGAGCACTAAACGCTCACAGATTTCCTGGTGCTTTTTGTCCACCTTGCAGATAAATCAGCGTTCACACAACCTGACAGTGTATATCATGTACAGGAGAGCATGTGTGAGTCACACAGTGATGTGTGATGCTTAACAAATGAAAAACACATGGAGGTTAAACTCTCTCGTTCACCTCCCCATGGGGGGCCCGGGGCCCAACGACATGTGAGGTGAAAGCTAAAATGTTCCTTCCATCATGAGACCACAGACAGGAGATGTTGACAAAAAACTTCCTCATAAAACATTTTCCCAGCCAGGACGATGCATGCACGCAGCTGTTTGGAGAAACGTAAGTGATGAAACGGTGCACATTCGCCAAAGCTAAATGAGCAAAAACACAATATTAAATTAAACGTATTACCAAAATGTATAACTAAAGGAATACTGAGGGTTTAAATGCAAGTTAAGTTAGGCTATATAGTCAATATCCGTGGTATAATGTTTAATATCAGAGAAAATTATTTCAACTTATAACTCAGTAAAATTATGTGTTGACAGTTATGCACTTACAATGGGTCAAGCGTAAAACAGGTATAATGCATTGCATCTGTGGTTTACTGTCGATTACCACAGATTTTTTTTTTAGACTTGAATAATTTACCACAGAAAATTATTTAGACTGGAGCTTAACTTGTATTTAACCCTGAGTATTTTAAACCCCTGAAAATAATGTGTATCCATGTCTCACAATGTGTGTGTGTGTGTGTGTGTACAAATAAGTGTTTCCTATTAAACCAGCTAAAACTGAGACAAGGATCTCTTCATGCCTGTGAGCATGTGTAAACGTGTGTGTGTGTGTGTGTGAGGTTAGAGTTTCTGGTTTGAGGTTGTTCTTTAGGTTTAAGTGGTAGAAGAATAAAAATGTAGGCAATTTGCTAAGCCAATGGGAACAGAGAGATGGTATTTGCTCGATCAGACACCAGACGAATGAGATTTTTATCAAGATTAAGGGGTCTATGTATGTATTTGGGATAGAGAACAAGGAATGGGATAAGACATATTACATAAGGCAGACTTGAACTCACACATTCCACAAGATCACCATGATTTAATCAGCATCACTGGATTCTTGTTGGACAACTATCTCTAAACTCAAAAGTAGCAGTAAGCCACACTCATACTGCCGTTTTTGAGGGGTCACTTGAGATGCGGTAAAAGGTATGTTGGCTGTATGATTTTTTATTTAATGTTGGACTAATATATAGTATTTTTTAGGTGGGTCATGTTCATATGAAACAGGAGTGAAAAAAAGAAAATTAGGATAAAATAATTGCATTTTTACTTTATAGCCAATTACAAACCAATTTGGAGCAACAACCCTCCCCAACACACCAAATCGCAAGTTCATTCCAGCATACATTAAACCACAGATAAATACATAATTCAAACAATTAACCAACAAAGTGGCTCATTTGCATAAATTACACAGCACATTACTGTGGGTAAATTCTCTCATTCCAATCAATTAAGAGTCTGGAACATCCTATAATTAGAATCCCAGACACAGAGTTCCACCATCGTCATGGCGACGCGTATACCTGCCCTTCAACAACAACAGAACGCCACTGGCTGACCCCGTCCCAGGTCGCACACACTCACAGATACTAATCGCAGAAACAGATTGAGCGTGAGTGTAAGAGTTACCTGACCTCTAAGTCATTCCCGACGAAAAAATGCTTCCTTAATGACTAGGAATTGGTTCTGATTACAAACCCTTCTGGTGGGGGCGCAGCAATTAGACACACTTCAATTAGCACGTCATGTTAAATAACTTTGTGCAGTTTAATTACTGTACTCGAGGTGATATTCGAAACCTACGTTATGATGATGTGGCGAGCAGAGAGGATATTTTATTTCATTAAGTTCATACATCTAAATTCAGGATGTAAACTTTGCACATCATTTTCAGGGTATATACGTTTTCTGCCACTATGCTGACAAAAATGTGACTGTACCAGCAAATCTGATTAATAGGAATGTGTGCATGCTTCAGTGTTGTTTGTTTTCCATAAATCTTTGCAGGTTTTGAGAAATGATCAAACCGCTTTCAGACTCTATCAATCTATCTTTCATGTCATTTATCTTTATGCTTGTTTTCCACAAATCTGAATTTTTTTTTTCTGTTTTAGACTTTGAGAAATACCCACATTCACAATTTTCTCTCTATCTCCATCTCTCACTGTCCATGTCTTTTTCATTTTATTTTATTTTATTTTATTTATCTGTATCATGCAGCACTTGGGTCCGAGATTCTCCTCAAAAACAAGGATGGAACGGCGACTGCAGCTCTTGTCTCTAACTACCGGATGCTTTGAAGAAGTCCGGAGATCATTTTCTGGTTGTTAGCGCATTGCGCATAGCAGGCGAGTTGACAGATAACAGCTGATGAGTGTGTAATCACAAATAATTGTCTTTCACTTCTCGTTTCCATCATCATCCGCCTTTCGGTTGTGTCCTGCACCCCTCCTCACACATCAATGACATCTTTAATTAGAGATTTATTTTTTTAATTATAATTATAATTAATGGTAGTTGGTCAGTATATAGAGCCATATATGTTCCGAAGACTAACCTGTGATGAGAGTCCATTACTGATGGTGGGGTTAACTTGGTTTGCGTGGCCTGGTGCAGCCACATAGCCATCTGAGTAACCAGAGAAGCCATGACGTCCCGAGGAGAGGCAGTAGGCCGAACTTCCCTCCTGGGCTCCTGGTCCACTGCCAAGCCCAGTCTGATGCACTGAGGTGGGGGGAAGAGGCTGAGGCCGGTGCACTGTGCTGGGCTGCTCAGAAACTGCTGAAAGCAAGATATAAAGCAAGAAAGAAAGAAGAGAAAGAAAGCAAGAAAGAAAAATCTTATTGTAAACTCATTCATCTTAGATATACAGTACTTTATAAAAACTAGGGCAATCTGCCATTTAAAATGGTTATCGTTGTACATAGGGTCACAAGGTTGTTTCAGCATTTAAAGGCACTAGCTGGCAATATTATTATCAATGTCAAGTGTTTACTTGTTTCTGTACAAGTGTTTAGCTACCTCCATCCCAAGGTAAATTCCAGGCCATACTTTCTATTTTTTTGGACAAACATTTCGGGTCATTTTGTCCCGTTTTTAACCTCTTAACAGGCAGACCCACCTGTGGGACGATGTGGACACAGCTATTAAAGGGTTAACCCTGAACTATAGGGTTAACCCATGGAATCGTTATACCCTGAACTATAAAGGGTTAACTGGGTATGCCAGTTAAGATTAAAGTGGTTCTAAATTATCCTAAAATATCAGCAAGACCAAGGCAGGGTTAAAAGACAGTTAAAAGTACTACCTGTACATTAATATAATTGTTGCCCCAACATAGCGACTGAAATCTTGTAAGAAAAAGAATAAATAAAAATTCAAGAGTCCAAACAAGTTAACTACTAAAACAGGCCATTATAATGGCAGCAGGTAGACAATGCATTATGACTCTTGGCTTCCTTAACGCCATGTTCAAATATGATCATGTGATGGACCACATGTGGGACAAACTTTAAAGATTGTCGGACAACAAAACTCCCTTGTCACCTGTAAGTAAACTGCTGCATCAATGTGTTTCATAATGGAGGAGCCATGGAATTGTTCTATTACCTTGAGAAACAATTTAAGTCCAAGTAGGCTAGTATTAGTATTTCCAGTTCTAACCTTGTGAAATTGATGGAGGATAAGGGCTGTCTGCCAGCTGATATGGCTGAAGACTCGACATCGCTGAGGGTGGGAAACCACCAGGTATCAGGTGATTAAATGCCATCAGCTGATTGGCTCCTGCCTGCTTCCTCCAACGAGCTCTTCTATTACTGAACCACACCTGCACAAGACACAAAAACAAACTACACTTTTACTTTTAACATTCATGACATCTGAGGAATTTTTTCCAGTAAGTACAGACTGTAAATACGTTTTGTTAAAGACGGAAACCACTTTGTCATATATGTTTTCTTTTAGAGCATTTTGTCTACAATACTGCAGTTTCAAAAGAATTTAAATGTACTTTCTAAAATGGAAGTAATAGCAAAAATGACACATTTCTGCATGGGTACCACACAAGTTATTCCTTTAAGAATGTTACACTCTCTGTGTGGTTTGTCTACTCATGAATGAGTTTGTGTGTGTGTGTGTGTGTGTGTGTGTGTGTGTGTGTGTACTTCTATCCAAGTGCACAAAGACACTCTCTGTGTGTTCAGTGGCTTAAAGATGAAAAACTATGGCATCATGTCACAGGTTCTAGTATAATTGGGTTAAAAGGACTTAATAATAGACTTTATCAAAAGATTGTTTCTAAGGTTTTCCTGTGGAAAAGTACTTGGGTAAAAACAAGAGAACAGGCATGGCACAAAGAAGCCTGTGTGTATGTGTGTGTGTCATATGACTTCAGGGCAGACTTGCAGGGCAAAATGCTGGTAAATTTAACTTCATTGTGTAAACCGCAAACTTACAAGAAAATGAGTGCTCATTTGTGAAAGATACAAAACAAGTACACACTGGCAAAAAAGTGCCAGTTAGAACTGTACCAAGATCTTTTTTGTGTATTGGGAAGTTGATAAGATTCAGAGTTCGACATCGAGTTTGTGTGTTTATGTGTACCTGCACTCGTGCCTCGGTGAGCTTAGCCCTCTGAGCGAGCTCCTCTCTAGTGTATATATCAGGGTAGTGTGTGCGTTCGAATGCTGTCTCCAACTCATCCAGCTGCTCGGCTGTGAACGTGGTCCGACTGCGCCGCTGTTTCCTCTTAAGTGGCAAACCCGGTTCAGAGTCTATATCAGAGCCCTCGTCTGAATGGCTTGCTGAAAATTTAACAGAATAAAAGAGTATTAATCATGTTACTATGATTATTTATTGTTTATATAGATTGTTTTGTTTAAGTGTAATTTTTCCTTTTTAACATCAACCTGCCCAGGGACCACAGATGAAAATTAGCCATTTGGCTAAATCTGGTACATTTACTGCTTTCTGTGCTCAACTGTGAGAGATTTTTCTTTGTTTTGTTATTGTAGAAATTAAGTTAATAAATTAAGTTTCAATCCTTGTCTAGATGCACAAAGCTCACCTAAAATCATTTTACAATGAAAGAGATTCACAAAAAGGAATTTATAGCTTGTCGTACATGGTACTCTTCGATTTCAAAAATGTTTTGTATTTTTGGTTCTTCATTGTTAAACTCATGCAACTTCCAGACCTGAGTAGATTACTTCTGAATTGCAATCAAATACTGATTATACAATATATGACTAAAATTGTAATTAGTTACATAATCACTTGGTAATCTAATCTGATTACTTTTGGATTACATCTGACCTAACTCGTTTATTCAATGTCACATGCATTTAAGTAGGATAATCTATATCATTTTCACAGTGTTGCTTAAATGCCTTTTAAAAAACATCCTTAAAAATTCATAACTATTCTCATATTTTTATTAATTGTGTTTTGCTTGCTAATTTATCTGTAACTGAGTGAACTAAAACAGTAATGAAACATAAAAACACATTTTAACTGAGATGTATGTTTTGTCCAACATGGTTAAAAAAGAGTTTAGAAGAGTATTTAGAAGAATATTTTTGTGCATTCGTACAAAAGCAATTTACAAAATTAAAACTAACTGTACCGTACTAAGGCAACCAGTTCTGCATTTATGTGTGAATTGGGTAGTGAATATGAAATTACATGTATTTGTGCATTTTGATGTGTTTGCTGTACAAAACCCTTCCAAAGACAAAGACATCGAGTGATAATTCAAACAATAATTCAAATGTATTTGTCAGGAGTTGGTTATATATGCAATGTATAGTAGAGAAAACATGCAAGCAAATCTCCAAATGCTTATTTTACATGGAATCGTTTGAGATTGGTTTTCAAACAGGATATTAATTTGGGGAAGCAGTTTACATTTCTCTGTAATATTTTTGTCCTGTGTCTCCATAAAAGTAATTGTTTTTTGTAAATACATTGGTCAAATGTTAACTGAGTTTTCTCCATCTTCAGTTGAATTATAGCCACCTGGCTTTTCTCTTGTATCAGGTCAGGGGATAAATAAATTATGAACAACATACCTGTAATGTGATTACGAGCATTTTAAAATGCAATTTAATCTAAATACAAGTACTTGATTTTTGTAATCTGATTACGTAATCCAGATTACATAGCACTGGCAAGTACAGCTAAATGTAACAATATTGAGTTTGTCTATTGCTTTGTTCTGTTGGTATTTGACACTTTTGGTACTTTTAATGCTGAAAACCATTCAATATGTTTATATGTTTATTTTTTACATGTTTACTGTTTAAAATCTTTTAATTTTCAAGTAGATTACTTATAACTGACCATAATATTGTTGCAAGGTATTTTGTTTTCGACCCATTTGAAATTGGAGGCCAGTATCATTTGCTATCGCCCATCCATCTGTGTGTACACACAAACACGCACATCACCACTCTCATACACAGGTATTATTTTGGGTGTTATTTTAACTGAATTAGACAGAGTGAGAGGTTCTTTCGTAGCTAATTCAGCAGAAGAGAATGCTAGTGTGAGTGGACTAAAGCTCGGGGAATCTGTACCCAGTGGAGGGGGGCCCTATCAAATGATTAGGCTCCTCAAACTACCGTGACAGCCCGCTATTGTCCAGTAATACGCCTCGAAAGCCCCCGTCCAGAACTCGCCAATGCCACATCTGCTTCGTCTGACACTAACCATCTCCTTTCTCTGGTTTGCTCTCTACAAATTTCACCCCCAAATGGTTGAGAACACAAAACGTAAAAAGACTCCCAGATTTCACCCACCGAGATAGCAGACCGAAAAATTAAAAATTACATTGAAAGAAATCGGTTTACATTTGAATTGCTGACACAGATTGCAGAGAATACCAAACATAACATATACATAAAGTACACAAAATTGAAATCCTTAAGATCCATATTGGACCATTTTCAAAGACTATGATGACATATTTCCCATTTTGATTTTGGGGGTGATTATTTAGAAGCATAAATCAAGCAAACTTTTTAAAAGTATTTAGTGTAAACTTATGGCATTATACTTATGCATTATACTATACGTTATATTACTCTGGGATATATTATGACTGCTGTGATGGGGGTATATTATACAGTTCAATTCTAACTGTTCAATCCATCACTCTCAGGTTTTTCCCTCTTATTGAAAGTCATGAAAAGGTAATTATGGATTTACTATTGGAGCAAATGGGAATGCAAAAAATAAAGTTTGTTGCGGTCTCCCCTTCACCACCCAAAACTTTAACCTGCTATAATTTACTTCCACATTCCAAACCAGGAAATGTGAAAAGAGTCCCATGTGCCAATGATATGAATTCTGGAATTCAGTAATATACAGTTTTAAAGACCCCATTCTTTCGAAATTATTGTTTTGTGGCTTTACAAAACATGTGCATTAACATGTGAAAACTGCACTCATCAAGTGATTTCATTGTGTCTTTATTGATTTACAATAGAGATCACACTGAATGTGTATTGTGTAGGGTCTTCGAAAGACCCTTTATCTTTTATATTTTGATAAAATATATCGTAGATACTATAAATCAACACAGATCACCACACGTTTATTTCATAAACAAAATCCCTCTGCACTTCCCCGTAAAAGGTAGGATGATCTCTCCCACAAGAAAGGTAAGCAAATGAAAGAGACCAAAAGAGAGTCACAGATTTAGAGGCTTAATTAAAATAGTAGAGTCACGTGAAGCAAACCCTTCACTCTCCACACTGTCCGCCTGCATCCTGGAGCAGCACAGGAAATGCTGCTGCCCAATGCCAGCGTGCAGCTCTCCAGGCATCTCACAGAAATTAGAGAGAAGAGAGAGACAGGTAGGGAGCCATGGCTGTCATTTTCCACTTTTCTTTTCCACTCTCTGATGCTACAGGGAGTCTCTTTTCAAGCCATTTTCCGTCAAAAGTCTGAACAATTTCTGTAGACTAGATAGTGCTGTTAATAAACAGCCACCTTTTGAGGAAATAACTTACATCAACGAGTCCTCATTTCATTTCCTGCTTTATCCACAAACTCCTCAAGACTTGTTGAGCTCTGACTCACAATCTCAAATAGGCAAACAGGTTACTCTCCCAAAACTAACATCCAAATTCACAGAGGGAAAACGTTTGCAGGGCTACAAGGTCCTCAGAGAAAGAGAGAGGCTACCACAAACTACCACATCAATGTATGGTCTGCGTTCAAGAAAAACATCAACTTTATCTGGTTTTTCTTTCTCCTGTCCTCTCATAAATGTCCTTGAGTTTCTAGTATTGCTACATTAAAGTCAAACACTTCAGACTGTAATCTGTAAATTACACTGTTACATTTTGCATTCTTTCTCTCTCTCGCTCGCTCTCTCTCTCTCTCTCTCTCTCTCTCTCTCACTCTGATTCTGTCCTTCTCTCCTGCTCTCTCTTCATCTCTTTTGGGGAGTTATTTGGCAGTCTTTTGTTGGCCTGTTTAGTGAGAATGGTGACTGAGCTCTTTGGAGTCTGATTTCCACGCTCCATCTGTAGGTTCCATGAGCTCGGTCCGGGCAGCATTGAGGCCCCTGTCACCTGCCTGGCAGGGGGCGGGGGGAGGGGGGAGGTGGGCACAATGAGGGCTGGATGCGGGGCAATAGGGGCTCCTCAGGGGAACAGCGGGGGGCCGCCCCCGAACCCTTCCTCCTTCACGGCCAGGGGGTTACAGAGGTGGAGGGGGAGGAAGGTGGGGGGTGATGGGGAAACAGTGATACAGAGAGAGTTAGAAAAGGGTGGGATTGTGGGATGCAATCGCTCAATGGCACCTGGGGGCTAGTTTGGTGACTAAAGTGGGGTGTGTGGGAATACTGATTCCACTTTAAAATAATTGTCATCCAAAGTCTCGTTCGTCATGTCTATTTAATGCATTGACGTACGCTAAGCAGGCATTTCTATTGGACAATTTATCATTTCTTGCTTTTCCTGACTGATGCTACATCTACATTGAAACTAAAGACCAAAGTTCGATGTTCCAAAGGATTCGATTACAGGAACATTGCACCATTACATCATAAATCATCAGTTTCCATCTGTAGCATATCTACAGAAATTTCTGTAAAACTTTACAATAAGGTTGTATTCGTTAACATTACTTAACGCTATAATTAACCAATAATGAACAATACTTTCACAGCATTTATTCATCTTGACTTAAGTTAATTTCTACATACACTTAAATATATGTTTAACCTTAAATGTTGCATTTAAGTTAAGTTAATATTAGTTGTGCATGCAAATATGCAACTATATGAAATAACATGAACTAACAATGAACCATAGCATTTTAATCAATTAACATCAACCAAGATTTATAAATGCTATAAAAATCACTGTTCATTGTTATTTCATGATACCTAATGCATTTGCTAATGTTAAAAACAGAACCAAAACTTCTCCCATAAAATCATTACAATCTTAGAACAGGGAGGTTTTGAAAAGCCTGTTAAAACCTTCTCATTTGAGTGAAACCATCTCATTGAATACTCCATAAAAATGTATTAAATTCATCACTTTGGTCAGGAATTGTGTGGAAACACTTTTGCAATGGCCGAAAACACAACTAAGAAATGTATAATTCTCCTTACATCTCATTTCCTGGGCTAAAAGTTGAAAACACACCTCATTCTGCTGATTTGAAGCACTGACAGGCTCAGCAAGGGACTCTAAGAAGCACTGTCCATCAGAACTTCAGCAGGACAGGAAACTCATACTGTGTCCATTTCCCAAGAATACCTGGCTCCAATACACCACCAACAGCTCATCCTCATCTATCTTCTCTCCCTTACGCTCATCTATAGTATACTCTGCACTCAACTAACATATATGTTAAAACAGACAACTAAAGTCCAGCTGCAAGAGCAATAAACAGAGTATAGAGAAACTAAATCAAAGTTATTTTTAAATTATTTGTATTAATTTATCAATTCATTTGCATTGATCTGGTACATTAAATTTTTTAATTATCCGTTTAGATTTACTGTACATCTATATTGCAATTAAAAGTTGTTCAGGGTTGATTTCTTGAATTGTTCTAAACTTTAGTTCTTGATGTATTTATTGCTTAATTATAAAGTTACCAGGGAATGTAAAGTCGAGCAGCCAACCACAGGATGTTTGACCAGAATTATTATTTTGGTGAGGGTTAATTACAAGAGTGCATGGTGCGTCTCACTCTTTCAATGGGATTTATATTCCACACACACACAGGACAAACCCCACAAACCTGCAGCCTGCCAGCTGAACACAGAATTTACAAGTCTGCTAGAAAAAAAAGAGACAGAGAAACAGTGAACTTTACTGAATGAGTTCCGAAGTATTTGTTTGGACGTTGAAGGGAATGTGATGCATTCCAGGCATGATCAAAGAGAAACAAGAGAAGGCTGAAAAACAGTAGGCAAAATGATGCAAAGAGATGATTGGATTTGAAAATTATAACGCTCCGATGTGGCTCTTTCATAGCTCATGGGATTTATCGAGTTCTTAGTTATGTTTCCTGGCAGTTTCAACTTTGTCTCAGGTGTTTCCTAAAATTCCTTTGGAGAGATTAAACTAGACACAACTGAAGCAATTGTTGACATAGCCTACTTTAAGTGTATAGAGCTATGAAAGGAATGTGGATAGCATAGCTCTGTTCACTTGGTCATGGAAGAATTTGATGAGAAATTTGTTGAGATTATATTGAAATATCTTGGCAAACTTGAGCACAGTTTGTGGCATTGCTGAGATCAATTCTGTAACTCTGGAGAACACACAAGTGAGATTACTAGGGTGTTTTTCTCATGAGAAATATCTGAGAAGAAACATCTTAGACTTAAATATGTGACTCCATTTAAACTCATTGCTGAAAGAATTGAGAAATTCAAGAGATCTCCTTTTGATTTTCTTTTCTACTGGAAAGACAGTAGGTAACCTGTGTGTAAGTGCTTGGGTACTACCACAGAACACACTTCAAAACCCAAACACAGCCCCAAAACAAAGAGCTAAAGTAAAAGTAAAGAGAGAGGGATGCCGGAGCGAGGGAGCCTGAGTGTACGAATGGCCATCTGGGCAGTTTATAGCTCCTGGTAGGGGAGAGTCTTCTCCTCCTGAGGGGCTGTTAAATGGTTGGGTAATTGAGCTCGTGACATGTGTTCCCCAAACAAAACAAAAGAGAAAAGAGACAAATGAAGCATTTATTTGCAGCGTGGAGGAGTGCTGGCCCTTTCAGCCCGCGCCCCAGCCAGCCACTGGTGAGTGAATTAAGGAGTATATAGAATCCCAGCAGATGTACGGAGAAGAATGGTTAACGGAACGATCACGACTCCATCTGGGGTTGGCATTTTGTTAAGAGGGAGGAGCAGGGAGTCACTCAACTCGCTAAAGAGCCACGACCCCAGCAGCTGCCCCGAAAGAAAAAGAGAGAGAAGGAGAGAGAAAGAGAAGTAGACAGGGAACGAGAGATACAACGAGAAAAGAGAAAAGAATTCCAAAAAGATAGAGTTTTGTATTCTGACTTAAACAGACCTAACATCACAAAAAGTGCCATGGTATTACTCATAATAAGTACCATGGTTTTTGGATACTTCCATGAAGTATGTTCTTTGAAGTAGCTTATATCTTTGTAAATACTCATATACAGTAAAGATAAAGTAGCATGGTATACACTACAGTTCGAAAGCTTAGGAACAACCCAATCTTAGACTTCACCCCGCTCCCAGAATGACGTTTCAAACTCTAAAAACAGATGCATGAAGATCCTCTAGTTTGTATTAAGTATGGAAATGGGCATGAGGACCATAAAGCATGGATGCTGCTGTGATGTCACACCAGGACAGAGGTGCCTGTTGCAGTGTGGAATCGATTCCAACAACAGGACAAAGCCAAAACGTAGCACCCACACAGCGATCACACCATGGGAACACACACCACATGCTCCCAAAAATATGAGCATCCATTACATTGACATTATGTTATACTGTATTTACATTCTTGGAACATGCTTTTCTACCAAACACTCTTAGAAGAAAGTGAACATACTGAGTAACTAGCAATGTCTGGGACAGACAGGTCACATGATGTGTTTGAAACTCTCAAAAAAAAAAATGACACTTGCAGATCCATTGACGTAAACAACTTTACCGCATCATACAAAACATGTAGTAACTTCTTTAATCTTAAAGGTCATCCTCTCTTTGAATTAATGATTTATTTAATATATTCTAGAATTGTTCTAGTGGGAAAATAAAAAATCATTTTTAATCAGAATTAAAAATAAGTGAGTTTATGCTTTAAATATGTGTAAAATCTGCTTTTGAACAAGTCAAAATAAACTTATATTCAATTTATATTATCTGAAAAAACTCCTTTTTACTCATAAACAAGAACATACATGTTTATTTCCAGGCAATTTTTTTTATTATTTCTTTTACGTTTACTTAACCAGGATGATCAATTAAAAACATTCTTATTTACCTTTACAGCCTGGCAAAAGAGGCTATATGGTCATTTTTAAAGTAAATTTTTCATACCTGAAATGTCTATAATATAACCATAAACAACAACTATTTTGTCTTTTTCAGCATCAAAGCATTTATTGGCCATCATAGAAAGCCTGATACCTGTCAAACTGAACAAACACATTATTTTAACCCACACTTCCAGCAGAGTGGGAGTTTGTACAGTCAATGACCCAGGACTCCCCCTTGACCCTACACATGCTCACCATCTCTGGGGTACGAAAGAGGGGCTGACAGCCCTCCGAAGGGCCCTGCATCCCTGACTCACATACACAAATTCATAAGGGACCAAATAATCAAATTAATAAGCACTACTTTAAAGCGTTGCAAAGAGTATAATGCCCTTTTATTGCTCTGGTCATGTGTTTTTTAAATACAAACAGTAAACTTGCACCACACTCTTTAAAAAACAGATTACAGTTAGCACCAAAAAGGCATTTACAACCTAATACCTAAGGGGAAAATGTTTTATTCTCTAGTTTTTAGAAAACAACCTATATACTTAATAGTTTCGTTGAATTCATTTTTGAGTTTCATTAACGTACCTATTGACCTGTTTCAGTGATGTCACTTTTTACCCGCAGCTGCCATATTTGTGACCATCAGTGGGAGAAATTAAATTGCATTGAATGGAAACACACCCATAAAACCCAGGTAAGTCCCAAGAAAGGGACTTGTCTGAGGTCAGCACAAATATTGCCAAATTTGACTTTTGCAGACATTTAAATATATTTTATCTACAATTTATCTGCATATAGGGTGCACACGCCTACCAGTTAATCGCTGTAAACATCTCATTCAGAAGTTGTGTTGTTTTCTGCTCTGATATGTTCAGAATATTACAAAACGTCTGTGATGATCCCGTCTGTATGAATGTAAGAGCTGCTTTTAACACATGAAGGACACAGAAAGCAACCGAGGCATATTAGTGTTTTACAGTGTTGTCTGGTTGTGTGAATAAAGTCAGTGCTTCATGATCTTATGGTGTGCTGTTTATCGACTGACATTATACACTTTTAATATTTACTATATATTCACATTACAGTGCTTTTATTTATTACAATGGTTACAATTATGACATACAGTACCTTTTATGCAGTCTGGGAGTTGTGAATAGCACTGTCCTATGTGCATTTTTAGTTTAATTATCATCCAACTCGATAATGTTATAAATATAGTAGACATGTGTATACGTGTATAACTGACATGTCTGAATAAATGTGCAAAGACCGTGCTCTCTCATCACTGCTTGACTTTGGCGAAATTAAGTCGTGTCACTTAAAAGATCAAACTTTATTGAAAGATACAGAATTGATTATTAAACAGAATTAAACAGCAATATCATCTTCTCAAGATTTATAATAGAAACAAAATTTTCATCAGGCTTTTGCCGAATCCCACAGTGCAGCCCAATGAAGGTTCGTGGAATTTTGGTCACAAACATGGCGGCGCGGTCATACAGTGATGTCACATGAAACAGGCCAATAGAATCTATAGGTCAACAACTTTCTTTTAAACTATAAAAGAACCACATATTCTTTGCTGAACTTAAAGGAATATTCCGGGCTCAAAACAAGTTAAGCTCAATTGACTCTAAGCTCATATGTGGCATAAAGATAATTATCACAAAAATTTATTTTGACTCCTTTTCTTTAAAAAAAACAAAATCAAATTTAAAATCAAAAAAGTGAATGGGGCCAATTCTTTAATGTTAAAATAATCACCGTTTCAAATGTATAGCCCCAAGAAGTAAGCAATATGTGTGTGGTGGTGGCGTAGTGGGCTAAAGCAGATATCTGTTAATCAGAAGGTCACTGGTTCGAGCCCCATAGCCACCACAATTGTGTCCTTGAGCAAGACATGTTGCTCCAGGGGAATTGTCCCTGTAATAAGTGCACTGTAAGTCGCTTTGGATAAAAGCGTCTGCCAAATGTAAAAAAAATGTAAATGTGATACCATGATTTTAGAGTGATATAACAGCATACTAAGCTTTTTTGTTTAAAGCTATATCCAATTTTACAACTATGTTTCCATGACAAGGTAACCCCGTAAACCCTAAAATGACTGTAAAAGTGACAATATAAACAACTTTCCAGATAAAGTAATACATGAGTTTAAACAGATTAATTAATATAAGTGCTTTTAAAAAATTATTACAAATTATAAGTGTCCCATTTCTGACATTAAACCCACCAAGAATTGGCCCCATTCACTTCCATTGCAAGTATCACTGTAGCCATGATTTTTGTGTTTTTAAAGAAAAGGATGGACGAGACTAAACTATTTTTGTAGTAATTAGCATTATGCCACAAATCCTGTCGATTGAGCTTAACTTGTATTGAACCCAGAACATATCTTTAAAGTGCTAATCCGCTGAAGAACCAATGAAGAACCTTTCTTTTTAAAAGTAGAGATAAAAGTCAAGTTCATAAATCTATAGAAATAAGCATGTTGTGGTCAAGTAAAAGCATTGCAGACATAACTTAATAAAACAGTGCTTTCCTGTCAAATCTCTGTCTAATATCCCATACACAAGCATCGAAAACAGTTGGAATGCATTAGAACGTTCCAATAGTTTATGCCAGCAGTACATTCTACATAAATGCTCCAAAACTGAAAGCAAATTGATTTTGTCTGAAACAAATCAGAAATTGCATATTTGAATTGGAAATGATGATTCTGCTGTATGAAAGTTCTGCTTGTGTAAGTTATATGAAGTACAAAAAGTGAGCCAACAATGACCTACTGTAGACGCTGAAAGGATGAGGTTGAAGCTCTGGCCACTAACAGCTCTTCACCAAAACAACCAGAGACACCGAACGCTTTAGTAACTTTAAAATGATTCTGCTATAATTTCTTACAGATTGCCTCACTGTCTCTCACCCCCCCCCCCCCCCCACCCCATTTCATTTGGCAGTTAAGAAGTGAAGTTCCTCAAGTTAAGTGATTGACAACACCGTCTAGCTTTTCTCAATTAACTGCCTCATTGTGAGTCTTTATGGCAAGGCCCCTGAAACCCTCGACCTTTCCTTTCCCTTCCTTTTCATCCATTCCTTTGCCAGAGTTTCTCTCACTCAAACACTTTCAAGGAAACAGAGCACTCTATTCGAAGAGGAGCCCCTATTCTCATTGACCTTCTATTGCTCATTTTCTCTTTCAGGCACTTCAAACTGTCTTTGAGAGAAAAGGAGTGGAAGAGGAGTCCATCAGTCGGCAAGGGCTGGATAGGGTTCGACCCCGCACCCACCACTTCAAAGATGGTTTGCATTCATTAATTGTTCTTTGAATTAATATTTGAGGATCACAATGCTGGTGCCAGAACAGAAAGCAGACCTAATGAAGCATACAGGCAGCATTAATTTGGAGATAAGCTCGGTGTGACAGTGTGCATGTGTGTTTTCTTCTTTTGCATGCCACATTGAAATCGAACGGAATAACATCCATTTCCCAAAGTTTCGTTTAAAACAATTTGCAAAAGTGAAAACAACAATGCTTCAGAAGAGTCTTTAATTTTTAATGCAGCCTAAAACCTAAGCCTAAGATAACTTTGTGTGATCTGTAATTTAGATAAACTCTTGCGCTCTGGAAGAAATGATCCAGCAAGAGCGATAAAAAGGGCAAAGATTATTTGTTCTGAGGAACAGCTGAATAAAAGGCAGATGATTACTCATCTCCATTCCCGCAGGGCCTGGGAATCATGACTGAGGAACATTCCAGCAGGGGAAAAATAGCCCTTGTTTAATGATCGAAAAGACAGACTGCATTCACCAACACACAAAAACACTTTTAAAATGTGAGGGGCATTTACAATAAAATTAGCCCCCCACAAGCCAAATATGTCCATAATCGCCTCTTTGTGGTCTAATTTTGGATAAATACATCTGGCTTTACTGCTCTGATTGCATTTGTGGTTGTGGCAAAAATAAATCGACATGGTAAGTGGCCCAAAATATCTGTTTATTGTTGTGTCACGCAGCTGTCATTTTTTTTGCTCTTCATCCATGTCTTTAGCTCTCACTCTCTTTTCTCTATTGAGAAGGTATCGAGTCAGCAAAGCAGGCAAAAGCCCTATTTTATTTACACAAACAAAGTCTTCCTTGCTCTCTCGGACAAAGGCAGCTGAATCTTTCATGTGTTGTCATTGCTTGATTCTCTCTGTCCTCCTGGCCATTGGCCTGCTGGGAGACAATGAGCCCAGGAGAAAAGCAGCAGATTTTTGGAATGCAGCTCAATGAAACTAATTATTATATGTTGACTGCGTTCACCATGGCACATCTGAAAGCACTAAGCTTATTCAATTGGCCTCCACGGGACTCCCTTTCAAAAAAACTTGATCCCTTTGACTGTTTGTATTTCTGAGTTCTCTTTTTCGCCTGCCATGAATGAGAACCTGTGAGAGAGGGGCCATGGCTCTTTGATGACTTTAGTTACTTTAAATTAGCTAAATGAGGCTCGAGGATTGTCAGTTTTCCCAAAGTTAATAGTATAGGAAAAAGGAGGGGATGCACTCAAGCAAAAACAACATTGTGGGAAGAGTTTTATCGATTCACTTATCACTGCGGTGTAGACTGAACGGGCATCGGAACTTTCTTTAAAAGGTTTAAAAGTTTATATTTTCTGAATTGGTATCATTACGATATCTGTGAAGAATTATCTTCCACTTTAACATCGAACAAGACTCTCTCCATAAAAACACCATTTTTAAACAAATAAATATAAATATTTTTGGAGACAATAAAACAGACAACTGACAAAAAGAAACTATCCAAAGAGCATCCCGTTAACTCGTTTATCTAGTTTATTTTTTAAGAGTAAATTAAGAAAATAATAAAAACAAAGTGCAACAAGTCTGAGTGCCCTAAACGTCATAAAATTGCAAAACTGCTCCGAGCGTCCTCAGCAAACAATATTTACCACTTGAGAAACATCTTTTGAGATGTTTTCTTAATCCAGTATTAGTAAGCAATGGTCCTCTACACTGCCTTTTCCCAGACAAATAAATCTGAAGGGGCCCGTGCTTTGATCTCAAGCCTTTAAGGGGCCCAACAATAGGTTTTGAAGGAGCAGGGGCCCGGAGCCAACACACCCCTCTTACCCGACAACTATAGACTCAGCAAACACGTACTTAATCAATATTTGGCTAGAGAACACCCTATTGATTCTGAAAACACCCTTTTGATATTTCAACAGAGCACCGAAAAGGAAAAAACAACAACTCCCACAAGCAGGGAGGAGAGAGTGAAATACAGCCAGTGCAGAATCAGCCCCACTGCAAACAAACGGAGGATGTTGAAAGGAGAGAGGAGAAGTTTACAGTGTGTCAATGGAGATCAGGACTCATTGAGTTTTATGATGTAGACACATCTACATGTGAATAAAAGCCAGAGGTAATTGATCCTTCTAGGAAAACAAAGACAATAACCATGCTTTGAATAGGCTGCTTTCCTTTCTCCACTCTCCTTTCTCTTTTCTTTGTTTTGTTCACTCTTTGCTTTTCATTCTTTGCAGATATAGATATCTAAGTAACTTTTTCACAAGTCCAGGGTTTAAAAACAAACAACTTCAACAAGTCTTTTGACTATTTATCCCTGAAAAGTTGAAAGTAATTGTGCCAAGTCAAAAAGTGCCACTGCGCGTTTCAAAAAGTTCATATCAACAGAGTATCCCCAAAACACAAACATATCGACAGTCGTTTGTTAAACTTATTACAAACTGATCTGTATTCGCGATGGCGACGCTGGGAAGAGAGAACGAAAAGGGCAGTAGGAATGAATGCGCGCCCCGGGTGGAGAGGAAGGGGCGGGTTTTTGTCCAGAGATGAAAGTGGGGACGAATAAAGGGCTCGATTTAATCTACTAGAAAAGGCCGTTTTCATTGCAATGGCTGAGTGTGATGTGCGCCAATATAGCGCGGCCCATGACGCGGAGCGATCCCGGCGAGGGTGAACAGAGACCAGCGGATAGCCCGACTGTATATTCTCCATCTGACATCTAGAACAAACTCCTCGGCTCGAGAGTTTCAGGCCGTTGGGGGTTAGAAAAACGCGCTGCCTGTATCAATTTCCAAGTTAATACATAGCTACAATTGCTTCTTTCAACAGAGGAAATTGGTACTGGCCGAAGGCTATCGCTATGTGGATGTTAAAGATTTTTCGTGATATTTTGACACGTTGTTTTGACATCTGAGTGTCACTATTGAATTTCCTTGTCCATTATTAAGTCCATAATTAACAGTGGAAGCATTTTCATAGGATGCCGCTAATTATGTCAGCATGCCGTTTAAGACCCATTGAGCACGTTGAAAAAAATAAAAGCAATTTAGTTACTTATTTTACCTTTTATTTGTTTCAACTGAAGTATAAAAATGCACCTTTGTGAACCGCCTTTTGAAATCGTTTTAAAATGATCAAAACTGAATTTCACCGCGCCATTTTTACATTTTTGACGGGAATGAAAACGAGGCTGTGAGTGATAGGCCTAGTTTTACAGTATCTTCAGTGGTTTATAGCCTACCGTTGTTTGAAGCACCTGGTAAGATATTGGAGGTAAAAAAGTATTTCTAAAAAAAAAGTTTAGTCGACAAAAACCTCCAGAAAACGGGAGTTTTAGGCTAATTCCCGTAAATAAATAAAAAACAATGGCGCTACTCTGAATAAGACCCGACAATTCATATGAATTCTGATCAACAAGTGTTAATACGAGTTGTGTATTTTTCTGCTTTAGATTTAAAAAGCTTCAACACATTATCCTACATAGCCTAATACATTTTCGCCAATTTCGTCCCCAAAACGTATTGACGTTTTTTGGGCGAAAGGGAATTTTCCAAGACGTTATCTAGGTGAAAATGGACACTTAATTCAGGTCCTTGAGTCTATAAAACACTTCTGAGCCAGGACTACGGTCATTCCTGAATAATTCATCTCTCATTGGCCGTCCATAATGTCCTCTCTGTGGCTTTTGTTGGACCGTTTTTTCTTCCTTTCTTTCCAAATTTTGAAAAGCTTGGCGTCTTTTGTCAGGACCAAGCTACTGCTAGGCCGCGCTTTGTCCTGAGGAAACTGAAGCGTGAGTCTCATGGACTCTTTCGCTTTTGTTTCCCCAAGTTCATCCTCAAGTGTCCGATTGTGCACCACAGGAGCGTCCTTTATCGAATGCTATTCTTGGACAAATGTTTGATTTACTGATTCGGGCATTTTTACTCCAGGAACGGTCTCGTTTTAAGAGGTTAATCTGTGGTGGTCGTCAATTCGGTTTAAATAAATGTAAACAAAAGAAAAAGCCCAAAATATAAAATACCCAAGACGAAGAGCGTTTTTATTCGATCTCTTGACCATTTGATGTCAGCAGAAACTCTCACTCGATATAGGAGCAAATCAAACCGTAAATGCATTCACGGCAGTTTCAAATGTAGGCTATAAAACTTTTTATGTATTTTTTTAAATATGAAAAATACATGGCAAACAGTCTGATAAATATTTATATTATTATTTTATCAGCCTATTTTATTATTCTTATAATTATTATAATTATTCTTATAATTATTATTATTATTATTATTATTGAGGAAGAAGACAAATGTGAAAATATAAAGATCTATTTAAAACGCATGTAGTTACCCTTAAACTCGTTTTGCTAATCTTAGATCTCCAAAAAAAAATAAAAAAAATAATAATAATAAATAAATAATTACTCTCGACAAAACTTACATCTGTCGCCAAGAATGCCGTCGATGCTGTGTTTGGCTCTTCTTTCATTTTCTTCGATCTCCCTTTTTTCGACTTCATCATCATCCTCATCTTCATCTCCGTTTCCACCAAATTTACAGCGCAGCATGCGGCTGATGGAACTTACTGCGCGATAAGTGATTTTAAAGATATATTAGAGAAATTAAAACCTTCATGAAATTATAAACAAAAGAGACAGCAACAACCTATCACAGCATAGCACCTGTTGAATATTTACACGCCTATAAATTAGCCACGCTGTTGCAAGTAAGCTAGGCCTATAACATTTCCGTATCCACGATGAATGCTGCTATTAACCTGTCTTTTGTTAAATCGGCCTACACAAACAAGGCAGCTTTCGAAATCACATTCATGTGTGTGTGTGTTCTCTCTCTCTCTCTCTCTCTCTCTCTCTCTCTCTCTCTCTCTCTCTCTCTCTCTCTCTCTCTCTCTTTCTCTCTCTCTCTCTCTCTCTTCGAAGCAACAGGTAGTGTGCGGAAAGCGATAGCTTCAACAATGCAAGTGCACAGATTCACAGATAAAGTCAAATCAAATCAAATACCTGTGGGTACGTTATTTCGGTCGCAGATTCCGTCTTTCAGTAGTTTATCCCGTATCTCCCAGCTGAACATCCCTGGGTTCTCCCTTTTGTAGTCTTCTATTTTCTTGTCCACATCGGGAGTTGTGCTCTGCTTTGATACAACAGTAATTCATTACATCACATAGGCCTACTTTTAAAAAAGTATTTATTTATTATGTAATCTTATTTAGGTTATAGCTTATTATAATTAACTTACATAACAATAAAGTTATGAAGTTAATTATAAAGTTATAAAAATAAGTGTTCTCATATGTATGACAGAAGTCTATTAATGGAACGTTCTGTAGCCTAGAATTAATTCAAGCTTCCATTTGGATATAGTAACAAAATAGAATGTTTATCACATTGATTGAAGAATGAGGATAATATCTAAGCCAGTGGCTAAATTCCATGCAGTTTAAAAAACAGACACGCGCTTAAACTTACATGTACCAATTACATTCAAAAGAGTTACACAACGAACTTTTTATTTTAAGAACCCAGGATTATGATCTGATGAAGAGTAAGAAGAGGATTTATTGCTTAACATGAGAAAAAAATAAAAAATAGAACCTTTTATTTTAAGAGTGAGTGCATTCACATTGGCACAACATTTAAAAATATATGACATATTTTCTTGTTGATGTCAAATGACGTTTCAAAAACTTTAATGCGTAAGGTAAGTTAGAATTGGGATGACTTTCAAATCAAATCAATAACATAAAGACAAATCGCCTCTGTGATGTCCTACCTTGGGTTTGCTGCCGCCAATAGCGCCGGGGCGAATAGATCCGGTCTCCTGGTACCTGCATAAAATTTTGGACACGCATCCATGCGAAACACGCAGCTGACGGGAGATGACACAGGGTCTTATTCCGTGATGGGCCATCTCTACTATCTTGTGGCGGATGTGATTGGGCAGAGGCCGTCCGTTAATGAAGACTCCACCGAGTTGGTTCACGCGGCCCTGGCCTAAAGGCGTGGATACTGCAGTAATAAGAGACAAAAATGTTATGACACTGAATCAAACTGTGTAAAACGAAAAGTGCATATATGATAATTACTTTATGACAGCTATATGGTCTGTCCTATATGATTGAGGTGTCTAGCCTACAACATCAATAAAAACAACAACAACAACAAATCAAATACTACTTATAATAATAAACATATAAATATGACTAAATAAAAATAATAGGCCTACTTACAATACATAATGGTTGCACTTTACAATAAGGTTCCATTCGTTTACATTAGTTAATGCATATCATGAACAAACAATGAACAATATGTTTTTTACATAATTTATTATGTTAGTTAATATAAATACAATTGTTACTCATTGTTAGTACGTGTTAGGTTATAGTGCATTAACGAATGTTAACTAATACAACTTTTGATTTAAAAAATGTCCTAGTAGGCTGTATGTTGAAACTAACATTAACCAAGATTAGTACAATTGTTCATTGTGTTCATGTTAACTAATGGAACCTTATTGTAAAGTGTCACCTACCTATTTGGCAATATTTGGCATATTGATAATAAATTCCCAAACATTTAGAGATGAAAGCTACTTGTTGCTAAAACACCCTTTTCTAGAAGAACAAAACACAATGAACAAAGTATTTTACGACTCAAATTTAAAAACGTAATTCTTTAAATGTTATAGCTAGATGTCACTTTTCTTGATTTCATCATAAATTATTATTTTGACATGCTCTTATATTTCTTTCAAAACGAAGATATAGGCCACAATCAAATATCAATTCTCATATTTCTAATCAAGGTAGGATACGGCCAACTTTGTAATGGCAAGGCTGTGCTATTTGAACCAGAGAGGCCAACAAACAGCTTACCCTCCAAGGAGTAGCCTGCTCTCGGATAGTTTTGGGGTGGCGTGGGGCGCATCATCCTGGAAAGGCCCCCCGCGAAAGCGGTCATATCTCCGGACTCTTTGCACGCAAGAAACGGGTGCACAGAGCACTTGTTAAAAGACGAAAGTGAAGTTATCCAGAGCAAAACCAAACGATTTATCGGTGAAGTCTGAAATCTTCAGCTGAGTGGATGCGATGCCAAGCGATAAAATGAAAAGTCAACTTCACAAGTCAAAACGTTGTCGCCAGCCCTCTGAAGTTATTCATTCTTGGATATCCAGGTTTTCTTGGTATCTCAAATCAGTTTGATAAGACAAAACTCTCAGAGCTGCTTTCTGTTATTGTTGACGACACACCTTTTGTTGTGCATTGAAACGTTGATCAGTGGCGAAACATTTTATCAGTTGTTGAGTTGTTGGATCCTTCTGCCCATCGACGACTGTGATTGGTCAGGGAGGGAGGGTCCAAAGACCTGGGAACGCTTGCTGATTGGTTCAAATTGTTAAACTCTCTTGTGCCATGATGACCTAGAGAGTTCAAGGCGACGTGTCGCTGATAACCCCCTCAAACATAAACTGATGGTGAGAAAGATAGCACTGTGTTTTTCTTAAAATCGTAATATTTGACTTCTAAACATATTGGATCAAGAGTTGCTCCATTTTCCCCTTCTTTTTACCACAGCCGTCTTTATTTGTGAAACATGGCAGTAGTATTGAGCGTGAAGTCTGTATGTAAACACCGACTTTCGAATAAAGTCCCAAAAGCTGCACAGCACAGAGGTATTAATTGTATGCAGACAGTAGAGTCATTTCGGAATGAAAGGGGCAGCTTGCGGGGGTCTCAGCAGGGTATGACGCCGAGAGTGCCGTAAAAGCTGTCTGTGGAGACGAATTCAATTGTGAGGAACCGTAATTTATAACGCAGAGACATTCAACATAGTCACCCCACTCATTCTCTTGCATTACTCTTCATTTCTCTCTCTCTCTCTCTCTCTGTCTCTCTCTCTCTCTCTCTCTCTCTCTCTCTCTCTCTCTCTCTCTCTCTCCAACACTCTTTCCATCTCACATTCAGATGCTCCTCCTCTGTTCCCTGCAGTCACAGAAGTACCTTTTCTTTATTGAAGTTTATTGAGAACCTCCCGTCAGTCAGTCAAAAGGCCCAATTCATTCAGAGAGACCCCTGATCAATCAGACTGGGAAACTGCCATCACACTTTCAACTGTTCAAACACGAAGAGTGATTTCCCATTCTGGTCCCTCTTCACATATGAAAAACGCATTAAAAGGAATAGTCATTTTATTTGTGTTAGCCTGTAATGTTGATTACCACAAAAATAATTTCTACTCGTCCCCACTTTTCTTAAAAAATATAGGCCTAAATAATAATAAAAACATCGAGGTTACAAGTGAGGCACTTACAATGGATGTGAATGGGGCCACATTTTAGTGAGTTTTAAATCAGAAATGTGAAGCATATAATTTTAGAAAATAACTTTAATTAATTCTCCTGTTAAAACTCGTGTGTTATTTGAGCTCCTTGAGCTATAAAATAAAATCGTAGTTTTGCAATGAACTAAGCCTACTAAATTACCGGGATTACGTGCATTTGCGGTGTTATTCCTCGTCATGGCAACGAAGTTGTAAAATTTTATATAACTTTACAAAAAAAATCATGTTTAGGGTTAACACCCTAAAAAAAAGAAGAACATGCCAACATCTTAACTTGTATTGAACTCGGAATATTCTTTTAAAGGAAATTAAAAATCAGTTTGTATGTATATATATATATATATATATATATATATATATATATATATATATATATATATATATATACATATATATGTGTGTGTGTGTGTGTGTGTGTGTGTGTGTACTTATGTAAAACAAGATCACGTGTTTTTTTTTTTTACTTAGGCCTATATAAAAATTAAATAGGCGACTTGTACATAGCTATGCAGAATATAGGATATTTCATAGTTTTTTTTTATGTGTAACATAGCCCATTTCCCCAAATAATATGTAGGAGTTCACATATGCCCACATCTATTAATCATATATTTACTATTTATGGCCACATCTGAGATTTCTGTAGCCTATTCGGACGAGAAAGCAAAAAGCTGGTCGATTGGATCTTATACATGAAATAGGCTATCTGCACACTTTAATTTATGAACCATTTAAAAATAGCATACTGTATGTCAATAATTGAACAAATTGGCCGATAGATCACATTTGTATCGAATCTTTTCATTTCGTGAATCTGAGACAAGAATATCTTGTACAATCCTGCTTATTGTTATATTTCCATAATAGGCTACTAATGTGAGAAACACGCTAGCTGTCATCTCAGAATTATCAGCTCCACTTAGAGACGTCGACAGTTTAATCAAGGACTATAGTGCCTCTCTGCTCCTCTGGGATATGGGCATTGACACATTGCATTGCTCAGATGAGCATGTTTCGCGGCTCGCTGAGAGCGACGTGGATAAGCGCATGTTATTGCCGTTCACGGTCGCAGGTGTTCCATAAACGGATTAGCGCAGCGGCGTGGAGAGAGGAGCCCGCGCGCCACAGGCCAGGCTGCCCTCAGAACAAGGGAAGTGCCACAGCCGCCCATCCTGACTTTAATTGTCATCTGAGCGTCAGAGGCCAGAGGAACAAAACGTAAAAAGTTATATTATTGCAATAAATCTATGAAATGTCATATCAACATAAAAAGTGATACTATTGCAATAAATCTGTGAAATGTCATATCTATCTATCTATCTATCTATCTATCTATCTATCTATCTATCTATCTATCTATCTATCTATCTATCTATCTATCTATCCATCCATCCATCCATCCATCCATCCATCCATCCATCCATCCATCCATCTATCTAGGTATCCTGTTACCTTGCTATTGGAACTATTACATGATATAACCCTTAAAATTATTATTTTTTAGTTGGTGCAACGTAATACAGATGTTAAATAATATTTTTGAATTGATTCATATAAGTTTATTCAAATGTTACCACATGAAGGACCTTTTTAGGTGAAATGGTTTCAGTCTATATATTTTGTAAACAATAAAAAAAAAAAAAAACAACAACAACTAAAATAAAAAAAATATAAAATACTAATACAATTAATAATAATAAATGTTCAAACAATCAGTAATGGCCAAATAATAGTAACATTAACAATACTAATTATTATTATTATTATTATCATAATTATTATTATACTATTTGCATTATTATATATAATAATTATGATGCTGAAATTATTATTACTATTATTTTTTTTGTTATTAATATTTTACCTTTTGCAAATTGTTAGTCAACTTGCTATTATTAATTAAATATGTTATAATGTTATTATAAAATACCTATTCCCTATTTACGTGCATTTGTAAACTAAAGAGGAACCAAACAACAAGATTTAAGAAACAAACCTCAGAAACGTTTTATTAATTATGAAAGTTTTGGAATTTGTCTTTCCGAAACTCAAAATCAAAATTAGAAGGACTAAAAACTCTTTCGAACACGTTCAACAGTAGCGGAAATGAGACTTTTGTCTAACTGCTTAAATAAGACACGTTTGGTCAGTGTGCAATGGAAATATGTTTAAACTGAAGTTTTAAGGTCAACTCGTAAAGTCACGCAAAGTTTGTATTAACTTTGCGTGACTTTACGAGTTGACCTTAAAACTTACTTTTTAATTGTGTGGCCTTTCGGTTTCCCTGCACCTCGGTGTTCTGCCAGTTGACCCCTGTCTAACTGTCTCAGTGACCTGGAATTGGTCTGGACTATCTAAAAATATGAGTAGTTTTACGACTGGTGAGAAAGTTGCAGCAGGTTAAAATGAAAATGTGCATTTGTTACTTTAAAGTAAATATTTTATCCATTGGCTATGTGATCTGACATTTCAAAATGACATTAAGTGAGGTTGATTTACTCAAATTGGGCCTAAAGGTGAATTATAAAATAGTTTTGACTTGAATCAAGCCCGTTAATTTAAGTATTGACATGAAACACATTTTAGCTTACCTGAAATGTTTACAGTGTAGTTTGTGAACATTTTGCATGTTTGCGTTCATATAGCCATAGTCCTGCACACGTTGGTGAAGTCATGACATCACGTTGTTTTCTTCACAAACAGCTATGACTGTAGCCAAAAGTTTAGTACGTCATCCTGATTACTTTTATGAATTTTCCATGAGTGTCCGAGTGCAGGCCGCTTTTGGCGCAGCTGACTGCTTACTAATTGCTTCTTTGTACTTTGGCGTGGTTTCTGCAGTGCATTATTGTCAGGCTGCATCATGTGTGCGCGCGCGCTTGTGTGAGCTCATATCATTGGCAGAACAGACTTCATTTTCATTCATTCTATGCATTTTGCATATCTCTGAAAAGCCTGCGATATGAGCAAATATTAAGGGCGAACACGAGCTCTGTTCCATGTACCATGGTAACTCGATCTGGTCATAAAGTGAGTGGGGATCTCTGCGAAATGAGGAGAGACTCAGTTTGATTATCTTTAAAGGGATATTGGATATCCGTGTCAAATCAATTTTCGAGTGAAAAATCCAAGTCAGAAATTTTCTACATCGGTGGAAGAAAAGACATCATAAATAAAGAGGCAAACGCCACAGTGGAGAAACGTAAGCGCCCCTGGTTTAGTTTAAACTCTAAAGCCAAATAACCCCGGGACGTGTTTCATAGAGCTCTGAAGAAATGCCATCATGATTAAATTCAAGAACAATGTTTTCAGCTCTAAGAAGTGCCTGTGAAATGAAGTGATAGAGCAACAGAAGCAAAGTGACAGTGATGTTCACTTTTAGCAGTGTGTCATTTCTGCTCATTATTTATAACTTTCAATCTGTGTTAAATGTGTAGTATGGTGCACTCAGTACTCCAGGCTGCAAAGTGGAAAATTCCAACGTAAACTGTATAATGTATATCAAAATGGAAATAAAAATAGCCTATTTTATTATTATTATTATTTATTTTTTTTGCATTTTATGCTATTTAATGTTTGTTTTTTTTTAGAATGTTTTATGCGAAATCACTTTAAATGAGTTATGATTGTATTGTTGTATAATATTTACAAATATAACAGATGAGCAGGTGAGTGATAAATGGGGTAAATATTTCAGTTCAATTTCAATGTAATTCCAAACTTCAATACTATACAGCCATCACAAAATCTGAAGCAACAATTACAGCACGACTGCACCTATAATTTAAACTGTCTTAGGTCAGTGATGGGCTTTAGAACAATGTATAAATAATGTTTTAAATATCTATCATCATAACAAACACATTTGGAAACCCCTTGAACTACAACTATTCTGGAATACCCCACTCTGGCGAATCCTAAGTAAATATTTACTACTGAAGCTGCTGTGGGAAACCCATCCCTCTTACAGTAAAGTGACAAACTACTCAATAATGCTTGATTTCACAATGGAGTCTTGCTGTTTTGATGACTTTATTTACAACCCAGGGTCATTAGAATAACTATAAAGGGATGGTTGTTAGCAGTTTCCTTCTCATGTTAAATGTGTTTGCTCTTGCATGGTTCAGCAAAACTCACAGCAACAATAAAACATTAGTTATTTATTATACTTTATATATACTTTCTGTATACATTCTCCCCCCAATAAATGACCACTAAATGCCTAGGCTGAAAAAAAAATGTATAATTTAAAATTATTTAGATATTTAAAACATTTAACTTATAATTGTATATAAAATTATTATTTATAAACTGTATTTTAGTATATTAAATAGGTATTCAAATAAAATTAGTGTTACATTTTTGCAAATTTTGTTTGATTTGACATATTTTAAATTATATCTATAAATGTTTAAGATACTTATTAACAAATAAGCTATTATCAAAGGAGGACGGTAGGTAGGCCTAGACCCAATTCCTTAAAATGCAAAATGTAAAAAGTAATTGTAGTAAAAAAAAAAAAAATACATTTACAAATATAAACCATTTTAAAATCATTTTAAAATTTGAAAACGTTCATGACACAATTTTTCTAAAATAGCTTTAAATGTAGCTGTAAAAATAATTATTGCATTGTTTGTATATCCATCCAATTCTCACAGATGAAAATTCAAACCATCTCACCTTTACCCCTTATCAGTCTTTGCTAATGAGTTTAACAGTCTCGACTAATGCCACATTGAGCCACTGTAAACCGTGAAGTGTTTGATTGTACTAATTAAACGGTGGTAATGAATGGCAGTAACTCAAACCAATCCAGTCGCACTGGAATTCAAAGGAAATTAAGGATTTTGCATGACACAGGGTAAATAAAGTGGCTCAGTAAGAGCTAGAGAGCCTTTGGAAATGAAGCGTTTGTTGTCAAGGCCTCGGGGGACAGTAATGTCTTTACATGATGGCAGGGGGACAGGGAGTTCATTGCCCCCGCGGTGAACCTTGGCCCCGGGGCCAGTACTTTGGCATTATCGCTCTCAGGTGATCACGGCAACAAGTAGAGCTGCTCTCTACAGGTGGTTAGACACAGATATGTTAGGATTCCTCACCGGGTCCTTGGTTTGAAATAATGAAGCGGTCTGTTTTTTATTTATTTAATTATTTATTTTTTTATTTTATTTATTTATTATAAGAGTCTTCATAATATATTCGCGTGACTGTCACGAGCTGTGTGGTGCGCATGTCTCTTTACTTATCATAAACTTATGTCCACCAGAGGGCGCCTAGAACAAAAAGAACGCCTCTACTGTGTCCACAAAAAATACATTAAATGAACAAAATACAAAATCAAACTAATCAAATCAAACAAAGAACTATATATATATATATAAATATAACATAAACATAAAACAGCAAAGGAACCCATTCAGGACACAGCACAAATTATAAATATATAGCTTCTTCACCAAAAAGTTTTTGAAATTATTATTATTGTCTGGCACAAACTAAAACACTAAGAAAAATGTAGCTATTAAACTTTAAATGAGTGTACTATAGAATACAATAAAATAGGCAACCAATCCACCTTCGCTGTTCTAGGATTATCTACAAGTATACATTTCAGGACAGTGGCATTATTTGAATGTTTTTTATTTATTTAATTTCTGACACCCAACAAGCCTGTGCTTTGTTTATGAATGTGATTTTTGATCTTAAACTGCCTATGTGGGCTATCAATTTCATATACATTTTTATAATTATTATTATTATTATTTAAAAGTGTCATCCATGTACTTAAAGTGGTGTGTTTGGAGAACTGCACCTAAATATAGCAAATAATGCTACTATTCTGTGCTTAAAGGAATAGTTCACCCCAAAATCAAAATTCTCTCATTTACTCATCCTCATGCCATCTCAGATGTGTATGACTTTCTTTCGTCTGCAAAACACAAAGATTTTTAGAAGAATATCTCAGCTCTATAGGTCCATATAATGCAAGTGCATGGTGCCCAGATCTTTGAAGGTCCAAAAATCTTATAAAGGCAGCATAAAAGTAAACCATACGACTCCAGTGATAAAATCCATATCTTCAGAAGTAATATGATAGGTGTGAGTGAGAAAAATAACCATATTTAAGTCCTTTATTTCCTATACATTCTTCTCCCTGCCCAGTAGGTGGTGATATGCACAAAGAATGTGAATCGCTACAAACAAAAGAAGGATATGGAAGTAGAAAAGGAATTCTATAGACCTATCACCTCAGAAGATATGATTTAAACACTGGAGTTATATGGGCTACTTTTATGCTGCCTTAATATGCTTTTGGAGCTTCAAAGTTCTGGCCACCATTCACTTGCATTATATGGACCTAAAGAGTTGAAATATTCTTCTAACAATCTTCGTTTGTGTTTTGCTGAAGAAAGAAACTCGTACACATCTGGAATGGCATGAGGGTGATTGAATGATGAGAGAATTTTCATTTTTGGGTGAACTTTTCCTTTAAGAAATTGTTATTTTATTAAATGTATAATGATGACAATATTTAGACGCATGTGTAAAGCCAAGCGTTTTTCTTTTGGAAGCTGTGTTTCTTAGATTGTGAGCAGGGATGTAGTGGAGACTAAACGCACATAAACGCCGTTTACGCACCTCCCAAAATTCGGAAATAGCGTTTACCCACCTCCAAAGTGGGTTTATCCACCTCTAAATTGCGTTTATCCACCTCTAAATAGATAGTTCCTAAGCCATTTTAAATTAAGCTTATGTCGTTTTAGTTTCATATTGTTCATTATTAGTTTCATAGGTTGTTAAACCTAAGACGAAGTCTTTCATAATGCGCTGCTGCCAGTGTTTCCCATGCGCGTGCATCGATATTGACTACTACCAGCTATATACAGCGTGCTGACCTCAAAGATCCAGCTGTATTCTAACAATAACTTAGCTCTCCTTATTAGCTAGGCTCCTTGCATGCTGGCTAATAAGTAATAACTGACAGTGCTGTGTTGGACAGATTTATGCAGCGGTGTTCCATGACGGAGAGAGAGCGCGAGAGGTACGGGTGAGAGAGAGAGAGAGAGAGAGAGAGAGAGAGAGAGAGAGAGAGAGGGACGAGCGAGAGGTAGCCTAGTGCTGCGTGAATGCGCTACGGCTCTCTGCAATCAAATACGATTTTAAATAGGCTTAGTAAAAAATAAAAAATAAATCGAAAATCAATGTGTGGCGGTCAGCGTTGATATTGTGGCGGGCCGCCACAAATAAATGAATAGGAAACCCTGGCTGCATTACTGTCAGTGTTGACCAATCAGCAGGAAGCAGCAGACTGCATCAAGATTCATCCGTCACTCACTAGCCCAAACGTCTCATGTAAAAATGGATATCCGGCAATTATTTTTAAAATATGTGGCACCAGATTCATTCTTCTGTCGTTAATCTGCACTATTTTACTATCTAAACTATTTTGATAATCAATTAGTCGGGTTGAGTCATTTTTTAAGACAAAAGTAAAACATTCTTTGATTCCAGCTTGTTAAATGTGAATATGTTCTAGTGTCTTCTCTCCTCTGTGACAGTAAACTGAATATCTTTGAGTTGTGGACAAAACGAGACATTTGAGGACGTCATACTCCTGGGCTTTTGGGAAACACTGATCCACATTGTTCTGACATATTATAGACCAAACAACTAATTGATTAATCGAGAAAATATTCAACAGATTAATCGACTATGAAAATAATCCCAAATCCCTAATCATTATGTACAAGTGCATTGCATTGGAAGCCCTGGATATAAGCCTCCCTCTCTATCTCTCTTAAATATTTTTGTTCTCTCTGTTTTCTCATTTAGTAAACTTTATAGATTTCAACCATATTATACCTTCTTGGGTCTCTTTAACAAGAACTTAGATTAATGTATGAATTGAATAGTGATTGTGTGACCTATGATGAGGGAACAACCAGTGATACCCTTGGTAGTACCATCAAATGATAGCCATAGCGATGTCATCAGGATACACATACACCGGTAGGCAGTGGCCCAACTTACCGGGTGACCACGTCGTGGTCCACCAGAATTTATAGTTTACCCACCTCTTTTTTTACCACTACACCTCTGATTGTGAGTTATTATAATTGTCAAGCCTGTCGCAGCCATGTGTAAACTTTCAGCACCACCCCTCGCGGACAGCTCCCGCGCTCTTTCAACACTTAGAGTTCACACCTCGTGACTGCAAAACTGTCTATACATTGCAACAGAATATACTCTTAAAAGACAAAGAGCTTTATTCCTTTCCGTAAGGACCGTATTGCGTTTAAAAATCAAAGGGAAAAAGATATACCCTATTTAATAAGAATTAAAATGTTTAACATTGAAACACACTAATACGTTTATAGTAATGCAGTAAACTCTAACGCGGCTTTTTTTCTTTCTTTCTTTTTTTAATTTGTTTTGGTTAATAACACTTGCAACGTCATCAATGCCACCTTTAGGTTTAATTAAGCAACAACATGTACAGTATATTCCCTATATCTTGTCTTATTGCGTTCCCTGCATTTACAGTTCAGCCTATATACAGCATGTTTGTTTTCGACATTTATGCGATTGAGTTCATACAGGTATCCTACATAATGTAGGTATATATGGTAACAGGCCAATAAAGTTAGTAAACTTTACTCTCAAAAGGAGTATATATATATATATATGTGTGTGTGTGTGTGTGTGTGTGTGTGTGTGTGTGTGTGTGTGTGTGTGTGTGTGTGTGTGTGTGTGTGTGTGTGGGCATGTTTATGTGGTTTACGAGGACAATTTTTTAGGTTACAAACTGGTAATTACAAGGGTATTATGCTATTGATGTGGTTTATACGGACATTTCAAGTGTCCCCATAATTTAAATATCTTAAAAAACATATTAAACAATGTTTTATTGAAAATTTAAGAATGCAGAAAGTTTTCTGTGAGGGTTAGGTTTAGGGGTTGTGTTAGGTTTAGGGGATAGAATCTATAGTATATAAAAATCATTATGTCTATGGAGAGTCCTCATAATTATAGTAAGATCAACATTTGAACTTGGGTGACAATATAGGCCCTTGGCTTTGTGAATCCTCATAAATGGCAGCTTAACATTTTAGATTTTTTTTTAAATATTGATTTAAAGAAAGCTTGTGCCATCTTTTTATCATTGGTGTTCCTTTATAGTTTTTGGAACATTTAATACATTTTAAAAATGTAATTTCTCAATCTATTTTGCACATGTAGTTACTGACACAGAAGGATTATCATAATGCAAAAAAAATAGGAGACAAAGCTTTTATTCATTTCAATTTGGTGAAATGTGCGATTGTGTGGCATTTGCTCTTTTTCACAATATTAATTTTGCTATAATAACAGATATATTTGAAGGACAATTATAAAAATATCATGATTAAATCTTTAAAGAATTAAACTTCTCTCATCATTTTCTGCCCTCATGCAATCCCTGATGTGTATGACTTTCTTTCACAAGGAACACAGAGGAAGATTTTTAGAAGAATATCTCAGCTCTGTAGGTCCTTACAATGAATGGTGGCCAGACATTTGAAGCTCCAAAAATCACATAAAGGCAGCATAAATAAATAAATAATCCATATGACTTCAGTGTTTAAATCCATATCTTCAGAAGTAATATGATAGGTGTGGGTGAGACATCGATTCATATTTAAGTCATTTATTAAATCTCAAAACTCTCTCGCAGATATGAAATTGAAAGTAAACAGGCACCACATGTGACTTTCAAAAGTAAAAGTGAAAGTGGAGATTCAGAGTATAAAAAAGGACTTTAAATGTTTATCTGTTTCTTACCCACACTTATATTGCTTCTGAAGAGATGGATTTAACCCCTGGAGTCGTATGAATTACTTTTATGCTGCCTTTATGTGATTTTTTGAGCTTCAAAGTTCTGGCCACCATTAATTTGAATGGATTTGCAGAGCTGAGATATTCTTCTAAAGATTGTTGTTTGTGTTCTGCAGAAGACAGAAAGTCATACACATCTGGGATGGTATGAGTGTGAGTAAATGACGAGAACATTTTCTTACTTAAAATCTTACTCTTGAAAGAATCAACAGTCAATTAATATAAAATACATGGCAAGTATGGCAAAAAAACACAATGAAGTGACACAATGAAGTGCCAAAGATTGTAAACCTTCAATATTAATTACTGAAATGAGATTAGAAATATAGCATTTGGTATAACACCAAAGATTATCACTGACCATTAAAAGAAAGATCTTTAACTACTGGCTTTGAGTTAAAAAAAAACAAAAAAAAAACAAAACTACATTAGGAAACCATTAAAAAACAACAACAACAATAAACAAGTTCTCAAGCTTACATGGCAGTTTCTGTTACTATTATGTTGCTAGACTAAGAGGGGAAAACTTAGGACTGTCCTCGGCTATTAATAAAGAACCAAAAACATGATTCCTTTGCACCTTTCTATTCACCACCTCACATTAAATGTCCAAATTCCCCATGATGAACTCCCAGAATCCCTGCTCAATCGTAACTGATTTCTTAATCAGTGCCAGGGGCTCTGGACTAAAAGCAAATAAGTTTTGTCACCATACCAAATAACGCCATCTCTAGATCTTGACCAACGAAAACTTCTATATCATGTGTGGTTATATATACCTGACTGAAAAAAAAAAACAATGATAAAGAAAAAGACAATTCCTAATCATGTAATGTGTGTTAATTTTATGCATAAAAACTTCACGGACAGTTTTTACTGAAGCTTATTCACACAAGGTTGTCACTGGTGTTGCTATTCATAACTCAGGAGTGGTAAGACCAGTGATGGTAACATCAGTGACTCCACAACCACATGTTGCTAGTCATGCTGTACTATATTTTTTTACAATTCCCTTATAATAAAATAGGTTATACCAGTGACGTCCCCTGACAGCCTCCAATAAATTATTAGACAAATGAGGAAATTTCGAATGATTGAAAAGGGACAGAAACTTACAATGTGCCTTTCTTGATGGAACAATTAGGATGTAGTATGATGTAAAAAACAAAAACAAAAAAAAACTCTAAACATGGTCTAGGGGACAAGCACTTTTTAAGTAATTAGAATTTTATACAATTTATAAAAAAGACATATTGCCTTATTCATGGCTCAAATAGGTAGAATTGCTGAGAGAAGTTTGCCAATAATGTGTGCCTAAACAGTGTATTAAAAGTGTTTGCTTTCTGCAAAGGCTGGGGACAGAAATGCACAAACATATCTGTTATATTTCTTAATGTCTGTGTCACATTAAACGCTCAGTTTCTCCTAGGGTGGCTGTGTCCTCTATTTTACCCCTGCAGCACTCCTTTAGAAGGGCAGAGAAAGGTTGTTTGGGATGATCTGTGTTCTGCAGAGAGCCTCAGGCTAGGATGGTCTTTCACAGCATACATATCCTGCACCTCCAGCTAAACAATGCTTTTCATCTGTTCCTGCAACCTTTCCTCTGTAAATCATGAGCATTACTGCTGCTGCTGAGCCATAAATCTCTATATGCAAAAAATTATCTCATTCAAATCCAAATGCAACTACATATACAACACAGCCATAACACAGACCATTAGTCATAAACACAATAATGGATACTCAGAGCTATACTATACACACAAAGCTTAAAGCAACTGATGGAGAACGAGGCTAGTCCACCTTGTGTCATTCAGCCAGTAATCATCACTTTCGACACACAAGACAAGCCGTGTGTGGCCAACAGCTGAGACACTTCCTGAGAGACTTTTTCGTTTCGCTCAACGCTAACGAGTGGACCGTCTGCACCTCATTTATTGACCACTGCGTGGTGTTACGCACAGCCATTTATTTTTTCCCAATTCGACGATTCTCCCTGACCAATCAGTGATCTGCAGGATTCACATTTAGTATTGGCTCGGCTCGCTTGGAACCTCAGGTACCTGGTACTATCCCCAGTGGAAAACCCCAAACCCTGAGTCGAGTTGAGTCGAGTTGTACCGTGCAGTGGAAAAGCCACCATTACACCAAAGCACACATGTTAATGAGTGTGCTTACATTCACAAAAGTAATCTGATAACTATCGTAAATCACCTCGTTAAAAAATCTGACTATGGAAGAATACCATGCTTACAAGAGATTTCATCAGGGTTTTCTCCGGTTTTGACGTCAAAACATAACAGATATTCACATATTGGATTGGACCATTGGGGGCTAATCAGACAGAACATGTTTTAAGCAACAACAATAACAACAACAAAAGGCTAGATGCAGCTTTAAGGTCCTTTAAGTGATTTTAGCCATTCTGGAATTTCCATATAAGATGAGCCGTTGGATTAGCCATGCCCCCTCTTTCTAGAACTTTGCACTCTAAAATTAGCTTTATTGAAACTGACACTGAGCAGACATTTTTGTTTGTTGTTTTCAGAGTGTGGTGCTGTCACAGAGACCAGTTAGATATCCCAGGACACGTTGTTCAGTGATATCTTTCCAGGAGTAGGAAGGACATTTTTTTGCATACATTTCCATGATAAAAATCCCACTTACATCAGATTTAATGAATAATACAGAACACAAGTGTTACATAGAAGACAGAAGATGGATGCTAAACTGGTTCCATATGAATGGCCCTTTTAAGCCACCAAAACGCTGGTAAAACCTGTTTACATGCAGATCTAAATTAGGGTAATGATCAGTTAGGGTAATGTTGATCAGTTTTTGCTTAAACAGTTTATTATCTTTTTTGATTAAAGAACACTGTTTAATGATTTTACATGACACTTTGTCATGTCTTTATTAAGCATAATTGATGATTTTACATGCAACTTTGTCATGTCTTTATTAAGCATAATTGGTGGTAAAGATTTTGAAGGTTTTTAAATCAAAGTGCTGTAAACTTTATAATCAAGATACAAAACAATCAACATTTCTTTTTTTTAAATCAGAAGTTAGATCTGACAGCCAGCAAAGTCCTATCACCAGCCTCCACGCACTTTCTGAGCAATGCGAAAAGTTGACAAGGGCTACCTGCTCATGGACGAGGCAGGCTAAAGAAGTGAGTCCAAAGATTACAATTGGGCATCTGGCTCGCTCTTAAATACACTGCAATGACAAACAGCTGTTAGAGACAATCATTGCCGGGGGATGATCCTAATCATTCTCAACTACTTTTCTTGCTCTCCATTCACAAGCTGGCACTCAACCACGCCCCACCACCACATAGCCCCAATGCCCGTCTCAGGCCAGGGAGCCATCTGGCCTGCCAGTACTCCCGTATGGCTCTGGGAAAACTCCCATTTCTGGAGAACAAGTCCGCAGCAGCCATCTGCGCCCCCTGGCCTGTGGACCACCTCGATCTTAAAAGGCTGAAGAGCCAGATACCAATGAGTGATCTTCGAGTTGGTATCTTCATGTGATGGAGCTTCTGGAGCAGGGTGTGATTTGAACAGAGGGTGAAAGCCCATCCCAGGAGGTAGTACCGAAGGGTGAGGACTTCCCCTCTGACATCCAGACACTCATTCTCAATGGTGCTGTATTTCGCCTCTCTCCCCGAAAGCCTTCGGTCTGTACAACAAAAGTGAGAGCAAAATCAGGGGCATGTAACAAAGGCCCACCACAAATCGCAGCCTTCACCTGATTAAAGCCACTTTAATCAGCTCCGACCACTGATCCGGGTCTGGGTCTCCCTTTTAGTGAGATCGGTCAGTGGGCTTCTGACGTCTGTTTAATTAGGCGCAAACCTTCTATAATGGCCAGCCAGCCCCAGGAACTGTCTTGTCTTTTTGGTCTTGGGTCTCAGGCAGGCCGTAACTGCTGCTGTCTTATCAATTTGGGGATGCACCTGCATGTGACCCAAGTGTAACCCCAGATGTCATACCTCCACCCATCCAGTTGCGCACTTCCCACCTCAGAACCCCCCCTCAGATGCTGCTGCCAATCAATAATGTATATAATAATGTCATCCAGACAGGCAGTGGCATACGCAGAATGTGGTCTGAGGACTCGGACCATAAGGCGCTGAAACATAGCCGGGCCCCAAACAAACCAAACAGAAGGTCACGAACTGGTGATAGCCAAAAGATGTGGAGATGGCCATTTTCTCCCGAGACATTGGTGTTAAGGGGATCTTCCAGTAACACTTCGTTAAATCTAGTGTAAAATAAAAGTGAGTCATGCCCAACCGATACGCATCAAATTTAGACACCGCATTTAACTAACTATAATCCACACAGAACCGGAATGAGCCTTCACTCTCCTTCTCAGCATCACCGGGCTGGTCCCGTCTCTGTGGGATTGTTGTATTACCCCCATATTGAGCATGGGCTTTAATTCTTCCCGAACCACTTTTTCTGTGTGCTCGGGTAATCGGTAGGGACGACTGTATACCACTACCCCTGGGGTTGTTTCGAAATGGTGTTTTCTGAGGTTATTACAACTGGGAAGGGGCAAGAATACGTCCGAGAATTCTCTTTCCAACCGTGCCACATCCATGTCTTGCGACGGTGAGAGGAGGTCTCCACAAGTGACCGGGGTGCCTCGATTGGCTTTTAAGTTACCACCATCACCAAAGCCACTTTGACCACCTTCCTCCACGGTTTTAAGTGTTTGAGGTGGTAAATTTGCCATGCTCTACACCTATCTCTTCGTTTAACCTCATAATCAACTTCCCTGACTCACGTGTGACCTCAAAGGGCCCTTGCCACTTTGTGAGTCATTTAGAGCTTGATGTGGACTTTATCTCCCTGTGTAAATTCCCGTTGCCAAACTCCTCTGTTATACAGCCAGGACTGACATTCTTGAGCCTGTAGATAATTCTCTGTGATAGTTGCCCCAATGTGTGGAGCTTTGCTCTCAGGTCAAGAACGAATTGAATTTCGTTTTTGCTGTTTGAAGGTCCCTCCTCCCAATTTTCCCTCAATACATCTAAGATACCACGAGGCTTACGCACATACAATTATTAAAATGGGGAGAACTCCGTGGAGGACCTCTCGAACTGCAAATAACAGAGGTTCAAGCCACTTATCCCAATTCCGAGCATCTTCGTGCATGAACTTATGAATCATGATGGGGGGACCCATCCGCACAAATTTCCCATACTAAAGTGGTAAACGATGGCCAATTCTTACCCAAAATTAGTGGAAGGGAGAGGTTGGGACTAACCGCAGCCTCAACACTATGCTTTTGTCCCTGGAATTGAATCCTCACAGTCACTACAGGATAATCGTGCATATCCCCATGTATACACCTTACCTTCACCTTGTGACGAACACCCAAAGCCTTGTCTTGAACCAGGCATTGATAGATGGAGGTTTGACTGCAACCCAAATCCAACAAGGCCTGATATGTACCACCCTGAATACTCTCAGGTATGCGGTACATCCCAGCTCGATCGGGGGGTGGGCTTGTGGCATGTCAGGGACCTGGACCACTGTCCCCACCTCCATCACCGGGCATTGGTCCTAGAAATGCCCAGGCTCCCCGCAGCACCAGCAAACTGGCCCAGGCTCCATGTCTCCACCCACGGCAGAAGATCTGTCGACCTGGGGGTGAGAGTGGAGAGGGACAGGGGGAACTGGCAGGTTATGCTGACTACGAAGCCAGGGAGCCGGTTTAGGAGGGGAAACTCTCCGTTTCTGTGAAGGAGGGAGTAGACAGTTAGAAACAGAGTGGGTAGAAGGAGGGGGCAGAGAGAGAGAGAGAGAGAGAGAGAGAGAGATGAGGAGGGGGGCTCGTCAGACGTGAAATGGTCCTCCACAAGCATTACATCCAACTTTACAACTTCATTGCCATGATGATGTAACGGCGTAAAACCTAAAACCCTGAAACGTTGACTGCAAAGACAATGTTTGAAACAGCTCAAATAATATACAATCTAAACTGAAGAATTGCTTTTATACAAATTTTACTTTTCTGCCTTTAAATCCTCCACAAATTGGTCTTATACACATACATTTGTGAATAGTCATTTGTTTATTTAATTAAGTTATTGAAATTAAATATTTGTACCACCAATCCAGATCACACTGCTATCTATCTGTCCGTCCGTCCGTCCATCTATTTATCTATCTATCTATGTCATCTGGTAAACATAAAAGCTTTTCTTTATGCATGCTAAATACGTGGATATTAAATACAACCATAAAACCCTTAGTAATGCTTTGAAATCTTTTGCAAAGCTAATTATCAACAATCCAGGGTTCAAAAGACATTGCCCTACGTTTTCAGAGGATAGTACAATCAAACAAAGTGTGCTTCTTATGTGTGCACTTTCAGAGAAGGTCATCTACATATGCCAACACAAGACATATCTGTTTTGGGATTGCGTCGGTTGACCACAGTGGCTGCTCTCTCCTGGACTGCCCTCTTTTTTGTTAATAGCCTGCCCACTGCGGCCCTGACCAGCTCTGAAAGAGTCACCAGAACAAAGCAGGTATTTGTTTCAAGGGAGTGTTGTTTTAGGAAGAGACTTAAAGGTCTTGAGTTAAAGTCACCCCCTTTTGAGGTCATTCAAAATCCTCCTCTCTCCTCAGCTTGGCCTGGCCATGAATACAGCCACTTCAGTGCCCTCAGAACAAAAGGGCAGGAAGAATGCAGGCAACTGCAGGAGCGGCAGGCCCACTGGGAGGGATAGACAACATGCTGTCTCATACTAGAAGGAGGGAGTCTGTTTCAGCCAGTTTGCCAGGCTTAGAGTTAAAGATTACCTTTGAAATGTGCACCCCTCCTTTCTTTTTATCTCTTCTTCTCTCTGCCTCTCGTTCTATCTCTCTCTCTCTCTCTTTCTCTCTCTCTCTCTCTCTCTCTCAGACCTGCGGGCAGGCGTGAAGAGCAGTTCGATGAGTCCTGGAGAAGATCCTCTTTGATGACAAAGAAGGATCTTTTTGTTCTTTAATCCTTCTCTGATCTTAAACATTTTAAGCCCAACTGGACCTCAAAGAAAGGCTGTGCTGAAACTCTGGTCTCAATGGATGCATTCTACCCTACGAACAGACAGGAATCTGCCCTCATATCTCTGAAACCGCTTGTTCGGTTACAAAGTTCACAGTCCCTCACAAGCTAGACTTCAATACGGTTGACTATGGTTTCACAGCAGGTTACCTCAAGCAATATGGTCCACCTCAATAAGAGGCTAATTACAGAAGCGTAGAGTAATAACACTTGAAAAATATAATGCAGTGTTTTATTTGGCTTTTGAGAAATGTATGTCCTTAATGTGGTTTAACTTACATGCTTACGTGGCGAGTTACTGACAAGCAGCTTCTCCTATCAGATATTTTTGCATCAGTTCAAATATGTGTACTTTTTCCTGTGGTGATACTTATGGATACTAATCATGCAAGCAGCCTCGGAGACACAGGTTCTGTTCCCATGGAAACCAGGGAAAAATTTCGTTCACATAATCAATGACGGGCTGAGGTTGTATTTTTCCCTCTAATATTCAATTTTTACTCCACTGACAGTTAGGTTTAAGGTTGGGGTTTGGGTTTGGGGATAGAGTTAATAAAATATGCATTTTTCTATATTACATAATTTACAACTAAAAACATCATACTTTATAACTCGATTTTGCACATATCTGTGGACATTTCACATGAAAACTGGAGCTCACACGCTCCCATACATTAAAATACACTGGGACAACTGGAGGCAGTGTTTTGAAATTTGGAAAGCACAGATAATTTTACCTGAAGAACTTTTAACCTACAGCCTCTGAACATTAATACTACTGATCATAATGGGAAATAAGGTTCTCATATACTTACATTGAAGGATAGACTCTATTGAGACATATGGGATCACACTGAAGAAAAAAAAAACATAGAACACCCCAACGTACATAACTGATATTAAAAATAAAAATAAACATAACTATTCCCATAAAATATAATGAAATGTGATGGGTCATGCTGGGAATTCCTGATTACTGTTTTTACCAAAATGTTTTACAATAATTTACTGTAAAAAGAACATGTACTCTCACGTTAAACATAATATACATTTTAACCGTTATTTAAATGGGTAAATCATACTTTTTTAAATTTTTTATTTTTACAAAATTTTACTGTAAAACTACATGTAATGTCTTTTTAAATATATTAAAAAATAATGTATATTTGATGGTAACACATTAACCAATTAAATATATATATATTTTTTTTTTAATGTAGCATTTATACAGTCTTTTAAAGTGCAGAAAATAATAGAGACTTGGGAATGGGCTCTGTTGACTTGAGCAAATAAATAACCAACAACACTCTCAGACAAAAAATGTACCGTAAAATGTACAAAGCTGTCACTGTGGTGGTACACTTGATTTGAGTACATATTTGTACCTTAAAAGAGAACGAAATGTATGTTTTTGTGTTTCATTGTAGGGTACAATGGGGCTACAGGCACACCTAAAGGAAAATTAGCTTTTTTTCTGGTAATAAAATGCATCAAGATTGAAAAAAAAAGATTTATTACTTTTTTATTGAATATTGATGTAGCAACATAATTTATGGGAAAATAAATAATAACGGAAGGTTGTTTTGATTAAAATTCCATACTTTTATAAAGGTGGTGAGGGAGTCTTTTACCCCACACTTGGACTAAAAGGCCCCTAGGAGGGATTATAGTGAAACAGTATGTCTACACATGGTGGCAATAATTATAGTGCAAAATTTCCTCTAATTCAACTAGAGACAGCAAGATGAGTAACATATTAACTACAGTGTTGTAGTCGAGACCAGCACATTCGAGTCCAAGTCCACTACAAGACCAGAGTAGGTTGAGTTTGAATCAAGACCGAGACCAGAAGAGGGTCGAGTATGAGTAAAAACCAAGACCGGAGAGGGCCAAGTCCAAGTCGAGACCGAGACCAGTACAATAATATAATTTTATAAAAGCACTTCCTGTACATTAAATCGTCTGATAAACTTGTATACTTGTGTATATGAGCTGTAAAATTGTTTAAATCTTCGTTTTAGGGTTTTAGTGTTAAGCATATTGTTTTATGTTTTGTGGCTATACTGTATTTGAATGTTTACGAATGGCCCCCATTCACTTCCATTGTAAGTGCTTCACTGTAACCTCGATTTTTATGTTTTATGTTTTAAAGAAAAGGAGGGACCAGTTAAAATTTTTTTTTTTTTTTGCTGTAATCAACATAATGTCACAAATGCTTTCGATTGAGCTTAACTTGTATTATTGAACCGAAAATATTTATTTAAGGACAGTGTTCCTCTATAAATCTGGGGAGATTTAAGACAAAGATCTCTCTGTTTTGAACCTGTGAATCTCACTAAATTAAATACTTCAACCTTCAAACATTGTTAAAGGGAAAGGGAACTTATGTACAACTGTATGCATACACTAACAGACACATTGACAGAAACAGTCATACCAATATACTTCAGGCCACTAAAGAAGAACAGAAGGCTTGTCCCATTCAGCTAGTAATCATCACATTTGGCACACACATATGAAAAAAAAAGATGAAAGTGTTTTTTTAGCAGATATAATTTGCCCTCTAGCATCACACACTCGCCGTTTCACACTTATGACCTTATAGAGACTGGTGCAAAAATGGTCAGTGTTGCTGTTAGTGTCTGTTGTACTTGTATTTTCATAGCTTATTGTGAAACAATAATAATCATAACAAGATAAGACAGCAAAAAGATATGTACTAGTATAAAATGTGACTCTCAATTTGAATATTGGGTTCAAATTCATTTAAAAAAATATGAATCTACAGAAGCTCATGTGATGAAAACATACCAAAAGGTTTTTCTCCTTTCTCTGCTTCTGTTGCTCACCCAGTTTTCTCAAGCTCCAGGTTCTTGTCAAATAGAACACATTTAAATATTACCATAAGCATATTACAGTAACATCCTAACTTACTAAGTATGTTATTTTTAAACAGAACATTTAAAGTGAGTTTGTGCTCTGTTATGTTTTTGTTTAGGTTTGTTTGTATGTGACAAATTTATTGAGCCACGGAAAACGACCTGTGCAGAAAGGTGCACTTACATCTGTTCAGTCTTAAGTGTGTAATCAGACACTGCTGGACATACGGCGAGAGCACTCAACGTTAAGTGGTGATGAGAGGAAAAGTGGAACAGAATAAACATGAACACTTGAACACCTTGTGGTGAGCTCCCATATACCTCTATCGTTCTTACATTAAGCTGATTATAATGACAACAGGTAACTCAAGCCTTAAAGGAATATTTCACCCAAAAATTTAAATTCCCCCATCATTTACTCACCCTCATGCCATCTCAGATATGGATTACTTACTTTCTTCTGCTGAACACAAACATATATTTTTAGAAGAATATTTTAGCTTTGTAGGTCGTCACAATGCAAGTGAATGGGTACCAAAAATGTGAAGCCGCAAAAGCACATAAAGGCAGAAAATTAAATCTATATATTACACATTTTATATGATGTTATATGATGTGATATGTAGGTGTGGATGAGAAACAGATCAATACTTAAGTCCTTTTTTGCTATACATTCTCCTCCCTGCCCATAGGATGCAAAATGCTAAAATAATGTAATTCATCAAAAAAGAAGAAGAATGTGAAAGTTTACATTGATAGTAAAAAAGGACTTGAATATTGGGCTTTTGGAGCTTCAAAATGTTGGTACCCATTCACTTGTATTGTATGAAACTACAGAGCTGAAATATTTTTCTAAAAATCTTTGTGTTCAGCAGAAGAAAGAAAGTCATACACATCTGGGATGGGATGAGGGTGAGTGAGTCATGAGATCATTTTAATTTTGGGGTGAACCAATTTTTAAAACATCGATCTATTGGTATGATCATTATGTGGCCATTTTCAGAAATCTGTCCCAAAAATATTTACAAGCACACACAAGCCCTTTATTCCTTTTGTACTCTATAATATGCATGCAAAAAGATACACACAAACTATTTTAACCTATTTTTCAGGTTTACTTATTTCAATTTAATAACAAAATTCCATCAAATTGAATTATGTAATGTTTAACAAAATTGTATAAATACAACTTATTTTTTTTAAAGATTACTTAATTGACTGACTTTGTTGTCATAAAGAATAGAGTCCCAGATTATGTTTTAGATTAACTGAAATTACATAGTAAAGTTAAAAACGACTTATAAGTTCAATAACATTTGCAACCACAGTGGGTGACTATGGACCTCGAAATAGGATCAGTCTGAGGGATAACTAAGCACTTTAACAACTTTTTTTTTTTTTTTTTTTTAACAAAGATCAGTTGCTGTAAAACATTTAATAACCACTTTACTATAGAGTGAGCAAACCCTACTGGCCCCAATCAATAATTCCTGCACCAAATTCACATTTTTGCATAAAGCCATCCATGTACATGGGCCATACTTTCAAAGTCTAATCCAAATGAAGGTACTCTGTGCCACCTAGAGGACCTAGTAAGCAGACAAGGCAATACTTCACTGATGATCCTTTACATTAAAAGTTAATGCATCACAAAGCCAAAAGAAAAAAAAAAACATTAACAGCTAATATATAATATATGCATAACCTAGGTTATGGTTGGTTACATCTGTTGCATATGGGGAACATACCTTATTTTAAAGCTCTGTTGCTGTTTGAGATCTTCGAATGGTGTCCTGCACTGTTTAATACGTCTTATCCAAAACTAAATTTCACAATCAACGGTAAGTCTCTTCAAAATCATAAGAGTGTGGGGAAACACCATCTGTTCTAATAAAAAATATTGAAATATTTTTTTAACTTCTGATTAGTCGCACAAAAATTGCGAGAAGTCTTAACATCGTAAAGGAACCTATATGCATTAAATTGAGGGAACAAAATGCCTCTACAATCCCATAAATCACTATATGGGAATCTGCTGGTGAAAATGTGAATCAAAGCAGCCAGCTGTTCGGGGCGCTGTAACACAGTTTTCAACGAGCAAACAAACAAGAAATGACAGAAGTTGACGTTATATATCACCAGTTAGATTTGACGCTAAAAAAATATAATGTAAAAGATGAAATGGGATGCTCAAATATAAACAAACATTTTTATCAATTTTCATATAAATCAATAGTGACCGATGGTAACCCCGGCGTGACGTCATGTCAGCCTCCAACGCGCGCCACCCGGAGTCAGCCAATGGGAGTGCAGAGAAGCCGTGCCTCTGCCATGACAACGCTTTCCATCACTTCCGGGATGAGTGCGACGACACCGGCGCAAAAGAGCGTCAGTAACATACAACGACCCAGAAAGAAACAACAATTCGTGTAATATATTTACCCCGTTGAGTAGCAAAAATTACCTACAATAACTACTTTTCTCCCATTTAAATGGGATACTGAGAGTCTGACTGAAGCAGCGGGATTATTTAGAAGGAATCAGGTGAGTTTATTGTCTGTATTGGTTGTATGGTATGGTGCAGATGCGCGCTGAGAGGGTTGATTTAAAGATTAAAGACACAGATATATAGAAAAAAAACAGACGATTGTTTGATGGTTATTACTCATGTATGAAGATGGTTTGCATGGTCTGACTGCTCTCAGCTGCTGTTGGAATGTAAGATATGGAATGCATCGCAGTGCTGAATCTGATAATCTATCAGGCCTCTTCTGATCACCATATGAAGGAACAAACACACACACACACACACACACACACACACACACACGCACACACACACGCACACACACGCACACACACACACACATACATACATACATACATGCATGCATGCATACATACATACTTACATTATCATATTTAAACATCTACAGTGCCATTCATAAGTCTGAATCCACTTCATTTTCCATTTCATATGATTTTCGATCTCAAATTATATTAATAAATGACTATCATAACAGTTTTATTGAAAAAAAATTATTAATGTGTAATGTCCCTCTTTCTCTTTAATGACAGCATGCACTTGAACTGGCATGGTCTCCACAAGTTTGTGTAAAACCTGATGATTCATGTTATCCAGCACGATTTGAGAATGTTCCAAAGAGCGTCTTGTGTGCTTCAATGGAAGCTTTTTGTTCAAAAGAGTTAATATGATCAATGTCACACAAATGCTTATTTGATTTTGTGACCTAGAAAGACTGCAGAGTCTTAAGTATTTCTTGTTTATTATATGGCATAATTTTTTTTGTTTGACTTTTTTCAGATTTAAATTATTATTTAGACATCAGTTTTAAATGGCACTGAATTGTTAATGCATGCAAACTTAAGCACATTTCCATGCTCATCATAACACACTAAACTTCTGTAGCCATGACCATGCACATATATGCTGCGGTCCCCATTATTTGGCTAGTGAGTATTCTGATCTTATCATTATTTCCATGCACATTTTGGAACTCCAAAACATATAAACTTGAATGCTTATTGGATTCAATCATTTTTAGGTGGTAACTATTTGTGTAATGAGGGAGGGTGTGGCGAAAGCGACTAACATCTTATATCAAGGTGTTCAAAATTATTAGGCAGCTTCATTACCTCAGGTAAAATGGGCCAAAAAGAGATTTAACTGACACTAAAAAGTCAAATATTGTAAAATGCCTTTCAAACGGATGCAACACTCTTGAAATAGCTAAACTATTGAGGCATGACCACTGGACAATAGTCAACTGGGCCGCAAAAAATGCATGGGGAAGAAAAGGCGCAAATTAACTGCAAAAAAGACTTTAGAAGAATTAAACTTGTAGCAACCAGGAACCCATTATCCTCCAATGCTATCATATTCCAGAACTGCAACCTACCTGGAGTGTCCAGAAGGACAAGGTGCCAAGTGCTCAGAGACATGACCAAGGTCAAGAAGGCTGAAACACGACCACCACTGAATATATTCAGAAGTTGAAGCGTGAAGATTGGGCAAAGAAATACATGATGACAGTTTTTTCAAAGATTTTATGGAGCGATGAAATGAAAGGGACTCTTGATGGACCAGATGGATGGGCATGTTGCTGGAGGAGGGGTACTGGTATTGGCTGCTATCAATAAGGATGAGGTAGTTGGACCTTTTCGAGTTGAAGATGGACTGAAACTCAACTCTCAAACCTACTGCCAGTTTCTGGAAAGTAATTTCTTCAAACAGTGGTACAGGAAGAAGTCCTCAGCATTCAAGAAGGCCATGATCTTTATGCAGGACAAAGCTCCATCACATGCATCCAAGTACTCCACTGCTTGGCTAGCCAGCAAGGGCCTCAAAAATGCCCAAATAATGACTTGGCCCCCTTCCTCACCTGAATTAAATCCTACTGAGAATTTATGGGCCCTTCTCAAATGTGAGATTTACAGTGAGGGAAGACAATACACCTCTTTGAACAGCATTTGGGAGGCTGTGGTTGCAGCTTCAGCGAAAGTTGATCAAGAAACCGACAGACTCCATGGACATAAGGCTTGCAGTTATTGAAAAGAAGGGTGGTCATTGAATATTTTTGAAAGGCCAAAAATGTTATTTTATTATCATTTTGTGTTACTAATTGGTTGCACCTACTCTAAAATTGAGAATAAACAGTTGAGTTGGGAGAAATTATTTTTGTAATTTAGTTACCTAATAATTGCAAACACATATATTCCCATGAGAAAGACAAAACTCACTTTTTCTTTGTTAAACATTCAGGTTTGAGGTTCAATAACATTTTGGATTGACTGAGAGTATTGTGTTTGTTCAACAATAAAATGAATCCTGATGAATATAATTTGCCTAATAATTGGGCATGCAGTGCACACTGACACGTGCATGCACACTAAACACATTAGTGCTCTCATGTCACCATGACACACTAATCTCTCTTTCTCTCTCTCTCACACACACACAAACAAAAACACAATCTCACACACACTAATCTTGTACACATGATCTATCACATTTCTTAACACAGATTTTCTTCTGTTTGATGGAAAGGAAGATGTTAGATCAGTCTATTTCATCATCGGAAGATGTGTTGCAAGAATTGGGTCACTGAGCTGTATTCTGGTGGCATGGGACTGCAGTTTGTTTTGAGTGATTGGTAAAATAGTAGATTGACTTTGTTTTTAGATAATCCCTGCAGATTAGGACTACTATGGATTGGAGGTTACCAGCAAGTATTAGTATGTCTACCAATGCCTTTGTCATGAAATTGTTTGAATGGCCATCATGCAACTACATTTTACATTTACGCATTTGGCAGACGCTTTTATCCAAAGTCACTTACAGTGCATTTACTACATTTAGCATACAGTAGCATTTACTACAGGGACAATCCCCACCCACATAGCAACATGGATTTAAGTGCCTTGCTCAAGGACACAATTGTGGTGGCTGTGGGGATCGAACCAGTGACCTTCTGATTAACATTTATGTGCTTTAGCCCACTACACCACCACTCCACATAATATTACATAATATTAGTTTATGAAACTACAGAACTTGAATATATATAAGTAGTCTTTTAGACCAGATATTGCTTTTGGTCAAAGCATGAGAGCAGTGCGACCATTTTAAAAGCTATACACACTTATACTTTCCAGGTGTCTATGAATCTAACAGACTGCACATTTAAATAAAAAAGGTCTTGATAAGTCTAAACATTTGGGGAATGTATTATTTGTTGACTGATTTTTAACATATACGCCTTTATGTGACACAACTAATGTTAGTAACTCTCAATTTTCTGTATGTAGATACAATCTTTGGATAGTTCACTAAAAAATGAAATTTCTGTTTAAATATAGTAGTTATTTACTCATTTTGCAAGTTTTTCCATAACCCGTGTTTGGCTTTATTTCTTCCATGGAACACCAAATGAAATATTTTGCATGATGTCCAAGCTGCTCCTTTCTATACAATGGTAAATAAATAACCAGTGGCTGTCAAACTGCAAAAAGAGCACCAAAAGTAAGACATTGAGGGGTTTGATTTATGACATATTTTTATTTTTGGGTAATATATGCCTTTAGCACTATAAATGGTCCTAAACGAGATGCTACAACTTTTACAGAGTGTTCAAAGTATTCAATGACAACATTTAAAAAAACATCAAATTTACAGGGAGGGAACATGCAATATTAGAATGTGAAAGCTGAAACTAACTGCAATCTTTCACAAATACTGGTTTAATAGTTTTTTTCCTGCTTTGTAGGATATGCAGTAATCATTAGCCACATTTCCACTATGGATCCTTTTCACACTTCCCCTTTAACGAAGCAGAAGTCATAATAGTTGGGTAAACTCATCTGTAAACCCTTTCCCTATTACTGTTCTAAAGCCTGTTTTAGGCACTTTCCCCCGGGACTAGTACTTTCAGTCATTTTCGCACTTAAGAATCTATAGTTTCTCTGAGCAGTTTTTGGGGGATTTTTATCTCCTACTCTGGATTAGGTACTTTGGGGGCGTATGGGAGACTGTGGGAGGTGCTGAGCCTGTGATTGGTCAAAAACATATGATGCACAAAGCATTGAGAAAGGAGAGGAATCCATACACTCCATTTGTAAACAGCTAGCTGCTAGCATGCTACTCAGAAGATTTTACAATTCCTTAACATAAATGAAGTAGTCATTAGTAATCCAGGTGGGTGTGTCTGAAAGGCTGACTACAACTGACAGGTACTGCTGTTCTTTCATTTCGGCAAGCACTCGTCACACATGGTGAGCCACAAAAAAAAAGGCTGTGATTTGTGTGGGGGAGTTTTTGGAAAAGGGAACAGATCTTTCTCCAAAGGATTTGTTTCAGTTTGAATCTCCGATATTAGTGGTTACTCAACCCTTCCTCCATTTACTGGTTCCTCTTCTGGCACCCACCCCATGATACTAAAACTACATTCTGAACCAGCAGACAGGTTCATCACTGCCCTTTAAGGCTAGGGTATACTTCGTTTTAGTTTACTTTGAATACTCGCTGTTCTGTCTCGTGCATTGTTGAGCTCTCAGCCTAAAACCGCAAACCCACACGAATGTGTTCCGACGCATGAGCAGTATGACTGCTTTGTAACTCTGTTTTAGCGCAATCAACGGCAGACGCATGTGTTGATGACACAAAGATGTGGATTCGAAATCACCCCCATCCACTATAGGGGTGGATGGGGGTGAGTTTACCTATGAGTTTACCCAACTATGCCCTATTTCAGGTGTCGGTCTTTTGTAGTAGCATCCGAATTCTGAGTGAACTACTCATTCTTACCCACAATGCACTCTGATTTTGACTGTACATCGGATGTACACTTGACAATGTTTTATTGCCCATAATCCACCGCAGGGAGGACTGACGAGCAAGGAGAGAGAGCGTGCATGCGGACGAGAGACTGTACCTGTACCTATGATGGAATTTGTGTCACATACCTGCACATGGAAAACCGATGTATACTTTGGCCTTACATTTTTGCATTATTAATAGTCATGCTTGCATTAACACAGCATTAATATTGAATAAACCAGGCATTGGAACTGTGGTGGGATGATGTTGCATAGTGATGAAAGATCTGGGCTCCTATATGAAAGGTTGTAGGTTGGAATCATGAGCTTCATAAGCTTCTTGAGTTATGAGCATTGTGCCCCTGAGCAAGACACATTTTACTCTTAAGGCATTACAGTTATAAGTGTACTGCTGGTCACTTTGGAAGTGTCTGCTGAATTACTATATCCTTACTAAATTGAATTTAGTTAAAATGAAAATAAAGAGGATAGACTAAAGCCATATCAGTAGCTCTCTCTCCCTTTCTATCTGTTTGTGTGTAGGTTTGTGTGCATGTTGTCGCAGTGCAGGTGAGTTTAGATCAGGTTGCTAAAGGGAGATTATATTTTTTACATGAGTTTGGATGAAGATCTTCACTGCACTGGCAGCATCTCAAATGGCTTGTAAACTAGTGCACCTCAAATTCACTAGATCATCTTATTATTTGCTATTATTACCTTAGTTTTAAAAACAAAATAGTGAAAAACGCAATACTTACACACTGTAACAGTGATAATACCAACTAAAAACACAATAATAATATTTAAAAAGAGAGGGACAGGCCAACGTGGAACGTCAGCAGAAGAGAGAGAGAGAGAAATAATAATAATTTACTAGAATTTTGGCCCATTCCTCCAGACTGAACTGGTGTAACAGAGTCAGGTTTGTAGGCCTACTTACTCACACACTCTTTTTCAGTTCTGCCCACACATTTGCAACCGAGCTTTAACTTTATGGCTGATTTGAGATGTTGCGTCAATATATCTGCATAATTTTCCTTCTTAATAATGCCATCTATTTTGTGAAGTGCACCAGTACATCCTACAGCATTACATTTATGCATTTGGCAGATGTTTTTATACAAAGCACAGAGCCCTTGTTACAGGGACAATCCACCCAGAGCAACCATGGAGTTAAGTGCCTTGCTCAAGGACACAATGGTGGTGGCTGTGGGGATCGAACCAACAACCTTCTGCTTAACAGTTTATTGCTTTACCCCACTACACCACCACCACTCCATTGGTGTGCCTTACAACATGATGCTGCCAACCCCATTACTCATGGTTGGGAGGGTGTTCTTCAGCTTGAAAGCCTTTGTCGCTGCAGGTCGCCAGTGGCTGGCGTTAGTGGGCTTTCCCACTATTCCATTTTCAAGGAATGGCATCCTTGAATGTTTATAAATGACATTCAAGGATGCCATTCTATTGCTGTTGACAGCGAATCCGTTTTCTTGCCGCTAAAAAAATAAATGGAATCAGTACATAAAATGCTTTATATCAAAGATGAACGAGAATCAAGGCATGCTCTTTGCTATAGCGGCTGTTTATCTGTGGCGAAAATGCAAAAGCCGGTCTGTCTGGGTCCACAAAACCATTCAATCTCTGAGTCAGCACGGTGAGTACCACCGGCTGGTGCAGGAACTGCGGCTGAATGAAGTCCGGTTCCAGCAGTACTTCAGGCTTGACAGGACCCAGTTTGATGAGCTGCTGCAGAGGGTGGGTCCCCTGATCTTTCCATTACTGCAGGAGCTGAGATAGAGAGAAGGATCTCATGAGCTCCACCGTCTTCTCTCGTATTGGCTGTCGCTCCCGTAAGTCGCTGTTCATTTGAATAAAGTAAAACTTGTCTCAACTTTGTCGCATCGCTGCCCATATGTGGTCACCAACGGTCGCGACAGCTCGTGTCTCCGGAAGTCGCTGTGCTCTCGTTGAAAATGAATGGGATTGTGTCGCTGTCTCGTGCGATGTCACTGGCAGTGTGAACGCAGCTTAACCTTTTTCCTCCAAGTATAACTATGGTCATTATGGTCAAACAGTTACATTTTTGTTTCTTCAGACCAGAGGACATATATCCAAAAAGTACGATCTTTGTCCCCATGTGCACTTGCATACTGTAGTCAGGCATTTTTATGGTTTTGGAGCAGTGGCTTCTTCTTTGTTGAGCAGTCGTTTCCTCCAGCATCTTCACAAGGTCCTTTCTTGTTCTAGGATTATCTTGCCCTTTTCGCACCAAACTATGTTGATCTCTAGGAGACAGAATGCTTCTCTTCCCTGAGCGGAATTATGGCTGCGTGGTCCCATGATGTTTATACTTTCGTGCTATTGTTTGTACAGATAAACATGGTACCTTTAGGTATTTGGAAATTGCTCCCAAGGATGAACCTTGAGAATGACTTGTGGAGGTCAGCAATTTTATTTCTGAAGTCTTGGCTGATTTCTTTAGATTTTCTTGATGATCATGTCAATAATGTCTGAAAAAACTTTTTGTTTTGTTTTTGCTGTATCTCCCAGCCCTACTGTAAATATTACATAATTGTACAGGAGTGATATATTTCTGTATGTTATTGTCATTATTTCATGCATCCATTTAAATTGAGCTTTTATTGTGCCATGAAATTGAGTTAAGCCCTTTAAGTTTCTCTGTCTATTTGAGGGTTGTTTCTCACATCCAGATAAGCCAGCCTGATCTCCCAGTGTATTCGGAAACAGTAGGTTGATTTTTTTTCTTGAGCTAAATTCATACTGTGCCTACCGAAATTTGAAGCACTGCCCCCATGTGCGAGGAATGTGTGAGCTCCAGTTTCCAGGTGAAATAGCCAGAGAGGGGTGCCAACATTTACATTTACGCATTTGGCAGACGCTTTTATCCAAATCGACTTACAGTGCAATTATTACAGGGACAATCCCCCCGGAGCAACCTGGAGTTAAGTGCCTTGCTCAAGGACACAATGGTGGTGACAGTAGGGTTAGAACCTGTGACCTTCTGATTAACAGCTCTGTGCTTTAGCCACTACGCCACCTAATATGGGATTTTAGATACACATTTTAGATGGGGAAAATTCACAGATTACTGATTTGGAGCCAATATAGCTCATTTTAGAACTGGAATAAAAACAGACCTTTTCTGTGTGGATTTTGCACCGATATGATTAAGCAAATACTCAGAAGGCTGCTTTCTTAAACAATTTCTTTTTATCAAAGAATATTTGACATTATTATACATTGTCAAAAAATTCTAAAAAATTTACAAATATGAGAAAATTTGAAAATAATGAATAAATAAACATCAGTACTGTATGTTCAGTATCAGTCAGTAGCTGACCATTTAAATAAAGAATAAATTAAAGTTATAGCGTAAAGATAACAGTGTAGCATGAAATCAATTTAAGTGTTGACAGGCACAATCCACCACCGCACTGTTGTCTGCTGAGCTGCAAAAAGATGCTCTGACAAACTATATCTGGCTAACAGCAAACAGGTATGATAAACATGAGTGACATGGTTGTCACAGACAGGGTTAATGTTATATTAGTCATATTGAAAAGGGAAAATGATGGGGTCATTGTTTATTAACTTTCCAGTATGTATTTCACAAACTAGTTAGCAACTTACCGTGGAGACACCGCTTAACTCTGCACTGTCTGCAGAGCCACCGTCAGCTGAAATCTGTAAACAGTGGAGTTGGAGCACGCTCTGCTGGACAAACTACATTATAACACCAATTCTAAATAACCCCAAGCATTGTTTTCTGCATTATATGTTCTGAAATAAGTTTTCATATCGGTAAACATATACGCGGATACCGATATATCTTTGAAAGGCTAATATCAGCCAACCGATAGCTCTACCCCCAAACCCCAACCCTTAAGTGTCAGTGGAGTAAAAATGTAATGTGAGATGCAAAATGGAACCTCCATATTGTGCTTGTCACTGAATATGCGAACAAGATTACTTCCTAGTTTCAATTTGAACCAGTGCAAAAATGTCTGAAGGGAGATAGCGCTTCTCACTAACACTGGCATAATGTAGCCGATTTCTGTTAAGAGACTGGAACATTTGGAAAAAACAAGCTAACTTGTGTGTGGTCATGTTGCACAAGCATTTCGCTACATGGCCATTTGTTTTTATGGCTTTAAACTGCAAAAAAACTGCAGTTTTAATTAAAATAAATTCATTGTATGACTTGTATGTGCTGCACAATTCGAAGTGATTGAGCGCTCATTTGCTACACACAAAGCATGAGTGATGTTCATGATATGGTGCTTTCTGTAAAAATCACACTATGACGTTTCACTATTTTTATTTGATTAATTGTGCATTCAAATGTTAATTTTTATCCCAAAAATGTCGAATTCTTTGATATTCTGTGTTTTATAGTCAATTCCATCCTTATGACTGGATTCCGAAATCATAGGGCCCTACATCCTTGAAGACCATTTATAATGTAGGTCAAGGTTTGGACCAATTCCCATTATACATTTTCACTCTGTTTCTCTGGCATTTATAAATTGGCTGTTTTTTATACTCTTCCTTCAAGACTTCTGTGTGTATATTCATTTTGTTATAATTGGCTTAGGTGTTAGGTTTCATATGTTAATGAGTTCATGGTTATTACATCACTGATTTCTGAACAACAAATTTTTGCAGCTTTCATAAATGGTCTGGGTGGACTCAGGAGGGATCTTTAAAGTTGTGAATTCTGCATAGTGTATTGAACTTGTTTTGAAAATTTGCATAAACAGTTGTGTGGGCCTCTTCCTCGCCCTCATCTGTGACATTCCTCTTTAAGAAGAAGCTATCACATCCATGTGCATCCAGTCTCCTGTCAGACAGGAACTGGGATTTCAAGAGACTGATCTCACAGTGAAATTGGAAACATTAGATTGATTTTTCTTTAGCTAAAATCTGTCTGTGCTTACAGAAATTTGAAACACTGCCCCGTGTAGCCAAAGTAGTTTGTGTTGTTGGGCATATGGGCACGTGCTCCATTTTCCGAATGAAATGTCCACGGAGGGGCGCCAAAAGCAAGTTGCGAAGTGAATATTTTTTTATATATAATTTTTTTTTGTACAGGCTGTAATGCAGTGAAGAAGAATGCATATTTTATAAACTGTACCCCCAAACCTAAACCTTAGAGGGGAAAAACTTAACCTCCTAGGTTTGCGCGGTTTATTGGTACTAATGAAGTATCGTGATACCAAAAAAATGTTAATGGTACGATATCACTTTGAAAAATTTCATTTTGCCAAAAATAAAATTGCTAATTTTTTAAATATATATATATATATATATATATATATATATATATATATATATATATATATATATATATATATATATATATATATTGTTTTATGTTTATTAAAGCTGTATCATGTATATGTATCAATTTAATTAAACACCATTTGATCATAACATTTAATTAAAACATTTAACATGGAATCCAAAAAAATGTAAACGGAGAACACATTTGTATCTGCCGACTTCCTGTGTGATCATGTTGATTTCAACAAAACCATTGAATGCTGTCTGCGATTGCTTCACCATACTTAACCCTCACAGAGTGCTTGAGGCCAATGACTTAAATGTAAGATGTTTATCAGAGCAACATTGTGCTTGCAATCCATTCACAATTAGTTTTTTGTAAGAAGCACTTATGAAAAGTTCTTCAATAGTTCATGTTGCAATATGTGAATTGCAATACAAGTCTAAGGTTTTGTTTCATTATATCTGCCTTTTGTCAGCTTGCTTTCTAAATATTATAATTGTAGCACAAACTATGGTTCCAGTAATGCCCAGGACATGGGTTTGATTCCCATAAAAAATATTAAATGTATACCTTGAATGCATTACAAGTCTCTTTGGATAGAAGCATCTGCCAAATACATAAATGAAAGTGTAATAACCATATTGGCATTGGTCATTGAAAACCCCTTATTGGTTGACCACTACTCCTCACCATGTCTCTTCTAATGGTACCTGCGATTGAAGCTCCAAGGTGCACTGAGCAGAGAATGCATTGCTGCTGGACAGCTAATATTTGAGAACATTCTGGTTTGTTGACCTTCCTTCAGAATATGGATATATGACAAGGATGGAGAGAAATTTGTGGCTTGTGTTTTTCCCAGTGAGGGAACGGGAGAGAGGCTATTTCCTTGCATTATTCTCCTCTTGTTTTCTGTCATTGTGCAAAAGTTTTGTTTATACCAGACTGAACAAAATGAATCCTCCTAGTGGAGCTTTGTAGTGTATTTTGCACTTAAGATCCTGTTCCATTTCAAACATCATTTCTAAATTCTGCACTTTGAGCATTCTGTCATAAGGCTGAGCTGAAATTATCATGATACTGCAATTCGTTTTTTCATGATACCTGGGATCCTTGTAATGAATGCATTCATACAATTTCCTACAGTTCAATAGCAATAACTGACACTAGCTGTGTCCAAATTTGTGTATTGTCAGAGTATGTACTGCATTTGTTGAAGAACGTACTTCTCGGCCATTAAAAGCATATGTTTTTTTAGGTATGCAGGTGAGTATGAATACATTCTTGGACATACTTCATACAGGAACATGGGCATTGCCTGAAAATCTGAATATATAATGTAGTAACAACAACAACCGTGAAAAGTAAAATTTAACCTCAAGGAACAACATTTTGTTAATCTTAGCTTGGAACATTAGAGATAATATTCTTGTGATAATTCACGTATCCCGGTGAGCCCATTTCACTTTCACTGCTTTGGCAGTGGGAACCTTACTGCGGTCGAACCTTACTTTTTTAGCTCCTGTGTTTAGATAGTGACTACAAAAATGGGACAAATTCCTTTTATGCACCTTGAAATTTGAAACACTTGTTAAAAGTTTCAATGGGCCAAATTTATTGTCTACATTAAGACCTATTTTTATTATTATTTACCTACAGGAGAGCTTGTCCTGTGTCCCAGGAAGCTTTGAACCCTGTCATAGCAGGAAGCTGGGAGTGGGACAAGGAAATGGAACAGGAGGTTGCAACTATCAGCCAGCAGGTTTGACAAAAGGGAGTAGAGGGGCAGAGGATCATCGTCTGTACCATAAAGCACTTCAGGAACGAGAGAGGACAACAAGACCTTTAAAAGAGTAGAACACTATCAACATACTAGGACAAAAGGAAAGCGCAATACAAAGTGAGTGAAGGAAACAAATCAGAGGTATAGAAAATCAAACCTGAGTTACTGATGGCAAAAAATTACTAACTTGACCTCTCTCTCTTTATTCCTCTCATCCCCTCATGCCTTGTTCCTCAGGATGAAGATGAAGGAGGACATGTCCCCTCTCCTGCTGCAGGTCTTTCGATCGGTGGTCTGGGTTTATTCCGTCGTCACATTCCTGCCCTGGTATCTGCTCTCTGGTGCCAGTGCGAACCAGGCACGCGCCAAAAGGCTCAAAGCATGCTCAGTGAGTAGATCTGTTGGATTGATGAAGATCTAGAATAAGGATAGGTGAATTATTCTCGAAGTGTAGATCTAGATCAAGAAAGAGAAACATTATCTGGATTTATTCACACTAAATAACGACAAAGCTAAATGTGACATATAATGGGCTTGTTTGACAATTGTTATACTACTTAGGGGTCAAGCACCGAAGGTGTTGGCACCTATTGTATTCGTTCCATTACTTGTTAGTATTCTTCCTTATTTTAAAGTGTTACCAGCAAATGTTAATATGCTTCATTAGAACCATGATCTGAGGCGACATGCAAAGTTTGGTGACGGTACCACTTATCAGTCAATAAAAATTCAATTTTAACCTGTATCTTTTGAAAAGTTTCTCTTGAAATAATGACAGGTTGGAGTTAGGGATTCCTTGGGTCATGAGGTTTTCGACGACATCAGTTGTATTGGTTCTCCGACATTTTGAATTTAAATATAAAGGAATGTAACTCGTGAACACTATGTCGGATTTGAAAGGAAATTTTCTTTGACATCATGTTCTTAGGGTACTTAAGCAGTATGGAGACATTTCCACAAAGTGGTCAAAATTCTTATTCAATTAAATCCAAACTTGTTTTGTATCATTTCTTCCTTATACTAAATCTTCAGAAAGTGGAGAGAAATTTCAAAATGTGTGTTTTTAAAAAAATTATTATTATTATATTCAAAACCTGCATGAACAAAAGCAGTACCTCAGAACTATGTCTCTTTAGCACCTGTCAAGCTTGTGGTATTGTGGCACAGAGGTTGATGCGCCACACCCATGTGCCATGGAGATTGAAAAGATGCCAGTTTAAGGCCAGCTTGGGGAAACTTGTGAACCATTGAGAAATTGTAATGTACATCAGATCTGCTTTTGAAAAAATTATATCTTTAAATTGTATTTTTAATGGTGCAGGATGCATGCTAGGGCATTAATCTTGTGTTTTTCTCACCCAGCCACTATAAAATGATTTGCCCTGCCCACCTTAACAAACTCAGACACCAAATGGTCTTTATTTGAATACTACTTAATGTGCTTTTGAAAATTATACCTGAATTGAGTGGGGAGAGAATCCTTATGTTGTGCTATCACATGCATGCAATATATATGCTACTTGACTTCACTTTGTGATTGCTGTTTGAAGGTACATTGCTCAGCAACAACATTTTCTCAGCAATCATTTTGTGAACTGAAGATTTCATAGTGTTTAAAGCAATCATTCACTACACCAAATTATCTTTATTTGAATAGGGTGATGAACAGCATTAAAATGTCTGTGCACATTTTCAGACTGCTCTCTTTTTTGTTAATCCAGGTCTCTTCTATCATTTTACAGTATGTTAAAAATATGTAACAAAACACAGTTTAAGCCCATTTAAATGTCAAAAGTCCCCCTGTGAGTCATCATTGCTCTTTTCAGGTAAAATGGACCATGCGTACAGCTAAAATGGGCCAGTGAATCTGTATAGAAAAACCATTATTGTGAACAAAGAAATGTGCTATTATAATTTGATTAAGATTAAAGGTGCTGTATGAACACCAGGGCACTAATCTTATGCTTTTCCCATCCAGCCTCTATAAAATTATTTTGCCTCAGACAAATCCTTCAGCATCACCATCAGCTCATTTTTTCTTTAATGTAATTTTTATCTTACACACTCGGTCATGGCATAAAGTTCTAAAATCCTTAAATTGTACTTGGTCCCTTAATTTCTGCATGCAACCATATTGTAAATTAAAACTGTTAGAAAATATGTTCTCTAATTGCTGTTATTAAATGATAAAATGTCTATGTCTTTCAAATGTAATGTTAATTGCCTATTAATTATGTATTTATCCTCAGAAATGCCCCAAACTTTCCATTTAATAGAGGTAATATGAACCATAATAGCACTTTGTATTGGATCAGATTGAAATGGAAATAAGCAGTATTGCCCATCCCTGGCCTAGACTACATGAAAAGAACATTTGTTATTAATTCAGTGCATGAATAACAGGCCGTGATGTACCAAAATAAATAAAAAGTATTGTACAGCATGAGATTAGCGGAGGGATTTGGCTCTCATTACTTATCGGCATCACTTAAGTAAATTGCAGGTACATTTAGCAAATAAATGCTAAAATTCTCAGAATTATGCAGTGAATCAGGTGGGTTTGTTCAGGGACTTTGTCCCAGTTTATAGAGCGCAAAAGTAGGGATCTGTCCATAGAAAAACAGATTTTTTTTTAGCAATTGTTTTTTAGGTTCTTAATCGATAGACGCCACAAGTACTTTTCTTTCTTTCAAATCAAAGTTTATGATGTTATGTAGTTTTTTTGTTGTTGATGTTTGTTTGTTTTTTATGAATGGGGAAAAAATGCTTCTGGAACCAAGACCACTGAAAATGTTGGTTCTTCACCATTGGACCAAATGTTTCTTGTTTGCAAAATGGTGCTGCTCTGTACCAATCCATGCACGTTGGCTCAGCTATGGTTTCTATTTTCATTTTGGTGCTGTGAAATCAGGATAAAATGGACTGACTGTGCAAGTGACCAGTCGTAAATTGCCATTTCACTACAGGCGTTTGAACAGCACGGTTCTCTATCCTGAGAAGGATAGCTAACCATGCTGAGAATTTGGGCCGGTAAAGGTTTAAATGTAATCGTACTGTACTGAACCATGTTCAAGTGTAATTGCTATTGGAACCGCCACTCACCACGATCATAACCCTTCGGCTTATAGCGGTTTACCCAAACCCATTTTGTTGGCCCATGTCAGCCAAATGGCTCCAGATGTTTCCCCTTGATCTCATTTTGCTATCCTGTGCTGTGTGTCATCAGGTGAGTGGGAGTCCTGCTGGGCCGTACCGGGCGGTGAACAGTCAGCAGCGGTTGGAGTCCCTATTGCACGCAGGTGTGGATACTTTGGATAAAGTGTTTGAATATGCTGTAGTTCACTTCCCTAAAAGAGACTGTCTTGGCACAAGAGAGCTGTTAAGCGAGGAGGATGAAATCCAACCAAATGGCAAAGTCTTTAAGAAGGTGAGACGCACACTTCACACTCGCCGACTCATATCATCACATACTTGGTGGATTTGGTCCTTTGTTCACACTTTACACAATTTCAAATTTATGATAAAATCATATCTTGAGGACGGACTGTTCGCACGGTGGTCAAATCAGATATTTTATTGAGTAGTGTGTAGTCAATATCCAATATACACTGATCAGCCATAACATTAAAACCACTGACAGGTGAAGTGAATAATATTGATTATCTCATTAGGCAGCAAGTGGACAGTCAATTCTTAAATTTCATGTGTTGGAAGCAACAAAATTGGTTCTGAGTGACTTTGACAAGGGCCAAATTGTTAAGGCTAGATGAGTGGGTCAGAGCATCTCCAAAACGGTAGGTTTTGTGGGGTGTTCCAGGTATGCAGTGGTTAGTACCTACCAAAAGTGGTACAAGGAAGGACAACAGGTGAACCGGCGTCAGGGTCATGGGCGCCCAAGGCTCATTGATGCAGGTGGTGAGTGAAGGCTAGCCCATCTGGTCTGATACCACAGAAGAGCTACTGTTGCACAAATTGCTGAAAACTTAATGCTGGCCATGATAGAAAGGTGCCCGAACACAAAGTGCATCGCAGCTTGCTGCGTATGGGGCTGCATAGCCGCAGACCGATCAGAAAGCCCTTGCTGACCCCTGTCCACTGCTGAAAGTGCCTACAATGGGCATTTGAGCATCGGATCTGGACCATTAAGCAATGGAAGAAGGTGGCCTGGTCTGATGAATCTTCTTATAGTTCATGTGGACGACCG